>NC_060175.1:195000-503750 GCF_021184085.1 Oncorhynchus gorbuscha
ATTATTACAACACTCCTGGTACTCTTAACAACACTCCTTGTATTGTACCCTATACAACACTACTGGTACTCTACCCTATACAACACTCCTGGTAGCCTATACAACACTCCCGGTAGCCTATACAACACTCCTGGTACTCTATACAACATTCCTGGTACTCTATACAACACTCCTGGTACTCTACCCTACACAACACTCCTGGTACTCTTAACAACACTCCTTGTATTGTACCCTATACAACACGTATACATCATGCATTTTAACCAGGCTTATTTATTTAAATCATGACTTTATCAGACACATTCCCCTTTCACACACATATCAACCTCAGCTCTCAGTCCTGCATTAAACAAGTTGTGCTGAAAGCCTCAAGCTGACACATCCTGTGTGTGTGTGTGTGTGTGTGTGTGTGTGTGTGTGTGTGTGTGTGTGTGTGTGTGTGTGTGTGTGTGTGTGTGTGTGTGTGTGTGTGTGTGTGTGTGTGTGTGTGTGTGTGTGTGTGTGTGTGTGTGTGTGTAGATCGTCCAGGCCTGCTGAATGTGAAGCCCATTGAGGAGCTACAGGAAACAGTCCTCCACTCTCTGGAGCTCCAACTGAAACTCAACCACCCAGACTCCCTGCAGCTCTTCGCCAAGGTATTACCATGGAGATATACAGCATACTGTAGAAAATACTCTGATGGGTTCTGAAGATATACTGTAGAATACTCCAACGGGTTCTAATTCCAGTTCTAATACTCTGTGTTCTGATTCTAGTTCTAATAGTCTAATGGGTTCTAATTCCAGTTCTAATACTCTGTGTTCTGATTCTAGTTCTAATAGTCTAATGGGTTCTAATTCTAGTTCTAGTCTCTGTTCTGATTCTAGTTCTAATAGTCTAATGGGTTCTAATTCTAGTTCTAATACTAAAATGGATTCTAATTCTAATCTAATGTTCTGATTCTGTTCTGATTCTGGTTTTAATAGTCTAATGGGTTACAAACGGACTATACAGCTACAAGTAATGAGAGTTATAAACGGAGTATACACCTAGAAGTAGTGAGTGGAATTACAAATAGCACAAATTCAAAAAAGTTCATGGAGAATAAGAGCACCTCCTCCCAGCTGCCCACTGCACCTAGGCTAGGAAACACTGTCACCACCGATAAATCCACGATATTTGAGAATTTTAATAAGCAATTTTCTCCGGCTGGCCATGCCTTCCACCTGGCTACCCATACCTTGGTCAACTGCCCTGCACCCCCCACACCAACTTGCCAAAGCTTCCCCCATTTCTCCTTCACCCAAATCCAGATAGCTGATGTTCTGAAAGAGCTGCAAATTCTGGACCCCTACAAAAAAAATGATCTGCAGAAATTGTTGCAACCCCTATTACTAGCCTGCTCAACCTCTCTTTCGTATCGCCTGAGATCCCCAAAGATTAGTAAGCTGCCGCGGTCATCCCCCCTTCAAAGGGGGAGACACTAGACCCAAACTGCTACAGACCTGTATCTATCCTACCCTGCCTTTCTAAGGTTTTCGAAAGCCAAGTTAACAGACCATTTAGAATCCCACCGTACGTTCTCCGCTATGCAATCTGGCATCCGAGCTGGTCATGGGTACACCTCAGCCACGCTCAAGGTCCTAAACGATATCATAACTGCCATCGATAAGATACAACACTGTGCAGCCGTCTTCATCGACCTGGCCATGGCTTTCGAGTCTGTCAATCACCACATTCTTATCGGCAGACTCAACAGCCTTGGTTTCTCAAATGACTGCCTCGCCTGGTTCACCAACTACTTCTCTGATAGAGTTCAGTGTGTCAAATCGGAGGGCCTGTTGTCCGGACCTATGGCAGTGTCTATGGGGGTGCCACAAGGTTCAATTCTCGGGCTGACTCTCTTCTCTGTATACATCAATGATGTCTCTCTTGCTGCTGGTGATTCTCTAATCCACCTCTACGCAGACGACACCATTCTGTATACTTCTGGCCCTTCTTTGGACACTGTGCTAACTAACCTCCAGACGAGCTTCAATGCCATACAACTCTCCTTCCGTGGCCTTCAACTGCTCTTAAATGCAAGTAAAACTAATTGCATGCTCTTCAACCGATTGCTGCCTGCACCTGCCCGCCCATCCAGCATCACTACTCTGGACAGTTCTGACCTAGAATATGTGGACAACTACAAATACCTGGGTGTCTGGTTAGACTGTACAGTGCCTTGCGAAAGTATTCGGCCCCCTTGAACATTGCGACCTTTTGCCACATTTCAGGCTTCAAACGTAAAGATATAAAACTGTATTTTTTTGTGAAGAATCAACAACAATTGGGACACAATCATGAAGTGGAACGACTTCTCCAGAAGTTCAGTGAGGATCTCTGAATGATCCAATGTTGACCTAAATGACTAATGATGATAAATACAATCCACCTGTGTGTAATCAAGTCTCCGTATAAATGCACCTGTAATGATCTTCGTCTGTTGTTTGTAGAAAGTCAGACCGAAATGCAGCGTGTAGGTTACTCATGACTTTTAATGAAGCTAATACGGTACATGAAATAACGGAAGAAGAAAACAACAAACGAATTAAACTAATACAGCCTATCTGGTGACTAACACTAAGACAGGTACAATCGCCCACGAAATACAACGCGCACTCAGGCTGCCTAAATACGGTTCCCAATCCGAGACAACGAGAATCAGCTGACTCCAATTAGGAATCGCCTCAGGCAGCCAAGCCTAACTAGACACACCCCTACTAATACACACTCCTAATTAATACAAACTCCAATACGAAATACAACATATAAACCCATGTCACACCCTGGGCTACCCAAACATATAACAAAAACACAAGAAACAATGACCAAGGCGTGACAGAACCCCCCCCCTAAGGTGCGGACTCCGGGACGCACCTCAAGAGCATAGGGAGGGTCCGGGTGGGCGTTTGTCCATGGTGGCGGTTCTGGCTCGGGACGTGGACCCCACTCCATAAATGTCCTAGTTCCTCCCCTTCGCGTCCTAGGATAATCCACCTTCTCCGCCGACCATGGCCTAATAGTCCTCACCCTGATCCCCACATAACTGAGGGGCAGCTCGGGACAGAGGGGCAGCTCGGGACAGAGGGGCAGCTCGGGACAGAGGGGCAGCTCGGGACAGAGGGGCAGCTCGGGACAGAGGGGCAGCTCGGGACAGAGGGGCAGCTCGGGACAGAGGGGCAGCTCGGGACAGAGGGGCAACTCCGGATAGAGGGGCAACTCCGGATAGAGGGGCAGCCCGGGACCGAAGCAGCCCGGTACTGAGGGGAAGCCCGGTACTGAGGGGAAGCCCGGTACTGAGGGGAAGCCCGGTACTGAGAGGGAGCTCGGTACTGAGAGGGAGCTCGGTACTGAGAGGGAGCCCGGTACAGAGAGGGAGCCCGGTACTGAGAGGAAGCTCAGTACTGAGAGGAAGCTCAGGCAGGTAGTAGGCTCCGGTAAATCCAGGCTGGCTGGTGGACCTGGATGATTCAGGTTGTCTGGCCGATCTAGAAGATCTTGGCAGACTGGCACTTCTGGCGGATCCTGGCAGACTGGCACTTCTGGCGGATCCTGGCAGACTGGTGACGCTGGGCCGACTGGCGGCGCTGGGCAGACAGGAGACTCCGGCAGCGCAGGAGAGGAGAAAGGCTCTGGCTGAGCTGAACAGGCGAGGCGCACTGGACGCGCTGGGCCGACTGGGAGCACTGGTGGCGCTGGACAGACAGGAGACTCCGGCAGCGCAGGAGAGGAGAAAGGCTCTGGCTGCGCTAAACAGGCGGGAGACTCCGGCAGCGCAGGAGGGGAGAAAAGCACTGGCTGCGCTGAACAGGCGAGGCGCACTGGAGGCCTGGTGCGTGGTGCTGGAACTGGTGGTACTGGCGCGAGGACACGCACAGGAAGCCTGGTGCGGGGAGCTGCTACCGGAGGACTGGTGTGTATAGGTGGCTCTGGATAGACCGGACCGTGCAGGCGCACTGGAGCTCTTGAGCACCGAGCCTGCCCAAGCTTACCTGGCTCGATGCCCACTCTAGCCCGGCCAATAGGAAGGGCTGGTATAAGTCGCAGCTGGCTCTGCACCCGCACTGGAAACACCGTGCGCTCCATAGCATAACACGGTGCCTGCCCGGTCTCTCTAGCCCAACGGTGAGCACAGGGAGTATGCACAGGTTTCCTACCTGGCATAACTATTCTCCCTTTTAGCCCCCCAATAAATTTTTTGGGGTGACTTTCCGGTTTCCAACCGCGTCGCAGTGCTGCCTCCTCATACTCACGCCTCTCCGCTTTAGCTACTTCTATTTCCTCCTTGGGACGGCGATATTCTCCCGGCTGCACCCAGGGTCCTTTTCCGTCTAATATCATCTCCCAAGACCAGAAGTCCTCATATTGCTGCTCCTCACAATTAATAGGGAGAGTAGGCTCAGGTCTGACTCCTGACTCTGCCACTCTCTCTCTGCGCTTTCCCCCGTTACCTACGGTTTTCGCTCTGTATAGCCGTGCTCTCCTTTTCGATTCCATCCGTGTATAGCCCTCTTCGCATTGCTGTAGGGAATCCCAGGCGGGCTCCTGCACTCGCACTGGATCGGACGCCCACCTGTCGATTTCTTCCCACGTCGTATAATCCCTGCTTCTGCCGTCCATATCGTCCTCCTTTAGCTCCTGCCAGTTCACACGCTGCTCGGTCTGTGAATCGTGGTGGGTGATTCTGTAATGATCTTCGTCTGTTGTTTGTAGAAAGTCAGACCGAAATGCAGCGTGTAGGTTACTCATGACTTTTAATGAAGCTAATACGGTACATGAAATAACGGAAGAAGAAAACAACAAACGAATGAAACTAATACAGCCTATCTGGTGACTAACACTAAGACAGGTACAATCGCCCACGAAATACAACGCGCACTCAGGCTGCCTAAATACGGTTCCCAATCCGAGACAACGATAATCAGCTGACTCCAATTAGGAATCGCCTCAGGCAGCCAAGCCTAACTAGACACACCCCTACTAATACACACTCCTAATTAATACAAACCCCAATACGAAATACAACATATAAACCCATGTCACGCCCTGGCCTACCCAAACATATAACAGAAACACAAGAAACAATGACCAAGGCGTGACAGCACCTGCACTGTGATAGTCTCAGAGGTCCGTTAAAAGCGCAGAGAGCATCATGAAGAACAAGGAACACACCAGGCAGGTCCGAGATACTGTTGTGAAGAAGTTTAAAGCCGGATTTGGATACAAAAAGATTTCCCAAGCTTTAAACATCCCAAGGAGCACTGTGCAAGCGATAATATTGAAATGAAAGGAGTATCAGACCACTGCAAATCTACCAAGACCTGGCCGTCCCTCTAAACTTTCAGCTCATACTGGTCCTTCTGTAGCTCAGTTGGTAGAGCATGGCGCTTGTAACGCCAGGGTAGTGGGTTCGATTCCCGGGACCACCCATACGTAGAATGTATGCACACATGACTGTAAGTCGCTTTGGATAAAAGCGTCTGCTAAATGGCATATATTATTATTATTATTTTATTATTATTATATTATTATTATTATTATTATATTGATCAGAGATGCAGCCAAGAGGCCCATGATCACTCTGGATGAACTGCAGAGATCTACATCTGAGGTGGGAGACTCTGTCCATAGGACAACAATCAGTCAGATTTGTATATTGCACAAATCTGGCCTTTATGGAAGAGTGGCAAGAAGAAAGCCATTTCTTAAAGATATCCATAAAAAGTGTTGTTTAAAGTTTGCCACAAGCCACCTGGGAGACACACCGAACATGTGGAAGAAGGTGCTCTGGTCAGATGAAACCAAAATTGAACTTTTTGGCAACAATGCAAAACGTTATGTTTGGCGTAAAAGCAACACAGCTCATCACCCTGAACACACCATCCCCACTGTCAAACATGGTGGTGGCAGCATCATGGTTTGGGCCTGCTTTTCTTCAGCAGGGACAGGGGAGATGGTTAAAATTGATGGGAAGATGGATGGAGCCAAATACAGGACCATTCTGGAAGAAAAGCTGATGGAGTCTGCAAAAGACCTGAGACTGGGACGGAGATTTTTCTTCCAACAAGACAATGATCCAAAACATAAAGCAAAATCTACAATGGAATGGTTCAAAAATAAGCATATCCAGGTCTTAGAATGGCCAAGTCAAAGTCCAGACCTGAATCCAATCGAGAATCTGTGGAAAGAACTGAAAACTGCTGTTCACAAATGCTGTCCATCCAACCTCACTGAGCTCGAGCTGTTTTGCAAGGAGGAATGGGAAAAAATGTCAGTCTCTCGATGTGCAAAACTGATAGAGACATACCCCAAGCGACTTACAGCTGTAATCGCAGCAAAAGGTGGCGCTACAAAGTATTACCTTAAGGGGGCTGAATAATTTTGCACGCCCAATTTTTCAGTTTTTGATATGTTAAAAAAGTTTGAAATATCCAATAAATGTCATTCCACTTCATGATTGTGTCCCACTTGTTGTTGATTCTTCACAAAAAAATACAGTTTTATATCTTTATGTTTGAAGCCTGAAATGTGGCAAAAGGTCGCAAAGTTCAAGGGGGCCGAATACTTTCGCAAGGCACTGTAAACTCTACTTCCAGACCGGCATTAAGTATCTCCAATCAAAAATTAAATCTAGAATCGGCTTCCTATTTCACAACAAAGCATCCTTCACTCATGCTGCCAAACATGCCCTCGTAAAACTGACTATCCTAAATCAAATCAAATCAAATGTATTTCTATAACCCTTCGTACATCAGCTGATATCTCAAAGTGCTGTACAGAAACCCAGCCTAAAACCCCAAACAGCAAGCAATGCAGGTGTAGAAGCACAGTGGCTAGGAAAAACTCCCTAGAAAGGCCAAAACCTAGGAAGAAACCTAGAGAGGAACCAGGCTATGTGGGGTGGCCAGTCCTCTTCTGGCTGTGCCGGGTGGAGATTATAACAGAACATGGCCAAGATGTTCAAATGTTCATAAATGACCAGCATGGTCGAATAATAATAAGGCAGAACAGTTGAAACTGGAGCAGCAGCACGGCCAGGTGGACTGGGGACAGCAAGGAGTCATCATGTCAGGTAGTCCTGGGGCATGGTCCTAGGGCTCAGGTCCTCTGAGAGAGAGAGAGAAGGGGAGAATTAGAGAACACACACTTAGATTCACACAGGACACTGAATAGGACAGGAGAAGTACTCCAGATATAACAAACTGACCCTAGCCCCCCGACACATAAATTACTGCAGCATAAATACTGGAGGCTGAGACAGGAGGGGTCAGGAGACACTGTGGCCCCATCCGAGGACACCCCCGGACAGGGCTAAACAGGAAGGATAGAACCCCACCCACTTTGCCAAAGCACAGCCCCTACACCACTAGAGGGATATCTTCAACCACCAACTTACCATCCTGAGACAAGGCTGAGTATAGCCCACAAAGATCTCCGCCATGGCACAACCCAAGGGGGGGCGCCAACCCAGACAGGATGACCACATCAGTGAATCAACCCACTCAGGTGACGCACCCATTCCAGGGACGGCATGAGAGAGCCCCAGTAAGCCAGTGACTCAGCCCCTGTAATAGGGTTAGAGGCAGAGAATCCCTTTGGAAAGAGGGGAACCGGCCAGGCAGAGACGGCAAGGGCGGTTCGTTGCTCCAGAGCCTTTCCGTTCACCTTCCCGCTCCTGGGCCAGACTACACTCAATCATATGACCCACTGAAGAGATGTGTCTTCAGTAAAGACTTAAAGGTTGAGACCGAGTTTGCGTCTCTGACATGGGTAGGCAGACCATTCCATTAAAAAAATGGAGCTCTATAGGAGAAAGCCCTGCCTCCAGCTGTTTGCTTAGAAATTCTAGGGAGAATTATGAGGCCTGTGTCTTGTGACCGTAGCGTACGTGTAGGTATGTACGGTAGGACCAAATCAGAGAGATGGGTAGGAGCAAGCCCATGTAATGATTTGTAGGTTAGCAGTAAAACCTTGAAATCAGTGAGTGGAGTTATAAACGGACTATACAACTACAAGTAGTGAGTGGAGTTATAAACGGACTATACAACTACAAGTAGTGAGTGGAGATATAAACGGACTATACAACTACAAGTAGTGAGTGGAGTTATAAACGGACTATATAACTACAAGTAGTGAGTGGAGTTATAAACGGACTATACAACTACAAGTAGTGAGTGGAGTTATAAACGGACTATATAACTACAAGTAGTGAGTGGAGTTATAAACGGACTATATAACTACAAGTAGTGAGTGGAGTTATAAACGGACTATACAACTACAAGTAGTGAGTGGAGTTATAAACGGACTATACAACTACAAGTAGTGAGTGGAGTTATAAACGGACTATACAACTACAAGTAGTGAGTGGAGTTATAAACGGACTATACAACTACAAGTAGTGAGTGGAGTTATAAACGGACTATACAACTACAAGTAGTGAGTGGAGTTATAAACGGACTATACAACTACAAGTAGTGAGTGGAGTTATAAACGGACTATATAACTACAAGTAGTGAGTGGAGTTATAAACGGACTATACAACTACAAGTAGTGAGTGGAGTTATAAACGGACTATACAACTACAAGTAGTGAGTGGAGTTATAAACGGACTATATAACTACAAGTAGTGAGTGGAATTATAAACGGACTATATAACTACAAGTAGTGAGTGGAATTATAAACGGACTATATAACTACAAGTAGTAAGTGGAGTTATAAACGGACTATACAACTACAAGTAGTGAGTGGAGTTATAAACGGACTATATAACTACAAGTAGTGAGTGGAATTATAAACGGACTATATAACTACAAGTAGTAAGTGGAGTTATAAACGGACTATACAACTACAAGTAGTGAGTGGAGTTATAAACGGACTATATAACTACAAGTAGTGAGTGGAGTTATAAACGGACTATACAACTACAAGTAGTGAGTGGAGTTATAAACGGACTATACAACTACAAGTAGTGAGTGGAGTTATAAACGGACTATACAACTACAAGTAGTGAGTGGAGTTATAAACGGACTATACAACTACAAGTAGTGAGTGGAGTTATAAACGGACTATACAACTACAAGTAGTGAGTGGAGTTATAAACGGACTATACAACTACAAGTAGTGAGTGGAGTTATAAACGGACTATACAACTACAAGTAGTGAGTGGAGTTATAAACGGACTATACAACTACAAGTAGTGAGTGGAGTTATAAACGGACTATACAACTACAAGTAGTGAGTGGAGTTATAAACGGACTATACAACTACAAGTAGTGAGTGGAGTTATAAACGGACTATACAACTACAAGTAGTGAGTGGAGTTATAAACGGACTATACAAGTAGTGAGTGGAGTTATAAACGGACTATACAAGTAGTGAGTGGAGTTGTAAACGGACTATACAAGTAGTGAGTGGAGTTATAAACGGACTATACAAGTAGTGAGTGGAGTTATAAACGGACTATACAAGTAGTGAGTGGAGTTATAAACGGACTATACAAGTAGTGAGTGGAGATATAAACGGACTATACAACTACAAGAAAACGGACTGAGTGGTGGAGATATAAACGGACTATACAACTACAAGAAGTGAGTGGAGTTATAAACGGACTATACAATTACAAGTAGTGAGTGGAGATATAAACGGACTATACAACTACAAGTAGTGAGTGGTGTTATAAACGGACTATACAACTACAAGAAGTGAGTGGAGTTATAAACGGACTATACAACTACAAGAAGTGAGTGGAGTTATAAACGGACTATACAACTACAAGAAGTGAGTGGTGTTATAAACGGACTATACAACTACAAGAAGTGAGTGGTGTTATAAACGGACTATACAACTACAAGTAGTGAGTGGGTTATAAACGGACTATACAAGTAGTGAGTGGAGTTATAAACGGACTATACAAGTAGTGAGTGGAGTTGTAAACGGACTATACAAGTAGTGAGTGGAGTTATAAACGGACTATACAAGTAGTGAGTGGAGTTATAAACGGACTATACAAGTAGTGAGTGGAGATATAAACGGACTATACAAGTAGTGAGTGGAGATATAAACGGACTATACAACTACAAGAAGTGAGTGGAGTTATAAACGGACTATACAACTACAAGTAGTGAGTGGAGTTATAAACGGACTATACAATTACAAGTAGTGAGTGGAGATATAAACGGACTATACAACTACAAGTAGTGAGTGGTGTTATAAACGGACTATACAACTACAAGAAGTGAGTGGAGTTATAAACGGACTATACAACTACAAGTAGTGAGTGGAGTTATAAACGGACTATACAATTACAAGTAGTGAGTGGAGTTATAAACGGACTATACAACTACAAGTAGTGAGTGGAGTTATAAACGGACTATACAATTACAAGTAGTGAGTGGAGATATAAACGGACTATACAACTACAAGTAGTGAGTGGAGTTATAAACGGACTATATAACTACAAGTAGTGAGTGGAATTATAAACGGACTATACAACTACAAGTAGTGAGTGGAGTTATAAACGGACTATATAACTACAAGTAGTGAGTGGAATTATAAACGGACTATACAACTACAAGTAGTGAGTGGAATTATAAACGGACTATACAACTACAAGTAGTGAGTGGAGTTATAAACGGACTATACAACTACAAGAAGTGAGTGGAATTATAAACGGACTATATAACTACAAGAAGTGAGTGGAGATATAAACGGACTATATAACTACAAGTAGTGAGTGGAATTATAAACGGACTATACAACTACAAGTAGTGAGTGGAGATATAAATGGACTATATAACTACAAGTAGTGAGTGGAATTATAAACGGACTATACAACTACAAGTAGTGAGTGGAGTTATAAACGGACTATACAACTACAAGAAGTGAGTGGAATTATAAACGGACTATACAACTACAAGTAGTGAGTGGAGTTATAAACGGACTATACAACTACAAGAAGTGAGTGGAATTATAAACGGACTATACAACTACAAGAAGTGAGTGGAATTATAAACGGACTATACAACTACAAGAAGTGAGTGGAATTATAAACTGACTATACAAGTAGTGAGTGGAGTTATAAACGGACTATACAACTACAAGTAGTGAGTGGAGTTATAAACGGACTATACAACTACAAGTAGTGAGTGGAGTTATAAACGGACTATACAACTACAAGTAGTGAGTGGAGTTATAAACGGACTATACAACTACAAGTAGTGAGTGGAGTTATAAACGGACTATACAACTACAAGTAGTGAGTGGAATTATAAACGGACTATACAACTACAAGAAGTGAGTGGAATTATAAACGGACTATACAACTACAAGTAGTGAGTGGAGTTATAAACGGACTATACAACTACAAGTAGTGAGTGGAGTTATAAACGGACTATACAACTACAAGAATTGAGTGGAGTTATAAACGGACTATACAACTACAAGTAGTGAGTGGAGTTATAAACGGACTATACAACTACAAGTAGTGAGTGGAGTTATAAACGGACTATACAACTACAAGTAGTGAGTGGAGTTATAAACGGACTATACAACTACAAGAAGTGAGTGGAATTATAAACGGACTATACAACTACAAGAAGTGAGTGGAATTATAAACTGACTATACAACTACAAGTAGTGAGTGGAGTTATAAACGGACTATATAACTACAAGTAGTGAGTGGAGTTATAAACGGACTATACAACTACAAGAAGTGAGTGGAATTATAAACGGACTATACAACTACAAGAAGTGAGTGGAATTATAAACGGACTATACAACTACAAGAAGTGAGTGGAATTATAAACGGACTATACAACTACAAGTAGTGAGTGGAGTTATAAACGGACTATACAACTACAAGAAGTGAGTGGAATTATAAACGGACTATACAACTACAAGAAGTGAGTGGAATTATAAACGGACTATACAACTACAAGAAGTGAGTGGAGTTATAAACGGACTATACAACTACAAGTAGTGAGTTGAATTATAAACGGACTATACAACTACAAGTAGTGAGTGGAGTTAAACGGACTATACAACTACAAGTAGTGAGTGGAGTTATAAACGGACTATACAACTACAAGTAGTGAGTGGAGTTATAAACGGACTATACAACTACAAGAAGTGAGTGGAATTATAAACGGACTATACAAGTAGTGAGTGGAATTATAAACGGACTATACAACTACAAGAAGTGAGTGGAGTTATAAACGGACTATACAAGTAGTGAGTGGAGATATAAACGGACTATACAACTACAAGTAGTGAGTGGAGTTAAAAACGGACTATTCAAGTAGTGAGTGGAGATATAAACGGACTATACAACTACAAGTAGTGAGTGGAGTTAAAAACGGACTATTCAAGTAGTGAGTGGAGATATAAACGGACTATACAACTACAAGTAGTGAGAGCAATTATAAATGGACTATAGAACTACAAGTAGTGAGTGGAATTATAAACGGACTATATAACTACAAGTAGTGAGTGGAGTTATAAACTGACTATACAACTACAAGAAGTGAGTGGAGATATAAACGGACTATATAACTACAAGTAGTGAGTGGAGTTATAAACGGACTATACAACTACAAGTAGTGAGTGGAGTTATAAACGGACTATACAAGTAGTGAGTGGAGTTATAAACAGACTATACAAGTAGTGAGTGGAGTTATAAACAGACTATACAAGTAGTGAGTGGAGTTATAAACAGACTATACAAGTAGTGAGTGGAGTTATAAACAGACTATATAACTCCAAATAGTGAGAGGAGTTATAAACGGACTATACAACTACAAGTAGTGAGTGGAGTTATAAACAGACTATATAACTCCAAGTAGTGAGAGGAGATATAAACGGACTATACAACTACAAGTAGTGAGTGGAGTTACAAACGGATTATAGTTCACTGTTCATTGTGATTACTATTATTTGAGCATGCTGGTCATCTATGAACATTTGAACATCTTGGCCATGTTCTGTTATAATCTCCACCCGACACAGCCAGAAGAGGACTGGCCAACCCTCATAGCCTGGTTCCTCTCTTGGTTTCTTCCTGGGTTTTGGCTTTTCTCAGGAGTTTTTCCTAGTCACCGTGCTTCTACACCTGCATTGCTTCCTGTTTGGGGTTGAGGTTGGGTTTCTGTACAGCCCTTTGTTATATCAGCTGATGTAAAAATCAAATCAACTCAAATAAATTTGATTTGATTTAGTAAACAAGCTAAATGTCTTGTACAGATTAAATATTTTTCTCACACATAGCTTACTTGGACACTGCGTCCCCACATTTCCCACTCTCCCACGTTGAATACCCTGAAGCCACAGGGCTCTTTCCGCAGGCTCTATTTCCCTGCGTGGGAGCATTGCGATCCGTAGGTCATGATTTTTGACCTGGTTACATGTACATTGAACAACACAGCAGCTTTTTACTAAAAATCAACAACGAAGTTGTCTCTTTTATAACTGGGGTGAATGGGGACGAATGTTTTGTTTTCCCCAAAGTGTTAAACAAATCAACATGTATTTTATATTTGAGATTCTTCAAAAAGCCACTCCTTGCCTTGATGACAGCACACTCTTGCACACTCTTGGCATTCTCTCAACCAGTTTCATGAGGTAGTCACCTGGAATGCGTTTCAATTAAAAAGTGTGCCTTCTTAAAAGTTAATTTGTGTGATTTCTTTCCTTCTTAATGCCAATCAGTTGTGTTGTGACAAGGTAGAATATTTGTATACAGAAGATAGCCCTATTTGGTAAAAAACCAAGTCCATATTATGGCAACAACAGCTGAAATAAGCAAAGAGAAATGACAGTCCATCAGTCAAATCAGAAAATGTCAAGAACTTTGAAAGTTTCTTCAAGTGCAGTCACAAAAACCATCAAGCGCTATGATGAAACTGACTCTCATCTAGACCACCACAGGAATGGAAGACCCAGTTACCTCTGCTGTAGAGGATAAGTTCATTAGAATTAGCAGCCTCAGAAATTGCAGACCAAATAAATGCTTCACAGAGGTCAAGTAATAGACACATCTCAACATCAACTGTTCAGAGGAGATTGTGTGAATCAGGACTTCATGGTTGAATTGCTGCAAAGAAACCACTACTAAAGGACACCAATAAGAAGAAGATACTTGTTTGGGCCAAGAAACACAAGCAATGGACATTAGACCAGTGGACATTTTTCCTTTGGTCTGGAGTCCAAATTGGAGATCTTTGTGAGACGTGGTGTGGGTGAATTGATGATCTCCGCATATGTATTTCCCACTGTGAAGCATGGAGAAGGAGGTGTTATGGTGTGGGGGTACTTTCCTGGTAAATCTGTCTGTGATGTATTTAGAATTCAAGGTACACTTAACCAGCATTCTGCAGCGATATACCATCCCATCTGGTTTGGCCTTAGTGGAACTATCATTTGTTTTCAACAGGACAAAGGCCCAACACACCTCCAGGCTGTGTAAGGGCTATTTTACCAAGAAGGAGAGTGATGGAGTGCTGCATCAGATGACCTGGCCTCACCAATCACCAGACCTCAACTAAATTGAGAGTGAAGGAAAATCAGCCAACTAGTGCTCAGCATATGTGGCAACTCCTTCGGGGCTGTTGGAAAAGCATTCCAGGTGAAGCTGGTTGAGAGAATGCCATGTGTGCAAAACTGTCAAGGCAAAGAGTGACTATTTGACGAATTTCAAATATAAAATATATTTTGATTTGTTTAACACTTTTTTGGTTAATACATGATTCCGTATGTGTTATTTCATAGTTTTGATGTCTTCGCTATTATTCTACAATGTAGAAAATAGTCCAAATAAAGAAAACCCCTTAAATGAGTAGGTGTTCTACTGTAGAATAGTCTAATGGGTTCTGAAGATCTACTGTAGAATACTCTAATGGGTTCATGATTGAAGATGGCGTAGCAGTGAAGACGTGTTTATTTTGTCCTCTCGTGTACTTTTTGTATTTTTTTGTATTTTTTGTATATAAATTTCAATTTATTTTCAATTGAAAATTCAACCTGCCTCACCCAATGTGATACAGAATCACTATTATTTTCAATTTTAGAACACATTCAAGAATCTCCAGAAGCTAACCAGCTAATTAGCTACAAGCTATTTAGTCATTGTTAGCCACTGCTAGCGGCTTTTACCTGCTGCACAGATACCAGCCCTGTTTTTAGCCTGGATAATACTCGCCTGTCTACCAATATCGCTTGTCTACCAATATCGGACTGTCTCTCCACAACAACGCCGGATTCCTGCCGTAATCCCTGGACCACTACTTCTGATCTTCACAGCTAGCTTGCAGCTAGCTAGCTCGCTCACAGCTTGCAGCTATCTAGATCACAGCTAGCTTTCACTCACCGTGGCACCCAGTACCGAAGCTATTCCCTGAGGCCCACCTCCCGGCCTACTCAGCTGTTCACCCGAACCCCACTCATACACGGCTAGAGCCCAAAACTCCACCGGATCCTTGCTGTAAACTCTGGACCTTGGCACCAGATCACCGCTGCTACCGATTGGATATAGTGGCTAACGCCACTGCCGCGAAGCTAGCACCAGTTAGCCTTGAGCCAGGCACATCTCCAGCCTAGCAAACTAAATTCCACAATACCTCTTTCGCCATTTGGCTTGGATTCTCTGTCGACACGGCACCCCCGCCACACCACCACGAATGGTCTGCCGACGAATACTCCATCCGCTGTGCCTTCACCCGGCGTCCGTCGGGTGAACAGGGCTACTAACTTTAAACGCCGTGTCGCTAGCGTAGTGGGGCTCCCCTGTTCCATCTACTGCTGCCCTCTGGACACTATGATCACTTGGCTACATAGCTGATGCCTGCTGGACTGTCCATTAATCATGGTACTCCATTCTGTTTATTTATTTTTTATCCGTCGGCCCCAGCCGCGAACTCAGGCTCTGTGTGTAGTTAATCCGACCCTCGCTGCCTAGTCATCGCCATTTTACCTGCTGTTGTTGTGTTAGCTGATGAGCTGTTGTTGTCTCACCTGTTTTTTTTGCTAGCTCTCCCAATCAACACCTGTGATTACTTTATGCCTCGCTGTATGTCTCTTTCAAATGTTAATATGCCTTATATGCTGTTGTTCAGGTTAGTTATCATTGTTTTAGTTTACAATGGACCCCCTAGTTCCACTCTTCATACCTCTGATATCTCCTTTGTCCCACCTCCCACACATGCGGTGACCTCACCCATTACAACCAGCATGTCCAGAGATACAACCTCTCTTATCATCACCCAGTGCCTGGGCTTACCTCCGCTGTACCCGCACCCCACCATACCCCTGTCTGCGCATTATGTCCTGAATATATTCTACCATGCCTAGAAATCTGCTCCTTTTATTCTTTGTCCCCAACGCTCTAGGCGACCAGTTTTGATAGCCTTTAGCCGCACCCTCATCCTACTGTTCCGCGGGTGATGTGGAGGTAAACCCAGGCCCTGCATGTCCCCAGGCACCATCATTTGTTGACTTCTGTGATCGAAAAAGCCTTGGTTCATTCATGTCAACATCAGAAGCCTCCTCCCTAAGTTTGTTTTACTCACTGCTTTAGCACACTCTGCCAACCCTGATGTCCTTGCTGTGCCTGAATCCTGGCTTAGGAAGGCCACCAAAAATTCGGAGATATCCATACCCAACTATAACATTTTCCGTCAAGATAGAACTGCCAAAGGGGGAGGAGTTGCAGTCTACTGCAGAGCGAGCCTGCAAAGTAATGTCATACTTTCCAGGTCCATACCCAAACAATTTGAACTTCTAATTTTAAAAATGAATCTCTCCAGAAATAAGTCTATCACTGTTGCCGCCTGCTACCGACTCCCATCTAGCTTCAGAATTTGTTCTGTTAGGTGACCTAAACTGGGATATGCTTAACACCCTGGCAGTCCTACAATCTAAGCTAGATGCCCTCAATCTCACACAAATCATCAAGGAACCCATCAGGTACAAGCCTAAATCTGTAAACAAGGGCACCCTCATAGACGTTATCCTGGCCAACTGGCCCTCGAAAAACACCTCCGCTGTCTTCAATCAGGATCTCAGTGATCACTGCCTCATTGCCTGTATCCGCTACGGGTCCGCAGTCAAACGACCACCCCAAATCACTGTCAAACGCTCCCTAAAACACTTCTGCGAGCAGGCCTTTCTTATCGACCTGGCCCGGGTATCCTGGAAGGATATTGACCTCATCCCGTCAGTTGAGGATGCCTGATCATTCTTTAAAAGGAGCTTCCTCACCATCTTAGATAAGCATGCTCCGTTCAAAAAATGCAGAACTAAGAACAGATATAGCCCCTGGTTCACTCCAGACCTGACTGCCCTCGGCCAGCACAAAAACATTCTGTGGCGGACTGCAATAGCATCGAATAGTCCCCGCGATATGCAACTGTTCAAGGAAGTCAGGAACCAATACACACAGTCAGTCAGTCAGGAAAGCAAAGGCCAGCTTTTTCAATCAGAAATTTGCATCCTGTAGCTCTAACTCCAAAAAGTTCTGGGACACTGTAAAGTCCATGGAGAACACGAGCACCTCATCCCAGCTGCCCACTGCACTGAGGCTAGGTAACACGGTCACCACTGATAAATCCATGATAATCGAAAACTTCAACAAGCATTTCTCAACTGCTGGCCATGCCTTCCTCCTGGCTACTCCAACCTCGGCCAACAGCTTCACCCCCCGCAGCTATTCGCCCAAGCCTCCCCAGCTTCTCCTTTACCCAAATCCAGATAGCAGATGTTCTGAAAGAGCTGCAAAACCTGGACACGTACAAATCAGCTGGGCTTGACAATCTGGACCCTCTATTTCTGAAACTATCCACCACCATTGTCGCAACCCCTATTACCAGCCTGTTCAACCTCTCTTTCATATCGTCTGAGAACCCCAAGGACTGGAATGCTGCTGCGGTCATCCCCCTCTTCAGAGGGGGAGACACCCTGGACCCAAACGGTTACAGACCTATATCCATCTTGCCCTGCCTATCTAAGGTCTTCGAAAGCCAAGTCAACAAACAGATCACTGACCATCTCGAATCCCACCGTACCTTCTCCGCTGTGCAATCTGGTTTCCGAGCCGGTCACGGGTGCACCTCAGCCACGCTAAAGGTACTAAACGATATCATAACCACCATCGATAAAAGACAGTACTGTGCGGCCGTCTTCATCAACCTGGCCAAGGCTTTCGACTCTGTCAATCACCATATTCTTATTGGCAGACTCAGTAGCCTCGTTTTTGTAAATGACTGCCTTGCCTGGTTCTCCAACTACTTTGCAGACAGAGTTCAGTGTGTCAAATCGGAGGGCATGTTGTCCGGTCCTCTGGCAGTCTCTATGGGGGTGCCACAGGGTTCAATTCTCGGGCTGACTCTTTTCTCTGTATATATCAATGATGTTGCTCTCGCTGCGGGCGATTCCCTGATCCACCTCTACTCAGACGACACCATTCTGTATTCTTCTGGCCCTTCCTTGGAAACTGTGCTATCTAACCCCCAAACGAGCTTCAATGCCATACATCACTCCTTCCGTGGCCTCCAACTGCTCTTAAACGCTAGTAAAACCAAATGCATGCTTTTCAACCATTCGCTGCCTGCACCTGCACGCCCGACTAGCATCACCACCCTGGATGGTTACGGCCTAGAATATGTGGACATCTATAAGTACCTAGGTGTCTGGCCAGACTATAAACTCTCCTTCCAGACTCATATCAAACATCTCCAATCCAAAATCAAATCTAGAATCGGCTTTCTATTTAGCAACAAAGCCTCTTTCACTCACGCCGTCAAACTTACCCTAGTAAAACTGACTATCCTACCGATCCTCGACTTCGGCGATATCATCTACAAAATGGCTTCCAATACTCTACTCAGCAAACTGGATGCAGTTTATCACAGTGCCATCCGCTTTGTTAATAAAGCACCTTATACCACCCACCACTGCGACTTGTATGCTCTAGTCGGCTGGCCCTCGCTACATATTCGTCGCCAGACCCACTGACTCCAGGTCATCTACAAGTCCATGCTAGGTGAAGCTCCGCCTTATCTCAGTTCACTGGTCACGATGGCAACACCCACCCGTAGCACGTGCTCCACTGATCATCCCTAAAGCCAACACCTAATTTGGCCGCTTTTCCTTCCAGTTCTCTGCTGCCTGTGACTGGAACGAATTTCAGAAATCATTGAAGTTGGAGACTTTTATCTCCCTCACCAACTTCAAACATCTGCTATCTGAGCAGCTATCCGATCGCTGCAGCTGTACATAGTCTATCGGTAAATAGCCCACCCAATTTACCTACCTCATCCCCATACTGTTTTTATTTATTTACTTTTCTGCTCTTTTGCACACCAGTATCTCTACCTGCACATGACCATCTGATCATTTATCACTCCAGTGTTAATCTGCTAAATTGTAATTATTCACCTACCTCCTCATGCCTTTTGCACACAATGTATATAGACTATTTTTTTCTTATTTTTTTCTACTGTTATTGACTTGTTTATTGTTTACTCCATGTGTAACTCTGAGTTGCTGTCTGTTCACACTGCTATGCTTTATCTTGGCCAGGTTGCAGTTGTAAATGAGAACTTGTTCTCATTTACATTTACATTTAAGTCATTTAGCAGACGCTCTTATCCAGAGCGACTTACAAATTGGTGCATTCACCTTATGACATCCAGTGGGACAGTCACTTAACAATAGTGCATCTAAAACTTAAGGGGGGGGGGGTGAGAGGGATTACTTATCCTATCCTATCCTAGCCTACCTGGTTAAATAAAGGTGAAATAAAAAAAACTAAAATAAATATACTGTAGAATACTTTAATGGGTTCTAATTCTAGTTCTAATACTATAAAAGGGTGTTCCCTTGCTCTCAAATCAACTTCCTGTGTTTGTACATTTGGGATCTGTCTTCTGCCTTTTTTTAAAACATATTTGATCGTTTTAATTCATGGCTGTGTATAAAAGGTTCCTAACAAATTAAACATTATGTATCATTTAGGTTCTGCAGAAGATGACAGACCTGAGGCAGATAGTAACAGACCATGTGCACCTAATCCAGCTACTGAAGAAGACTGAAGTGGACATGTGTCTCCACCCACTGCTGCAGGAGATCATGAGAGACCTCTACTAGTAGGCTCAATATGAAATGGCACCCTATTCCCTATATAGTGCACTACTTTTGCGCACTATATGAAATAGTTTTTCATCCAAGGTAACGGAAAGACACCGGTTGAAAACCGCATATGGATGTGTTAGTCCTATTGATGCCACTGATGAGGCATATTGGGGTGGCAGGTAGCCTAGTGGTTAGAGCATTGGGCCAGAAAGGTTGGTGGATCGAATCCCCAAGCTGCCAAGGTAAAAATCTGTTGTTCTGCCCCTGAACAAGGCAGTTAACTTTCATTGTAAATAAAAATGTGCTCTTAAAATGACTTGCTTAGTTAAATAAAAGTAAAATAATAAATATTGGAATACTTTATTAGGGACTAGTAGTTACCTGGCAGAATGAGATGTTAACCTGTCTGACGTTATAGATTCAAAATGGTCCTATTAGCGCTGTTGGAAAGGAAAAGGGAAAAAAACACTGTGATTATTATGAGCCATATACTGTAGTTATCTGCATCACCACCACCAATTAATATATTTTATGCTGTATGTAGGTGATAGATTCTGTTCTTCACAAATGAATATACGTTATGTATTTAGAGTTTATAAACAAACACTTACATCTATAATATCAAGATGCAACTGTCTTAAAGATTTATCCCCATAGGACCAGATAGGCTACACTAGGTAACAGGTCCACCTGTCAGATCTGATCTCGGTTGACTCACCTGCAACATAGAGAGTGGTTTCTATAGGGCTTCTCTTGTGCTTCTATGGGGTTTCTATGGCGCTTCTACAGGGTTTCTATGGTGCTTCTACAGGGTTTCTATAGTGTTTCTATGGGGTTTCTTGTGCTTTTGTAGGGTTTCTATAGGTTTTCTAGTGCTTCTATAGGGTTTCTATGGTGCTTCTATAGGTTTTCTATGGTGCTACTATAGTGCTTCTATAGGGTTTCTAGTGCTACTAGTGCTACCATGCTTCTACACCTGCATTGCTTGCTGTTTGGGGTTTTAGGCTGGGTTTCTGTACAGCACTTTGAGATATCAGCTGATGTATGAATGGCTATATAAATACATTTCATTTGATACTATAGTGCTTCTATCGGGTTGCTATGGTGCTTTTATAGGGTTTCTAGTGCTACTATAGTGCTTTTATAGGGTTGCTATGGTGCTTCTATAGGGTTTCTAGTGCTTCTATATGGTTTCCATGGTGCTTCTATGGGGTTTCTATGGTGCTTCTATAGGGTTTCCATGGTGCTTCTATAGGGTTTATATAGGGTTGCTATGGTGCTTCTATAGGGTTTCTAGTGCTTCTATATGGTTTCCATGGTGCTTCTATAGGGTTTCTATAGGGTTTCAATGGTGCTTCTATAGGGTTTCTAGAGTTTCTAGTTCTACTATAGTGCTTCTATAGGGTTTCTATGTTGCTTCTATAGGGTTTCTAGTGCTACTATATTGCTTCTATAGCATTTATATAGGGGTTTCTAGTGCTACTATAGTGCTTCTATGGGGTTTCTAGTGCTACTATAGTGCTTCTATAGGGATTCTAGTGCTTCTATGGAGTTTCTATAGTGCTTCTATAACGTTTCTAGTGCTACAATAGTGCTCCTATAGTGCTTCTAGAGGGTTTCTATAGTGCTTCTAGAGGGTTTCTATAGTGCTTCTAGAGGGTTTCTATAGTGCTTCTAGAGGGTTTTTATTGTGCTTCTATAGGGGTTCTATTGTGTGTCTATAGGGTTACTATAGTGTGCGAGCTCATTATGTAAGAAATATACTATATTATGCTTCATATTAAATTTTGAAGAATTTGCCAGCTGTAATTTGTATGTTGGATACAATGAATGTGTGAAATAAAAGCCATATAAATAAATACATATTTTTGTACATGCGTAGATGGATAAAGTAGAGTATAACACCTTAGTTTAAAATGCTGAACTTGTTGTATTTCAAATACAGTATTTTTCAGATTTTTATGTTGATGTTATTTGTATTATTTTTTGTTGTTGTTGAAACAGATATTTTTATTTTCCAAGTGCAAATGGGCTGGTTTTTGCATTTAAAAAAAATGGTTTGTAGACTCTTAACTTGTCAAAATATGTAAATAAATATTTTCTATTTGTCTCTTTTTCAGAATTTTATTAATCACCATTATGTCTGGAGAAAAATATTTAAAAATATGTAACCAGATTTTTAGCAGACAAACATGACACCAGGAGAATTTTGTTATCATGCTAACATCAGGTGAGCCATAATGGCTTCCCACTCTGTGTTATCATACTAACATCAGGTGAGCCATAATGGCTTCCCACTCTGTGTTATCATGCTAACATCAGGTGAGCCATAATGGCTTCCCACTCTGTGTTATTATGCTAACATCAGGTGTGCCATAATGGCTTCCCACTCTGTGTTATCATACTAACATCAGGTGAGCCATAATGGCTTCCCACTCTGTGTTATCATACTAACATCAGGTGAGCCATAATGGCTTCCCACTCTGTGTTATCATGCTAACATCAGGTGTGCCATAATGGCTTCCCACTCTGTGTTATCATACTAACATCAGGTGAGCCATAATGGCTTCCCACTCTGTGTTATCATGCTAACATCAGGTGAGCCATAATGGCTTCCCACTCTGTGTTATCATGCTAACATCAGGTGAGCCATAATGGCTTCCCACTATGTGTTATCATACTAACATCAGGTGAGCCATAATGGCTTCCCACTCTGTGTTATCATGCTAACATCAGGTGAGCCATAATGGCTTCCCACTCTGTGTTATCATGCTAACATCAAGTGAGCAATAATGGCTTCCCACTCTGTGTTATCATGCTAACATCAAGTGAGCAATAATGGCTTCCCACTCTGTGTTATCATGCTAACATCAGGTGAGCCATAATGGCTTCCCACTCTGTGTTATCATGCTAACATCAGGTGAGCCATAATGGCTTCCCACTCTGTGTTATCATGCTAACATCAGGTGAGCCATAATGGCTTCCCACTCTGTGTTATCATGCTAACATCAGGTGAGCCATAATGGCTTCCCACTCTGTGTTATCATGCTAACATCAGGTGAGCCATAATGGCTTCCCACTCTGTGTTATCATACTAACATCAGGTGAGCCATAATGGCTTCCCACTCTGTGTTATCATGCTAACATCAGGTGAGCCATAATGGCTTCCCACTCTGTGTTATCATGCTAACATCAGGTGAGCCATAATGGCTTCCCACTCTGTGTTATCATGCTAACATCAGGTGAGCCATAATGGCTTCCCACTCTGTGTTATCATGCTAACATCAGGTGAGCCATAATGGCTTCCCACTCTGTGTTATCATGCTAACATCAGGTGAGCCATAATGGCTTCCCACTCTGTGTTATTATGCTAACATCAGGTGAGCAATAATGGCTTCCCTCTATGAGTTATCATGCTACATCTAAACCCTAACTGCTTCCTGCCATGTTGTAGAGCTGGAAGTGTTCGTGCAGTCTAAACACGCAAAGCTATTTTACAGCCATGACATCAGCTCTATAACGTGTCTCCCCATGACACACCCTGTTGTGTTACAACGTTACTGAACTCTGCTGAACTAGACACAAGATAAACATCTCATGGCTTCAATATGATTTCCAGCTGCAGACAGAGCAGTCAGGCATTTCTCAATCTAGCACACAGATTTCACACATTTTATTCGGTATGTTTCCGAAGGCACTGTATATAATTAAATATTATATTATCTATCCTACTGGATATATATTATATCTAGCCGACTCCATATATATTATATATTATGATATCTATCCTACTGGATATATATTTTATTATCTAGCCTACTACATATATGTTATGATATATTTTATTATCTAGCCTACTGTATATATGTTATATATTATCTAGCCTACTGTATTTATAATATATATATATATATATATTATCTAGCCTACTAGATGATGTTATGATATATTATCCAGCCTACTGGATATATATTATGATATGTTTTCCAGCCTACTTGATATATATTATGATATGTTATCCAGCCTACTGGATGATGTTATGATATATTATATTATCCAGCCTACTGGATATATATTATGATATATTATGATAATTTATCATCTAGCCTACTGGATATATATTATGATATGTTTTCCAGCCTACTTGATATATATTATATGTTATCCAGCCTACTGGATGATGTTATGATATATTATATTATTATATATATTATCTAGCCTACTGGATATATATTATGATATATTATGATAATATATCATCTAGCCTACTGGATATATATTATGATATGTTTTCCAGCCTACTTGATATATATTATATGTTATCCAGCCTACTGGATGATGTTATGATATATTATATTATGATATATATTATCTAGCCTACTGGATATATATTATGATATATTATGATAATATATCATCTAGCCTACTGGATATATATTATGATATATTATGATAATATATCATTAGCCTACTGGATATATATTATGATATATTATCTAGCCTCCTGCTAGAGGAGACCCACCTGCCAAGTGTATTCTGGAAGGCAGCCTGATGCTGTTCCTTTGATGCCGATGATTAAATGTGTTATTTATGTCTTGTCAGCATATCCTCACTTTGTTAGTGTCCAGTCTCAGCTGACTTGGCCCTGCCAAGAGTCTGCAGTCTTTCTGGAAAATCATTTTCAAAAGTATATTTTCCCGAAACCCCCTTTTAAAGGAACATGTCCAAATATAGCACACTGGATAAGGAAGTCAATGTTAATGTTTGTATCCGCAAGCACCATGCTCTACCAGCTGAGCTACAGAGGACCATGCTCTACTATCTGAGCTACAGAGGACCATGCTCTACTATCTGAGCTACAGAGGGCCACAAAGCACACAGAGAAAGTGGGAGGTTTGCAATAATCAGATTTCACACTACATTAAAATGAGTCATGTGGGGGGGTGTGACAGGTTCAACCATGCCTGCTGACAACTTCCCCTTCAGTCATTCACTGGTAACAAAGACTTCAACCTGATTAGTGTTTAGTGTCTGACACCCTGCAAGAAGAGATGGATTATTAGTCAGTCTGACATGACACATTTCATAACATTCACAGTAAACCACTTTCTTTCATTGGGAGCTTAAGTATATAATATCTCTCTGTGAATTTCTGGTATTTTTCCATTTTTCTTTACACACATATCCTAGCCATTCTAGAGACAAATTAAGAGCTTTAAAATCTTCAAGTGTTCAGTCTCCACATGTAGAACACAGTACAAACTGTTGTCCAGAGAACTTAGTGAACAAAAATCCCCAAAGTCAAATTAGGCAGTCAAAGTAAAGATTCAATAAAATGTTCAATGTCAAATTAGACAATCAAAGTAAAGATTCAGTAACATGCTCAAGCATGTCTCTGTTTTATTACACTATGAAACATATTTTCTGAGACAAGCATTCTGTGAAGATCTAAAGAAAATGGAAAGGGTTCTCAGTGTATGAGACCGTGTGAGTTGAGAAAGAGTTTCTTCTTGGCCACACATTGTGAAACCCGTCCCAGAGAGCTGTCCGCCCACCTAAAACTCTCAGCAGTGGAACTCTCACTACATTCTAAAACTCTCAGCAGTGGAACTCTCACTACATTCTAAAACTCTCAGCAGTGGAACTCTCACTACATTCTAAAACTCTCAGCAGTGGAACTCTCACTACATTCTAAAACTCTCAGCAGTGGAACTCTCACTACATTCTAAAACTCTCAGCAGTGGAACTCTCACTACATTCTAAAACTCTCAGCAGTGGAACTCTCACTACATTCTAAAACTCTCAGCAGTGGAACTCTCACTACATTCTAAAACTCTCAGCAGTGGAACTCTCACTACATTCTAAAACTCAGCAGTGGAACTTTCACTACATTCTAAAACTCAGCAGTGGAACTCTCACTACATTCTAAAACTCTCAGCAGTGGAACTCACTACATTCTAAAACTCTTAGCAGTGGAACTCACTACATTCTAAAACTTTCAGCAGTGGAACTCTCACTACATTCTAAAACTCTCAGCAGTGGAACTCACTACATTCTAAAACTCGCAGCAGTGGAACTCTCACTTGAACTCTCAGCAGTGGAACTCTCACTACATTCTAAAACTCTCAGCAGTGGAACTCTCACTACATTCTAAAACTCTCAGCAGTGGAACTCTCACTACATTCTAAAACTCTCAGCAGTGGAACTCTCACTACATTCTAAAACTCTCAGCAGTGGAACTCTCACTACATTCTAAAACTCTCAGCAGTGGAACTCTCACTACATTCTAAAACTCTCAGCAATGGAACTCTCACTACATTCTAAAACTCTCAGCAGTGGAACTCTCACTACATTCTAAAACTCTCAGCAGTGGAACGCTCATTCATTCTAAAACTCTCAGCAGAGGAACTCACTACATTCTAAAACTCTCAGCAGTGGAACTCACTACATTCTAAAACTCTCAGCAGTGGAACTCTCACTACATTCTAAAACTCTCAGCAGTGGAACTCACTACATTTTAAAACTCTCAGCAGTGGAACTTTCACTACATTCTAAAACTCTCAGCAGTGGAACTCTCACTTGAACTCTCAGCAGTGGAACTCTCACTACATTCTAAAACTCTCAGCAGTAGAACTCTCACTACATTCTAAAACTCTCAGCAGTAGAACTCTCACTACATTCTAAAACTCTCAGTAGTAGAACTCTCACTACATTCTAAAACTCTCAGCAGTGGATCTAAATAGGGGTACATTCAATCCGTAGCAAGGAAGAGCCGCGCCGTAGCGTGATTGAAATTTAAAGGCAATGTTATCACGTTTGCAGAGACTCTGCATTCAGGGTAAACACTGAATATGTTGTATTGAATAAATGTTCAATTATTTTAGGAATTTAGACTGTTGTTGTCATTAATTTCCACTGACTGGAGAAATGAACACATCAAGAGCTTTTTCCCACTTGAAATTCATGTTGAATATCAGTCACACAAATTGTACAGTGCTTAACTGTGTCTGAGATGTGGCCTTGATGTCAGAACATCAACGTTCCAAAACACCTTGTTCTTCATTCTAACTCCAGTGTGAATCCACATAACTGTTCCAAAACACCAGAGAATCTTGTCCTTCATTCTGACTCCAGTGTGAATCCACATAACTGTTCCAAAACACCAGAGAATCTTGTCCTTCATCCTGACTCCAGTGTGAATCCACATAATTGTTCCAAAACACCAGAGAATCTTGTCCTTCATTCTGACTCCAGTGTGGATCCTCCCCACAGCCCATTGGCTCAGAATAACACTTTGTATGTAGGAGGTATAACACTTGGGCTGATTTCCCAGACACAGATTAAGCCTAGTCCTGGACTAAAACGTGTGTTCAATGAGATTATCAATGGAGAATGTGTTTTAATCCAGGACTAGTCTTAATCTGTGTCTGGGAAAATGGCCCGGGTGTTTGGGCTTGGTTTCAACAATAGACGTATTCACATAAATAAATACAAACTAATATACAATATATATTCACATATTCCAACCCAGTCGGATTAGTAGTTACAACCAACCCTAATACAACTATTGCCAGTAAATAAACTGTATTGTGATTAAACATTAAACATGACACACAATATGAGGAGACAGGGGAGAGGAGAATCTTGACTTTTGTCCCAGTAATCTTTGCTCTGTAGCCTGAGCAATGAGGGCATGCCTTCCTTTCTGTTGACTCCACTGGCATGTGACCATGATGCAGTCTTCAGTAATATTATGATGCATCAAATGCTGATGGGTAGGTTAGGGTCAGGTTAGGGTTAGGTCACTGGTGTTGGTTAGGGTCAAGTTAGGGTTAGGATCAGGTCTCTGGTGCTGGTTAGGGTCAAGTTAGGGTTAGGATCAGGTCACTGGTGCTGGTTAGGGTCAAATTAGGGTTAGGATCAGGTCACTGGTGCTGGTTAGGGTCAAGTTAGGGTTAGGATCAGGTCACTGGTGCTGGTTAGGGTCAAATTAGGGTTAGGATCAGGTCACTGGTGCTGGTTAGGGTCAAGTTAGGGTTAGGATCAGGTCACTGGTGCTGGTTAGGGTCAAGTTAGGGTTAGGATCAGGTCACTGGTGCTGGTTAGGGTCAAGTTAGGGTTAGGATCAGGTCACTGGTGCTGGTTAGGGTCAAGTTAGGATCAGGTCACTGGTGCTGGTTAGGGTCAACTTAGGGTTAGGATCAGGTCACTGGTGCTGGTTAGGGTCAGGATAGGGTTAGGATCAGGTCACTGGTGCTGGTTAGGGTCAAGTTAGGGTTAGGATCAGGTCACTGGTGCTGGTTAGGGTCAAGTTAGGGTTAGGATCAGGTCACTGGTGCTGGTTAGGGTCAAGTTAGGGTTAGGATCAGGTCACTGGTGCTGGTTAGGGTCAAGTTAGGGTTAGGATCAGGTCACTGGTGTTGGTTAGGGTCAAGTTAGGGTTAGGATCAGGTCACTGGTGTTGGTTAGGGTCAAGTTAGGGTTAGGATCAGGTCACTGGTGCTGGTTAGGGTCAGGTTAGGGTTAGGATCAGGTCACTGGTGTTGGTTAGGGTCAAGTTAGGGTTAGGATCAGGTCACTGGTGCTGGTTAGGGTCAAGTTAGGGTTAGGATCAGGTCACTGGTGCTGGTTAGGGTCAAGTTAGGGTTAGGATCAGGTCACTGGTGCTGGTTAGGGTCAAGTTAGGGTTAGGATCAGGTCACTGGTGCTGGTTAGGGTCAAGTTAGGATCAGGTCACTGGTGCTGGTTAGGGTCAACTTAGGGTTAGGATCAGGTCACTGGTGCTGGTTAGGGTCAGGATAGGGTTAGGATCAGGTCACTGGTGCTGGTTAGGGTCAAGTTAGGGTTAGGATCAGGTCACTGGTGCTGGTTAGGGTCAGGTTAGGGTTAGGATCAGGTCACTGGTGCTGGTTAGGGTCAAGCTAGGGTTAGGATCAGGTCACTGGTGCTGGTTAGGGTCAAGTTAGGGTTAGGATCAGGTCACTGGTGTTGGTTAGGGTCAAGTTAGGGTTAGGATCAGGTCACTGGTGTTGGTTAGGGTCAAGTTAGGGTTAGGATCAGGTCACTGGTGTTGGTTAGGGTCAAGTTAGGGTTAGGATCAGGTCACTGGTGCTGGTTAGGGTCAGGTTAGGGTTAGGATCAGGTCACTGGTGTTGGTTAGGGTCAAGTTAGGGTTAGGATCAGGTCACTGGTGCTGGTTAGGGTCAAGTTAGGGTTAGGATCAGGTCACTGGTGTTGGTTAGGGTCAAGTTAGGGTTAGGATCAGGTCACTGGTGTTGGTTAGGGTCAAGTTAGGGTTAGGATCAGGTCACTGGTGCTGGTTAGGGTCAGGTTAGGGTTAGGATCAGGTCACTGGTGCTGGTTAGGGTCAGGTTAGGGTTAGGATCAGGTCACTGGTGCTGGTTAGGGTCAGGTTAGGGTTAGGATCAGGTCACTGGTGCTGGTTAGGGTCAGGTTAGGGTTAGGATCAGGTCACTGGTGCTGGTTAGGGTCAGGTTAGGGTTAGGATCAGGTCACTGGTGCTGGTTAGGGTCAGGTTAGGGTTAGGATCAGGTCACTGGTGCTGGTTAGGGTCAGGTTAGGGTTAGGATCAGGTCACTGGTGCTGGTTAGGGTCAGGTTAGGGTCAGGTCACTGGTGCTGGTTAGGATCAGGTCACTGGTGCTGGTTAGGGTCAAGCTAGGGTTAGGATCAGGTCACTGGTGCTGGTTAGGGTCAAGTTAGGGTTAGGATCAGGTCACTGGTGCTGGTTAGGGTCAGGTTAGGGTTAGGATCAGGTCACTGGTGCTGGTTAGGGTCAGGTTAGGGTCAGGTCACTGGTGCTGATTAGGGTCAGGTTAGGGTCAGGTCACTGGTGCTGGTTAGGATCAGGTCACTGGTGCTGATTAAGATCAGGTCACTAGTGCTGATTAGGATCAGGTCACTGGTGCTGGTGCTGATTAGGGTCAGGTCACTGGTGCTGGTGCTGATTAGGGTCAGGTCACTGGTGCTGGTGCTGATTAGGGTCAGGTCACCGGTGCTGGTGCTGATTAGGGTCAGGTCACTGGTGCTGATTAGGATCAGGTCACTGGTGCTGGTGCTGATTAGGGTCAGGTTAGGATTAGGTCACTGGTGCTGGTTAGGGTCAGGTTAGGATCAGGTCACTGGTGCTGGTTAGGGTCAGGTTAGGATCAGGTCACTGGTGCTGATTAGGATCAGGTCACTGGTGCTGATTAGGATCAGGTCACTGGTGCTGGTGCTGATTAGGGTCAGGTCACCGGTGCTGGTGCTGATTAGGGTCAGGTCACTGGTGCTGGTGCTGATTAGGTTATCAGGTCACTGGTGCTGGTGCTGATTCGGGTCAGGTTAGGATCAGGTCACTGGTGCTGGTGCTGATTAGGGTCAGGTTAGGATCAGGTCACTGGTGCTGGTTAGGGTCAGGTTAGGATCAGGTCACTGGTGCTGATTAGGGTCAGGTTAGGATCAGGTCACTGGTGCTGGTTAGGGTCAGGTTAGGATCAGGTCACTGGTGCTGATTAGGGTCAGGTTAGGATCAGGTCACTGGTGCTGATTAGGGTCAGGTTAGGATCAGGTCACTGGTGCTGATTAGGATCAGGTCACTGGTGCTGATTAGGATCAGGTCACTGGTGCTGATTAGGATCAGGTCACTGGTGCTGGTGCTGATTAGGGTCAGGTTAGGATCAGGTCACTGGTGCTGGTTAGGGTCAGGTTAGGATCAGGTCACTGGTGCTGATTAGGGTCAGGTTAGAATCAGGTCACTGGTGCTGATTAGGATCAGGTCACTGGTGCTGATTAGGATCAGGTCACTGGTGCTGGTGCTGATTAGGGTCAGGTCATCGGTGCTGGTGCTGATTAAGGTCAGGTCACTGGTGCTGGTGCTGATTAGGATCAGGTCACTGGTGCTGGTGCTGATTAGGGTCAGGTCACCGGTGCTGGTGCTGATTAGGGTCAGGTCACTGGTGCTGATTAGGATCAGGTCACTGGTGCTGGTGCTGATTCGGGTCAGGTTAGGATCAGGTCACTGGTGCTGGTTAGGGTCAGGTTAGGATCAGGTCACTGGTGCTGGTTAGGATCAGGTCACTGGTGCTGATTAGGATCAGGTCACTGGGGCTGGTTAGGGTCAGGTTAGGGTTAGGATCAGGTCACTGGTGCTGGTTAGGATCAGGTCACTGGTGCTGGTTAGGATCAGGTCACTGGTGCTGGTTAGGATCAGGTCACTGGTGCTGGTGCTGGTTTTGAAAGAAGGGATTCAGGGTCAGTTCCAACCTTTGCTCCGTTCATGTCTGAAATGTTTCCTTCAGGATGATGACTGGACCACTGGAGTATTTACTAATCATCATACTAACCTACACTACTCTAAACATCAACATGAATCCGTGTTGGGGAAGCTACTCTAAACATCAACATTAATCAGTGTTGGGGAAGCTACTCTAAACATCAACATGAATCAGTGTTGGGGAAGCTACTCTAAACATCAACATGAATCAGTGTTGGGGAAGCTACTCTAAACATCAACATTAATCAGTGTTGGGGAAGCTACTCTAAACATCAACATTAATCAGTGTTGGGGAAGCTACTCTAAACATCAACATTAATCAGTGTTGGGGAAGCTACTCTAAACATCAACATTAATCAGTGTTGGGGAAGCTACTCTAAACATCAACATGAATCAGTGTTGGGGAAGCTACTCTAAATATCAACATTAATCTGTGTTGGGGAAGCTACTCTAAACATCAACATTAATCCGTGTTGGGGAAGCTACTCTAAACATCAACATTAATCCGTGTTGGGGAAGCTACTCTAAACATCAACATTAATCCGTGTTGGGGAAGCTACTCTAAACATCAACATTAATCAGTGTTGGGGAAGCTACTCTAAACATTAACATTAATCCGTGTTGGGGAAGCTACTCTAAATATCAACATTAACCGTGTTGGGGAAGCTACTCTAAACATCAACATTAATCAGTGTTGGGGAAGCTACTCTAAACATCAACATTAATCCGTGTTGGGGAAGCTACTCTAAACATCAACATTAATCCGTGTTGGGGAAGCTACTCTAAACATCAAAATTAATCAGTGTTGGGGAAGCTACTCTAAACATCAACATTAATCCGTGTTGGAGAAGCTACTCTAAACATCAACATTAATCCGTGTTGGGGAAGCTACTCTAAACATCAACATTAATCAGTGTTGGGGAAGCTACTCTAAACATCAACATTAATCAGTGTTGGGGAAGCTACTCTAAACATCAACATTAATCCGTGTTGGGGAAGCTACTCTAAATATCAACATTAATCTGTGTTGGGGAAGCTACTCTAAATATCAACATTAATCCGTGTTGGGGAAGCTACTCTAAACATCAACATTAATCAGTGTTGGGGAAGCTACTCTAAACATCAACATGAATCAGTGTTGGGGAAGCTACTCTAAACATCAACATTAATCAGTGTTGGGGAAGCTACTCTAAACATCAACATTAATCCGTGTTGGGGAAGCTACTCTAAACATCAACATGAATCAGTGTTGGGGAAGCTACTCTAAACATAAACATTAATCAGTGTTGGGGAAGCTACTCTAAACATAAACATTAATCAGTGTTGGGGAAGCTACTCTAAACATAAACATTAATCAGTGTTGGGGAAGCTACTCTAAACATAAACATTAATCAGTGTTGGGGAAGCTACTCTAAACATCAACATGAATCAGTGTTGGGGAAGCTACTCTAAACATAAACATTAATCAGTGTTGGGGAAGCTACTCTAAACATCAACATTAATCCGTGTTGGGGAAGCTACTCTAAACATCAACATGAATCAGTGTTGGGGAAGCTACTCTAAATATCAACATTAATCTGTGTTGGGGAAGCTACTCTAAATATCAACATTAATCCGTGTTGGGGAAGCTACTCTAAACATCAACATGAATCAGTGTTGGGGAAGCTACTCTAAATATCAACATTAATCTGTGTTGGGGAAGCTACTCTAAATATCAACATTAATCAGTGTTGGGGAAGCTACTCTAAACATCAACATGAATCAGTGTTGGGGAAGCTACTCTAAACATCAACATGAATCAGTGTTGGGGAAGCTACTCTAAATATCAACATTAATCCGTGTTGGGGAAGCTACTCTAAACATCAACATGAATCAGTGTTGGGGAAGCTACTCTAAATATCAACATTAATCCGTGTTGGGGAAGCTACTCTAAACATCAACATTAATCCGTGTTGGGGAAGCTACTCTAAACATCAACATGAATCAGTGTTGGGGAAGCTACTCTAAATATCAACATTAATCCGTGTTGGGGAAGCTACTCTAAATATCAACATTAATCCGTGTTGGGGAAGCTACTCTAAACATCAACATTAATCCGTGTTGGGGAAGCTACTCTAAAAAGATAGATTACCAAGATACCAAATACTTCACACTAGAAGAAATTAATCTACACTAAAGCTACCCTTAAGTATAGTTTAGTTAACTAAAGTTACTTTTAAAAAAAGTGGTTCACTACATACAAACTACTTTGTGTAGTTACTTTGTAATTATCATATGTAAATCTGAAATGTCATGGACTACAGATGGCAAGAACAGTTTACTCTGGAGTTAGATGTTAACATAATGTTTGTTTTAGCCTATTAGACAACAAAAAACATGTTTCAAAGTGAGAATACGGCAGATCTGATGCTGATAAACTCTGAAACATTAGTACACACATCATAGTCTGAAGATGTTGACCTTAAGCAATTGTAAGCCTACTAATTGAGTGATCAAGGTCGTAGAAAAGATAGTACACCAGCTTCCTGGCCCTAACAGGCATTAACATGACAAACATCCCCCCTTACTGGTTGGAAATCTTTATTACACTCAGTGTGGCGAGGAACTAAGTGTAATGTACCAGCGCGTTCCAACGGAAGGGATTCGTGAAACACTCATTGAATAGCGTATGTTCACGTTGCCGCTTGTTCTAGTATTGTAGCGCATCCATACAAGAGGAGAAGCAAATAACATATGTGTTGTCAGATACGTCCATACTTAACGCCATGACGGATGCGGTGTTCCAGGCACCCAAACGGCGGCCAAGAGTGTTTGAGGCGTACGACGCCCCGTTTCCTGTCCCTCTTGCTGCGGTGGGTGCGAGTCTGCAGCAGACCCTAATCTACAGAGCAGATATGGTCAACCAGCATGTCGTTGTCAGGGACCCTGAACACATACAAGCTCTCTACGGCAAGGTGTGTAGCAGCCAGCAGGCTCTGTTGATAAACACAGTTGTTTAGCTAAATATTCAATAAACATTCACTGTTGAGAGGAGCCTACTAACTTTAGTATGATGAAACTAGCTAACGTTACTAGTCCCTCACTACTTCTGTAACTAGCCATAGTAAAATAGTTCTGTTCTATTCTGTTCCAAGATTATGGAGCTGCTCTTTTAGACTTTGTCATGTTTTTATCAAGGGTTACTTTGGTAAAGGCATCTTATCAAGAAGCAGACCAGATCACAGTATCTCACACCAATGGGAAAGTGAGTATTCAACTGTTCATTCTCTCCATGCATGTCTATTATTGGATTGGTCAACAGTGTTGTAGAACTGGCCCATCTTAACGTGTCCTCTCTCTGTCTCTGTAGAGTTTGGTGAGAGAGTTCTACCTGTCATTTCCCTGTTCAAGTAAGTAGCTGTTGATAGAGCAGGACTGGATGTTTACAGCAGTCGACACAAACAGTAGTAGCTCTCATCTGAATGTTCTGAAGGTACACTATATATACAGCAGTATGTGTATACCACTTTAAATTAGTGGATTCTTCTATTTCAGCCACACCCATTGCTGACAGGTGTATGTTATGACAGAGTACAGTGGAATGAATATACAGTACAATGGAATAGATCAGAATAGAACGAGAGTCCACATTCTGATACATGAGAAATGTTTTGAGTTGAAAGAGTTGACCAGAGGAAGCATGGCAGGAAACAGCAGCATGTTATTTAACAAACTAAACTATCAGTGTAAACCCTCAGTCTGACCTGATCTGTGTTTTAGTTCCAGCATCATGGCCTTGCAGATCTCACTCCTCTCCTCGCTCTACATTTGAGTCATTTATCAGACACTCACACACAGCAACTTCGTGGATTCATCTTATGATACACTATACAGTTGAAGTCGGAAGTTTACATACACCTTAGCCAAATACATTTAAACTCAGTTTTTCACAATTCCTGACATTTAATCCTCGTAAAAATTCCCGGTCTTAGGTCAGTTAGGATCACCACTTTATTTTAAGAATGTGAAATGTCAGAATAATAGTAGAGTGATTTATTTCAGCTTTTATTACTTTCATCACATTCCCAGTGGGTCAGAAGTTTACATACACTCAATTAGTATTTGGTAGCATTGCCTTTAAATTTTTTAACTTGGGTCAAACATGTCATGTAGCCTTCCGCAAGCTTCCCACAATAAGTTGGGTGAATTTTGGCCCATTCCTCCTGACCGCTGGTGTAACTGAATCAGGTTTGTAGGCCTCTTTGCTCGCACACACTTTCAGTTCTGCCTAAAAATTATCTATGGGATTGAGGTCAGGGCTCTGTGATGGCCACTCCAATACCTTGACTTTGTTGTCCTTAAGCCATTTTGCCACAAGTTTGGAAGAATGCTTGAGGTCATTGTCCATTTGGAAGAAACATTTGTGTCCAAGCTTTAACATCCTGACTGATGTCTTGAGATGTTGCTTCAAAATATCCACATAATTTTCCTACCTCATGATGCCATCTATTTTGTGAAGTGCACCAGTCCCTCCTGCAGCAAAGCACCCCCACAACATGATGCTGCCACCCCGTTCTTCACGGTTAGGATGGTGTTCTTTGGCATGCAAGCCTACCACATTTTCATTTTCTTCAGATTGCAAGCCTCCCCCTTTTTCCTCCAAACATAACGATGGTCATTATGGCCAAACAGTTCTATTTTTGTTTCATCGGACCAGAGGACATTTCTCCGAAAAGTACGATCTTTGTGCCCATGTGCAGTTGCAAACTGTAGTCTGGCTTTTTCATGGCGGTTTTGGAGCAGTGGCTTCTTCCTTGCTGAGTGGCCATTCAGGTTATGTCGATATAGTACTCGTTTTACTGTGGATAAAGATACTTTTGTACCTGTTTCCTCCAGCATCTTCACAATGTCCTTTGCTGTTGTTCTGGGATTGATTTGCACTTTTTGCACCAAAGTACGTTCATCTCTAGGAGACAGAACACGTCTCCTTCCTGAGCGGAATGATGGCTGCATGGTCCCATGGTGTTTATACTTGCGTACTATTGTTTGTACAGATGAATGTGGTACCTTCAGGCATTTGGAAATTGCTCCCAAGGATGAACCAGACTTGTGGAGGTCTACAATTATTTTTCTGAGTTATTGGCTGATTTCCCATGATATCAAGCAAAGAGGCACTGAGTTTGAAGGTAGGCCTTGAAATACATCCACAGGTACACCTCCAATTGACTCAAATGATGTCAATAAGTCTATCGGAAGCTTCTAAAGCCATGACATAATTTTCTAAGCTGTTTAAAGGCACAGTAAACTTAGTGTATGTAAACTTCTGACCCACTGGAATTGTAAGTGAAATAATCTGTCTGTTAACAATTGTTGGACCGATTACTTGTCATGCACAAAGTAGATGTCCTATCCGACTTGGCAAAACTATAGATGACAAGAAATGTGTAGAGCGGTTGAAAAATTAGTTTTAATGACTCCAACCTAAGTGTATATAAACTTCCTACTTCAACTGTATATACAAAAGTATGTGGACACCCCTTCGAATTTGTGGACTCTGCTATTTCAGCCACATCCGTTGATGACTGGTCCGTACTGAAGAGCTCAGTGACTTTCAACGTGGCACAGTCATAGGATGCCACCTTTCCAACAAGTCAGTTTGTCAAATTTCTGCCCTGCTAGAACTGCCCCTTTCACTGTAAGTGCTGTTATTGTGAAGTGGAAACGTCTAGGAGTAACAACGGCTCAGCCGAGAAGTGGTAGGCCACACAAGCGCACCTCGGAGTGCTAAAGTGCGTAAAAATCGCCTGTCCTCGGTTGCAACACTCACTACTGAGTTCTAAACTGCTTCTGGAAGCAAGAACTGTTTGTTGGGAGCTTCATGAAATGGGTTTCCATGGCCGAGCAGCATCACACAAACCTAAGATCACCATGCGCAATGCCAAGCGTCGGCTGGAGTGGTGTAAAGCTCACCACCATTGAACTCTGGAGCAGTGGAAACACGTTCTCTGGAGTGATGAATCACGCTTCACCATCTGGCAGTCCAATGGATAAATCTGGGTTTGGCGGATGCCAGGAGAACACTACCTGCCCGAATGCATAGTGCCAACTGTAAAGTTTGGTGGAGGAGGAATAATGGTCTGGGGCTGTTTATCATGGCTAGGGATAGGCCCCTTAGTTCCATTGAAGGGAAATCTTAACTCTACAGCATACAATGACATGCTAGACGATCCTGTGCTTCCAATTTTTGGGAAGCCCTTTCCTGTTTCAGCATGACAATGCCCCCGTGCACAAAGCGAAGTCCATACAGAAATAGTTGGTCAAGATCTGTGTGGAAGAACTTGACTGGCCTGCACAGAGGACTGGCCTGCACAGAGCCCTGACCTAAACCCCATCGAACAGCTTTGGGATGAATAGGAACGCCGACTGCGAGCCAGGCCTAATCGCCTCAACATCAGTGCCCAACCTCACTAATGCTCTTGGGGCTGAATGGAACCAAGTCCCTGCAACAATGTTCCAACATCTAGTGGAAAGCCTTCCCAGAAGAGTGGAGGCTGTTACAGCAGTAAAGGGGAATCATCTCCATATTAATGCCCATGATTTTGGAATGAGATGTTTGACGAGCAGGTGTCCACTTACTTTTGATAATGTAGTGTATTTCCGTCTATGAGTTACACCGCATGAGTCTACCTGTCTCCCCTCTCCCAGGTACCAGAAGCATTTGAGCTGGGCACAGGACGTACTCCTAGCTCAAGGATTGGAAGAAGAGGTTGTCAATCAGATACTGCAGAGACTTTGTCAGCCAATGGAGCCAGGGCTCAGAGAGGAAAATGGGAATGATGACTGCCCAGCCAGCCCTCACAGGAGTGAGGAAACAGGGTCAGGGGCAGGTAACCCCCAAGACATGGCCTCAGAGCAGGCAGGGACAGTGGGACAGCAGGGCCAGGCATCAGCCTCCTGGAGCCCAGAGGATCAGGGGGAGCAGGACAGTCAGTGTCCCCAGGCTAAGAGGCCTAGGAGTCAAGTAGACGGAGGGTTCGACCCACTGTCTGAGCTGTACCCCCAGGAGTCACAGCAGATAGACCCAGCGGCCCTGTCTACGGTCCGGTGCCCCAGGCATGATGACTGGCTGGTTGACTGTGGCTGTCGCCTGGAGGACAGCGTGCTGGAGACCCTCACCCTGCAGAGAGACAGACAGACAGAGGCAGGCCGACAGGGGGCAGACCGTGGGTATGAGTATGTACTGGTGATGGAAGAGGAGAATAGTGTTGTCAAGGTACAGTGTGATTATCAGGTCAAATCATTTAACACATTTTCTCACAAGTTGTTCCTGACCAGGTGGCCCAACCAGGAAAACCTCTGAGCCCTAGTCGTAATCAGGAGTTTGTCCTGGTCAGGTCTTGTGGTCAGGAATAACCCTGGTCTGACTCGTTATTCATTGTGATGGTCTGTATAAACTAGAACCTTGTGTTCTGTGTAGCGTAGGCCTACTGTGTCAGATCTTGCTAACAGTGTTCTTATTAACATGTAATATAATAATAATGTTACTGATGTGTTTTGGGATCTTAGATATATGTAATTATTATTCGTCGTTTCGTGTTTTTTTTACCCCCTTTTTCTCCACAATTTCGTGATATCTAATTGGTAGTTACAATTCTGTCTCATCGCTGCAACTCTCCACCGGGCTCCGGAGAGGCGAAGGTCAAGTCATGCGTCCTCTGAAACATTACCCGCCAAGCTACGCTTCTTAACTCCCGCTCACTTAACCCAGAAGCCAGCCGCACCAAGGTGTCGGAGGAAACACTGTTCAAATGATGACTGAGGTCAGCTAATAAGCACCCGGCCCGCAACAAGGAGTCGCTGGAGTGCGAGGGGTCAAGGAAAGCCACCCCCCCCCCTGGCCAAACCTGGTGCGATGCTGGGCCAATTGTGGGCCGTCCAATGGGACTCCCGGTCCGGTCGGGCTGTGACACAGCCTGGGATCAAACGCCAGGCAGTAGTGAAGCCTCAACACTGCGACATGTCGGAGGCCCTGGGATCTTACATAGACCACCCTGGGATCATGTTTCTAACTGATGTTTTGTGGTTCTGTGTGCTCCAGCAGGGCAGAGCAGGGCCAGGGATGACAGCGAGGAGAGTGTGTAGAGTCAACCCCTTCAGACTGCTAGAGTACCTTCAACTGACTCTGGAGGAGGTAAGACACCATCCACTCTGCTCTTCTCTGTATTCTACTCTGTTCTGAACCATAGTTTGGCTTTGATAGAGGCAATCAATAACATGTTCATGAGGATTGTATTGTCACAGCTGGATCTGATGATGATGATGATGAGGAGTTGTGTTAATGAAACAGATGGTGGTCCATCTGTAGCTCAGTTGGTAGAGCATGGCACTTGTAACGCCAGGGTAGTGGGTTCGATTCCCGGGACCACCCATACGTAGAATGTATGCACACATGACTGTAAGTCGCTTTGAATAAAAGCGTCTGCTAAATGGCATATTATGTTTATTATGAAACGTGTTTGTGTCAGTGCTTGGACACTCAGTCCTCATGACTCTGGAATAATCAAAAGCTCAACTCCAGCACAATACATGGTTTTCTTTTTTCTGATGAGCTGCTGGTGTGAGGTCTGCTGGTGTGAGGTCTGATCAGGTCTGCTGGTGTGAGGTCTGATCAGGTCTGCTGGTGTGAGGTCTGATCAGGTCTGCTGGTGTGAGGTCTGATCAGGTCTGCTGGTGTGAGGTCTGGTCAGGTCTGCTGGTGTGAGGTCTGCTGGTGTGAGGTCTGCTGGTGTGAGGTCTGATCAGGTCTGCTGGTGTGAGGTCTGATCAGGTCTGCTGGTGTGAGTTCTGACCAGGTCTGCTGGTGTGAGGTCTGGTGGTGTGAGGTCTGATCAGGTCTGCTGGTGTGAGTTCTGACCAGGTCTGCTGGTGTGAGTTCTGACCAGGTCTGCTGGTGTGAGGTCTGGTCAGGTCTGCTGGTGTGAGGTCTGGTCAGGTCTGCTGGTGTGAGGTCTGGTCAGGTCTGCTGGTGTGAGGTCTGATCAGGTCTGCTGGTGTGAGTTCTGACCAGGTCTGCTGGTGTGAGGTCTGACCAGGTCTGCTGGTGTGAGGTCTGGTCAGGTCTGCTGGTGTGAGGTCTGGTCAGGTCTGCTGGTGTGAGGTCTGGTCAGGTCTGCTGGTGTGAGGTCTGGTCAGGTCTGCTGGTGTGAGGTCTGATCAGGACTGCTGGTGTGAGGTCTGCTGGTGTGAGGTCTGCTGGTGTGAGGTCTGGTCAGGTCTGCTGGTGTGAGGTCTGGTCAGGTCTGCTGGTGTGAGTTCTGATCAGGTCTGCTGGTGTGAGTTCTGATCAGGACTGCTGGTGTGAGGTCTGCTGGTGTGAGGTCTGACCAGGTCTGCTGGTGTGAGGTCTGACCAGGTCTGCTGGTGTGAGGTCTGATGAGGTCTGCTGTTGTGAGGTCTGATGAGGTCTGCTGGTGTGAGTTCTGATGAGGTCTGCTGGTGTGAGGTCTGATGAGGTCTGCTGGTGTGAGGTCTGATGAGGTCTGCTGGTGTGAGGTCTGATGAGGTCTGCTGGTGTGAGGTCTGATGAGGTCTGCTGGTGTGAGGTCTGCTGGTGTGAGGTCTGCTGGTGTGAGGTCTGCTGGTGTGAGGTCTGCTGGTGTGAGGTCTGCTGGTGTGAGGTCTGCTGGTGTGAGGTCTGATGAGGTCTGCTGGTGTGAGGTCTGATGAGGTCTGCTGGTGTGAGGTCTGATGAGGTCTGCTGGTGTGAGGTCTGATGAGGTCTGCTGGTGTGAGGTCTGATGAGGTCTGCTGGTGTGAGGTCTGATGAGGTCTGCTGGTGTGAGGTCTGATGAGGTCTGCTGGTGTGAGGTCTGATGAGGTCTGCTGGTGTGAGGTCTGATGAGGTCTGCTGGTGTGAGGTCTGATGAGGTCTGCTGGTGTGAGGTCTGATGAGGTCTGCTGGTGTGAGGTCTGATGAGGTCTGCTGGTGTGAGGTCTGATGAGGTCTGCTGGTGTGAGGTCTGATGAGGTCTGCTGGTGTGAGGTCTGGTGAGGTCTGCTGGTGTGAGGTCTGGTGAGGTCTGCTGGTGTGAGGTCTGGTCAGGTCTGCTGGTGTGAGGTCTGATCAGGTCTGCTGGTGTGAGTTCTGACCAGGTCTGCTGGTGTGAGGTCTGCTGGTGTGAGGTCTGATCAGGTCTGCTGGTGTGAGTTCTGACCAGGTCTGCTGGTGTGAGTTCTGACCAGGTCTGCTGGTGTGAGGACTGACCAGGTCTGCTGGTGTGAGGTCTGACCAGGTCTACTGGTGTGAGGTCTGACCAGGGCTGCTGGTGTGAGGTCTGACCAGGGCTGCTGGTGTGAGGTCTGACCAGGGCTGCTGGTGTGAGGTCTGACCAGGTCTGCTGGTGTGAGGTCTGATCAGGTCTGCTGGTGTGAGGTCTGACCAGGTCTGCTGGTGTGAGGTCTGACCAGGTCTGCTGTTGTGAGGTCTGATGAGGTCTGCTGTTGTGAGGTCTGATGAGGTCTGCTGGTGTGAGGTCTGATGAGGTCTGCTGGTGTGAGGTCTGATGAGGTCTGCTGGTGTGAGGTCTGATGAGGTCTGCTGGTGTGAGGTCTGCTGGTGTGAGGTCTGCTGGTGTGAGGTCTGCTGGTGTGAGGTCTGCTGGTGTGAGGTCTGCTGGTGTGAGGTCTGATGAGGTCTGCTGGTGTGAGGTCTGATGAGGTCTGCTGGTGTGAGGTCTGATGAGGTCTGCTGGTGTGAGGTCTGATGAGGTCTGCTGGTGTGAGGTCTGATGAGGTCTGCTGGTGTGAGGTCTGAGGTCTGCTGGTGTGAGGTCTGATGAGGTCTGCTGGTGTGAGGTCTGATGAGGTCTGCTGGTGTGACGTCTGATGAGGTCTGCTGGTGTGAGGTCTGATGAGGTCTGCTGGTGTGAGGTCTGATGAGGTCTGCTGGTGTGAGGTCTGATGAGGTCTGCTGGTGTGAGGTCTGGTGAGGTCTGCTGGTGTGAGGTCTGGTGAGGTCTGCTGGTGTGAGGTCTGGTGAGGTCTGCTGGTGTGAGGTCTGGTGAGGTCTGCTGGTGTGAGGTCTGGTGAGGTCTGCTGGTGTGAGGTCTGATGAGGTCTGCTGGTGTGAGGTCTGATGAGGTCTGCTGGTGTGAGGTCTGATGAGGTCTGCTGGTGTGAGGTCTGATGAGGTCTGCTGGTGTGAGGTCTGATGAGGTCTGCTGGTGTGAGGTCTGATGAGGTCTGCTGGTGTGAGGTCTGATGAGGTCTGCTGGTGTGAGGTCTCATGAGGTCTGCTGGTGTGAGGTCTGATGAGGTCTGCTGGTGTGAGATCTGCTGAGGTCTGCTGGTGTGAGGTCTGCTGAGGTCTGCTGGTGTGAGGTCTGCTGAGGTCTGCTGGTGTGAGGTCTGCTGAGGTCTGCGGTCTGCTGAGGTCTGCTGGTGTGAGGTCTGCTGAGGTCTGCTGGTGTGAGGTCTGCTGAGGTCTGCTGGTGTGAGGTCTGCTGAGGTCTGCTGGTGTGAGGTCTGCTGAGGTCTGCTGGTGTGAGGTCTGGTCAGGTCTGCTGGTGTGAGGTCTGGTCAGGTCTGCTGGTGTGAGGTCTGATCAGTTCTGCTGGTGAGGTCTGATCAGGTCTGCTGGTGAGGTCTGGTCAGGTCTGCTGGTGTGAGGTCTGCTGGTGTGAGGTCTGGTCAGGTCTGCTGGTGTGAGGTCTGCTGGTGTGAGGTCTGGTCAGGTCTGCTGGTGTGAGGTCTGCTGGTGAGGTCTGATCAGGTCTGCTGGTGTGAGGTCTGGTCAGGTCTGCTGGTGTGAGGTCTGGTCAGGTCTGCTGGTGTGAGGTCTGGTCAGGTCTGCTGGTGTGAGGTCTGATCAGTTCTGCTGGTGTGAGGTCTGATCAGTTCTGCTGGTGTGAGGTCTGCTGGTGAGGTCTGATCAGGTCTGCTGGTGTGAGGTCTGGTCAGTTCTGCTGGTGTGAGGTCTGGTCAGGTCTGCTGGTGTGAGGTCTGGTCAGGTCTGCTGGTGTGAGGTCTGGTCAGGTCTGCTGGTGTGAGGTCTGCTGGTGAGGTCTGATCAGGTCTGCTGGTGTGAGGTCTGGTCAGTTCTGCTGGTGTGAGGTCTGGTCAGTTCTGCTGGTGTGAGGTCTGGTCAGGTCTGCTGGTGTGAGGTCTGGTCAGGTCTGCTGGTGTGAGGTCTGGTCAGGTCTGCTGGTGTGAGGTCTGGTCAGGTCTGCTGGTGTGAGGTCTGGTCAGGTCTGCTGGTGTGAGGTCTGCTGGTGAGGTCTGATCAGGTCTGCTGGTGTGAGGTCTGGTCAGTTCTGCTGGTGTGAGGTCTGGTCAGTTCTGCTGGTGTGAGGTCTGGTCAGGTCTGCTGGTGTGAGGTCTGGTCAGGTCTGCTGGTGTGAGGTCTGGTCAGGTCTGCTGGTGTCTGAGGTCTGAGGTCTGCTGAGGTCTGCTGGTGTGAGGTCTGCTGAGGTCTGCTGGTGTGAGGTCTGGTCAGGTCTGCTGGTGTGAGGTCTGGTCAGGTCTGCTGGTGTGAGGTCTGGTCAGGTCTGCTGGTGTGAGGTCTGGTCAGGTCTGCTGGTGTGAGGTCTGGTCAGGTCTGCTGGTGTGAGGTCTGGTCAGGTCTGCTGGTGTGAGGTCAGGTCTGCTGGTGTGAGGTCAGGTCTGCTGGTGTGAGGTCTGCTCAGGTCTGCTGGTGTGAGGTCTGGTCAGGTCTGCTGGTGTGAGGTCTGGTCAGGTCTGCTGGTGTGAGGTCTGGTCAGGTCTGCTGGTGTGAGGTCTGATGAGGTCTGCTGGTGTGAGGTCTGGTCAGGTCTGCTGGTGTGAGGTCTGATGAGGTCTGCTGGTGTGAGGTCTGGTCAGGTCTGCTGGTGTGAGGTCTGGTCAGGTCTGCTGGTGTGAGGTCTGATGAGGTCTGCTGGTGTGAGGTCTGGTCAGGTCTGCTGGTGTGAGGTCTGGTCAGGTCTGCTGGTGTGAGGTCTGATGAGATCTGCTGGTGTGAGGTCTGATCAGGTCTGCTGGTGTGAGGTCTGCTGTTGTGAGGTCTGATGAGGTCTGCTGGTGTGAGGTCTGATGAGGTCTGCTGGTGTGAGGTCTGCTGGTGTGAGGTCTGATGAGGTCTGCTGGTGTGAGGTCTGGTGAGGTCTGCTAGTGTGAGGTCTGGTGAGGTCTGCTGGTGTGAGGTCTGGTGAGCTCTGCTGGTGTGAGGTCTAATGAGGTCTGCTGGTGTGAGGTCTGATGAGGTCTGCTGGTGTGAGGTCTGATGAGGTCTGCTGGTGTGAGGTCTGATGAGGTCTGCTGGTGTGAGGTCTGATGAGGTCTGCTGGTGTGAGGTCTGCTGAGGTCTGCTGGTGTGAGGTCTGCTGAGGTCTGCTGGTGTGAGGTCTGATGAGGCCTGCTGGTGTGAGGTCTGATGAGGTCTGCTGGTGTGAGGTCTGATGAGGCCTGCTGGTGTGAGGTCTGATGAGGTCTGCTGGTGAGGTCTGGTCAGGTCTGCTGGTGTGAGGTCTGGTCAGGTCTGCTGGTGTGAGGTCTGGTCAGGTCTGCTGGTGTGAGGTCTGGTCAGGTCTGCTGGTGTGAGGTCTGGTCAGGTCTGCTGGTGTGAGGTCTGGTCAGGTCTGCTGGTGTGAGGTCTGGTCAGGTCTGCTGGTGTGAGGTCTGGTCAGGTCTGCTGGTGTGAGGTCTGGTCAGGTCTGCTGGTGTGAGGTCTGGTCAGGTCTGCTGGTGTGAGGTCTGGTCAGGTCTGCTGGTGTGAGGTCTGATGAGGCCTGCTGGTGTGAGGTCTGATGAGGCCTGCTGGTGTGAGGTCTGATGAGGCCTGCTGGTGTGAGGTCTGATGAGGCCTGCTGGTGTGAGGTCTGATGAGGTCTGCTGGTGAGGTCTGGTCAGGTCTGCTGGTGTGAGGTCTGGTCAGGTCTGCTGGTGTGAGGTCTGGTCAGGTCTGCTGGTGTGAGGTCTGGTCAGGTCTGCTGGTGTGAGGTCTGGTCAGGTCTGCTGGTGTGAGGTCTGGTCAGGTCTGCTGGTGTGAGGTCTGGTCAGGTCTGCTGGTGTGAGGTCTGATGAGGCCTGCTGGTGTGAGGTCTGATGAGGCCTGCTGGTGTGAGGTCTGATGAGGCCTGCTGGTGTGAGGTCTGATGAGGTCTGCTGGTGAGGTCTGGTCAGGTCTGCTGGTGTGAGGTCTGGTCAGGTCTGCTGGTGTGAGGTCTGGTCAGGTCTGGTCAGGTCTGCTGGTGTGAGGTCTGGTCAGGTCTGCTGGTGTGAGGTCTGGTCAGGTCTGCTGGTGTGAGGTCTGGTCAGGTCTGCTGGTGTGAGGTCTGATCAGGTCTGCTGGTGTGAGGTCTGATCAGGTCTGCTGGTGTGAGGTCTGGTCAGGTCTGCTGGTGTGAGGTCTGGTCAGGTCTGCTGGTGTGAGGTCTGCTCAGGTCTGCTGGTGTGAGGTCTGGTCAGGTCTGCTGGTGTGAGGTCTGCTGGTGAGGTCTGATCAGGTCTGCTGGTGTGAGGTCTGATGAGGTAGAGAGGTATTGGAGTTGATTGTTTGACCTCACAGAGCTGTTAGTATTCTGAAGTGAGGCTGAGGTACTCAACTCACCGCCGTCCCCACAACCCTCCCTGTCCCTTGTCCTCACAACCCTCCCTTGTCCTCACAACCCTCCCTTGTCCCCACCACCCTCCCTTGTCCCCACAACCTCCCCTGTCCTGATGACACCTCCACTACCACCACCAATACTGTGCCCCTAGTGCACTAGAGTGCCATTATCTAGGGTGTTGTAAAGCAACCTTTTCTGAGCCAAGATCACTTTCTGAGTCAAAATGCAGGCCGAGATCTACTGCTCAAACTTTTTTAAATGTCTTTAAAAAATCGTAAGCCTATGCAACAGTAACCTATTAGAAAGTACTGTAGCAATGAGGTTTGTGCCATAGGCTATAGACCCAATACATTATCAATGCATTTTGGCTGTGCTTGAATTGCCCTGCCAATGTTGTTCTTCACCAACCATTTAAAAATTATATTTCAGCAAGTCAGGTATACAGTGCATTCGGAAAGTATTCAGGCCCCTTGACTTTTTCCACATTTTGTTACGTTACAGCCTTGTTCTAAAATGTATTCAATTGTTTATTCCCCTCATCAATCTACGCATAATACACCATAATGACAAAGCAAAAACAGATTATTAGAAATGTTAGCAAATTTATAAAAAATAAACAGAAGTATCGCATTTACCCAAGAATAATCTAGACCCTTTAGGTCGACCGATTCATCTGAATGGCAGATTAATTAGGGCCGATTTCAAGTTGTCATAACAATCGGAAATCTGTATTTTTGGACACCAATTTGGGCGTTTTTTTTACACCTTTATTTAACCTTTTTTTTAACTAGGCAAGTCAGTTAAGAACACATTCTTATTTTCAATGACTGCTTAGGAACAGTGGGTTAACTGCCTTGTTCAGGTGCAGAACGACAGATTTTTACCTTGTCAGCTCGGGGATTCAATCTTGCAACCTTACGGTTAACTAGTCCAACGCTCTAACCACCTGCTTTACATTGCACTCCACGAGGAGCCTGCCTGTTACGCGAATGCAGTAAGCCAAGTTAAGTTGCTAGCTAGCATTAACCTTATCTTATAAAAAACAATCCATCAATCATAATCACTAGTTAACTACACATGGTTGATGATATTACTAGTTTATCTAGCGTGTCCTGCGTTGCATATAATCGATGCGGTGCGTATTTGCGAAAAAGGACTGTCGTTGCTCCAATGTGTACCTAACCATAAACATCAATGCCTTTCTTAAAATCAATAGACAAGTATATATTTTTATATTTAGTTAATATTGCCTGCTAACCTGGCTCGATGCGAACTGTGTGAAGACTATTTCTTCCTAACAAAGACAGCCAACTTCGCCAAACGGGGGATGATTTAACAAAAGCGCATTTGCGAAAAAAGCACAATCGTTGCACGATTGTACCTAACCATAACCATCAATGCCTTTCTTAAAATCAATACACAGAAGTATATATTTTTAAACCTGTATATTTAGCTAAAGGAAATCCAGGTTAGCAGGCAATATTAACCAGGTGAAATTGACACTTCTCCTGCGCTAATTGCACGCAGAGTCAGTGTATATGCAACAGTTTGGGCCGCCTAATTTGCCAGAATTTTACGTAATTATGACATAACATTGAAGGTTGTGCAATGTAACAGGAATATTTAGACGTATGGATGCCACCCGTTAGCTAAAATATAGAACGATTCCGTATTTCACTGAAAGAATTAACTTTTTGTTTTTGAAATGATAGTCTCCGGATTTTATCATATTAATGGCCTAAGGCTCGTATTTCAGGGGGTTATTATGTTATAACTAAGTCTGTGATTTGATAGAGCAGTCTGACTGAGCGGTGGTAGGCACCAGCATGCTCGTAAGGATTTATTCGAACAGCACTTTTGTGAGTTTGACAGCAGCTCTTCGCTGTGCTTCAAGTAATTGCACCGTTTATGACTTCAAGCCTATCAACTCCCAAGATTAGGCTGGTGTAACCGATGTGAAATGGCTAACTAGTTCGCGAGGTGCGCGTTTCAAACGTCACTCGCTCTGAGACTTGGAGTAGTTGTTCCCCTTCCTCGTGGATTTTGTGGAGCGATGGGTAACGCTGCTTCGAGGGTGGCTGTTGTCGATGTGTTTCTGGTTCGAGCCCAGGTAGGGGTGAGGTGAGGGACGGAAGCTTTACTGTTACACTGGCAATAGTAAAGTGTCTATAAGAACATCCAATAGTTAAAGGTATATGAAATACAAATCATATAGAGAGAAATAGTCCTATAATTTCTATAATAACTACAACTTAAAACTTCTTACCTGGGAATATTGAAGACTCATGTTAAAAGGAACCACCAGCTTTCATATGTTCTCATGTTCTGAGCAAGGAACTTAAACGTTAGCTTTCTTACATGGCACATATTGCACTTTTACTTTCTTCTCCAACACTTTGTTTTTGCATGATTTAAACCAAATTGAACATGTTTCATTATTTATTTGAGGCTAAATTGATTTTATTGATGTATTATATTAAGTTAAAATAAGTGTTCATTCAGTATTGTTGTAATTGTCATTATTACAAATAAATACATTTAATGAATCGTCCGATTAATTGGTATCGGCTTTTTTCTGGTCCTCCAATAATCGGTATAATCGGTATTTGAAAATCATAATCGGTCGACCTCTACCCTTTACTCAGTACTTTGTTGATGCACCTTTGGCAGCGATTACAGCATCGAGTCTTCTTGGGTATGACGCTACAAACTGGACACCTGTATTTGGGGAGTTTCTCCAATTCTTCTCTGCAGATCCTCTCAAGCTCTATAAGATTGTATGGGGAGCGTTGCTGCACAGCTATTTTCAGGTCTTTCCAGAGATGTTCAATCGGGTGTGCCCGATTCGGGTGTGCCTTTTTACCGAGGAGTGGCTTCCGTCTAGCCACTTTTACCATGAAGGCCTGATTGGTGGAGTGCTGCAGAGATGATTGTCCTTCTGGAAGATTCTCCCATCTCCACAGAGGAACTCTGGAGCTCTATCAGAGTGACCATCGGGTTCTTGGTCACCTCCCTGACCAAGGCCCTTCTCCACCGGTTGCTCAGTTTGGCTGGGCAGCCAGCTCTAGGAAGAGTCTTGGTGGTTCAAAACTTCTTCCATTTAAGAATGATGGAGGCCATTGTGTTCTTGGGGACCTTCAATGCTGCAGACATTTTTTGGTACCCTTACCCAGATCTGTGCCTCGACGCAAATCCATCTTGGAGCTCTACGGACAATTCCTTTGACCTTATGGCTTGGTTTTTGCTCTGATATGCTTTGTCAACTGTGGGAACTTATATATAGAGATGTGCCTTTCCAAATCATGTCCAATCAATTGGGTTTTCTTCACATTTACACTAGAAGCTTATTACCTAAAATGGAACAATTGAAAGTGTGGGTTCACAGATATGTTGGTCATTACTGAGACTTGGTTAAGGAAGAGTGCTGTGAATACTGATATGAACCTTTCTGGTTATAACCTTTTTCGGCAAGGCAGATCTTCCAAAGGTGGGTGAGTGGCAATATTTACCAAGGATCACCTTCAGTGTTCGATTGTCTCCACGAAGTCTGTCCCCAAACCATTTGATTTGCTGATTTTAAGCATTAAACTTTCAAATAGCTTTGTTGACTGTTGCTGGATGTTATCGTCCACCATCAGCACCGGCCTGTACCCTACCTGCCCTAAGCTCTCTCCTGTACCCTCCCTGCCCTAATTGCTCTCCTGACACCTTACACTAATTCTGAATTGGTCTTTCTAGTGCGTTGTGGGACAAGGATATCCCTGCTGGCCAAACCCTCCGCTAACACGGACGACGCTGGGCCAATTGTGCACTGCCCCATGTGTCTCCCGGACGCGGCCGGCTGCGACAGAGCCTGGACTCGAACTCAGAATCTGTAGTGGCACAGCTAGCACTGCCATGCAGTGCCTTAGACCACTGCACCACTCGGGAGGCCATCACAGATTAACTTTTAACACGGTACATCTGTTAATTTAAATGCATTCCAGGTGACTACCTCATGAAGCTGGTGGAGAGAATGTCAAGAGTGGGCAAAGCTGTTATCAAGGCCAAGGCTACTTTGAAGAATCTCATTCATTTTAGATTTAACACTTTTTTTGGTTTCTACATGATTCTATATGCGTTATTTCATGTATTCACAATAATTCAACAATGTCGAAAAAAGTCAAAATAAAGAAAAACCCTTGAATGAGTAGATGTCCAATCTTTTGACTGGTACTGTAGGTGAAAATACATAATTGGCGTACATTGTCATAAATAGACAAGATAATATATAATATAATAATAATCTAATAATAATAATATATGCTATTTAGCAGCGACTTACAGTCATGTGTGCATACATTCTACGTATGGGTGGTCCCGGGAATCGAACCCACTACCCTGGCGTTACAAGCGCCATGCTCTACCAACTGAGCTACAGAAGGACCAAGATATTGGGTTTCTTAAACAAGACGCAGGTGGAGCCAGGTAATTAGAGGTGACTAGTTTTGCAAATGTATTTTGTATGAGTCTCGACACAATTCTATCTCGGAGCTTTACGGACAATTCCTTTGACTTCATGGCTTGGTTTTTCTCTGACATGCACAGTCAACTGTGGGACCTTATATAGACAGGTGTGTGTGTGTGTGCCTTTCCAAATCATGTCCAATAAGTTGAATTTACCACAGCTAGACTCCAATCAAGTTGTAGAAACATCTCAAGGATGGTCCATGGAAACAGGATGCACCTGAGCGGAATTTTGAGGCTCATAGTAAAGGGTCCATATACTTATATAAATAAGATATTTATGTTTTTTGTTAATACATTTGCAAACATTTCTAAAAACCTGTTTTTGCTTTGTCATTATGGGGTATTGTGTGTAGTATAATATATATTTCATCCATTTTAGGATAAGGCTGCAACATAACAAAATGTGGAGAAAAGGAAGGGGTCTGAATACTTTCCAATGCATTGTAGGTTAGAGGCTCAGTAATCGAGGAAGACACTGATTTCACCAGTCACCAATCTCATCATGACCTGTTGCTGATATCTTTAAGTTACCAATTACCTCCATTACATCAGGAGCTGTAGTTGACTATCAACTTCGCTGTGGGATCGTGGAAGCTGCAGGTGATCTGAGCGATTTGATAGGCTAGCGGTAGGCCTATAAGTACACTGGAATTGCTCTCCAGGCCCGGTAGGCGGAGTTTGTACCTTCAGACACATGAAATGGTTCAAAATTGGAACACTTTGACTACCCTGTGCGCAGGCCAGCTGAATCAAGTGCATCTACCGCTACCAGACAGAGCTAAACAAAATAGGAATGCAAGGCTTTATCATTGGGCTTTTTGCAGTAGTGTTTGGCGATCTACTAGGAAAGGCTTGGAGATAGACCAGTCGATCACGATTGACTGGTTGGTGACCACTGATCTATGGGATAGATACCATTTTAGACATTCGGAGTAGGCTCATCCCTCTAAGACTGCCCAGTATTTTTCTGATCTTTTGAACATTATTTTCTTCTTTCAGGCTTTCTTCTTGGTCTATGCATTAGGATGCCTTTCAGTTTACTACAATGAGGTAAGAAGCTACAGTCTTATAAACATATATGTCTTATTAACTAAAGCCTTTGCTGTTATGGTGCATGTTTGTTTAGTGCAAGTCTTGTTTATTCTGACTTACTCTTCAGGAGCCATTGTCGGTGCTCCAGCTGTGGGAGATGTTCCGTTCGGTTCAGCCCCACTTTGAGACGTCATACATGGCCTACCATTACTTCCGCAGCAGGGGGTGGGTGCCCAAGCCTGGGGTGAAGTACGGGACTGACCTCAGTGAGTTAATAATTCATTTATTGTAGACTGCTCTAGTGCCCTTGCCAATTCATTTATGTATGTATGTATGTATGTATGTATGTGTGTGTGTGTGTGTGTGTGTGTGTGTGTGTGTGTGTGTATGTGTTGTGTAATATTCACAATACCTTTCAAAAGTTTGGGGTCACTTAGAAATGTCCTTGCTTTGGAAAGAAAAGCAAATGTTTTGTCCATCAAATTGATGAGAAATACAGTGTAGACATTGTTAATCTTGTAAATGACTGTTGTAGCTGGAAACTGCTGATTTTTCTTTTAACTGCGCCACCGACGCGGCCAGCTACCAAGAACTGTGGGCTCTCCTTCTCTGTGGCCGACGTAAGACATTTAAATGTGTTAACCCTCACAAGGCTGCCGGCCCAGACGGAATCTCTAGCCGCGTCCTCAGAACATGCCCAGACCAGCTGGCTGGTGTGTTTACAGACATTTTCAATATCTCCTTATCCCAGTCTGCTGTCCCCACCTGCTTCAAGATGGCCACTATTGTGCCTGTTCCCAAGAATGTAAAAGTAGCACTCACTTCTGTCATCATGAAGTGCTTTGAGAGACTAGTCAAGAATCATATCACCTCCACCTTACCTATCACCCTAGACCCACTTTGATGGGTCCAGAGACGATGCAATTGCCTGCACACTGCCCTATTCCTTCTGGACGAGCAATACCTATGTAAGAATGCTTTTCATTGACTATAACACAGCATTCAACACCATAGTACCCTCCAAGCTCATTAAGCTCAATCCCGCCCTGTACAATTGGGTCCTGGATTTCCTGACGGGCCGCCCCCAAGTGGTGAAGGTAGGAAACAACAGCTCCACTTCACTGATCCTCAACACTGGGGTCCCACAAGGGTGCGTGCTCAGCCCCTTCCTGTACTCCCTGTTCACCCATGACTGCGTGGCCATGCACACCTCCAACTCAATCAAGTTTGCAGACGACACTACAGTGGTAGGCTTGATTACCAACAAAGACGAGACGGCCTACAGGGAGGAGGTGAGGGCCCCCATCCACATCGACGGGACAGTAGCGGAGAAGGTGTAAAGTTTTAAGTTCCTCGGCGTACACATCACGGACAAACTGAATTGGTCCACCCACACAGACAGCGTTGTGAAGAAGGCACAACAGCGCCTCTTCTACATCAGGAGGCTGAAGAAATTTGGCTTGTCCCCAAAAACACTCGCAAACCTTTTACAGATACACAATCAAGAGCATCCTGTCGGGCTGTATCACTGCCTGGTACGACAACTGCTCCGCCCACAACCGTAAGGCTCTCCAGAGGGTAGTGAGGTCTGCACAACGCATCACCGGGGGCAAACTACCTGCCCTCCAGGACACTTACACCACCCGATGTCACAGGGGGGCCATAAAGATCATCAAGGACATCAACCACCTGAGCCACTGCCTGTTCACCCCGCTATCATCCAGAAGGCGAGGTCAGTACAGGTGCATCAAAGCTGGGACCGAGAGACTGAAAACTAGCCACTTTAAACAATGCCACTTTATATAATGTTTACGTACCCTATCAGCTTAGTATCAAACAACCACCACTAACATTGAGTGGCTGCTGCCAACATACTGACTCAAATCTCTAGCCACTTTAATAATAAAAAATGTGATGTAATAAATGTACCACTAGCCACTTTAAACAATGCCACTTTATATAATGTTTACGTACCCTATCAGCTTAGTATCAACTACCACCCTTACCTGACCTATCGTCTTAGTATCAACTATAATATATGCCATTTAGCAGACGCTTTTATCCAAAGCGACTTATAGTCATGTGTGCATACATTCTACGTATGGGTGGTCCCGGGGATCGAACCCACTACCCTGGCGTTACAAGCGCCATGCTCTACCAACTGAGCTACAGAAGGACCACATCAACTACCACCCTTACCTGACCTATCAGCTAAGTATCAACTACCACCCTTACCTTACCTATCAGATTAGTATCAACTACCACCCTTACCTGACCTATCAGCTAAGTATCAACTACCACCCTTACCTTACCTATCAGATTAGTATCAACTACCACCCTTACCTGACCTATCAGCTAAGTATCAACTACCACCCTTACCTGACCTATCAGCTAAGTATCAACTACCACCCTTACCTTACCTATCAGATTAGTATCAACTACCACCCTTACCTGACCTATCAGCTAAGTATCAACTACCACCCTTACCTGACCTATCAGCTAAGTATCAACTACCACCCTTACCTGACCTATCAGATTAGTATCAACTACCACCCTTACCTGACCTATCAGCTAAGTATCAACTACCACCCTTACCTGACCTATCAGATTAGTATCAACTACCACCCTTACCTGACCTATCAGCTAAGTATCAACTACCACCCTTACCTGACCTATCAGCTAAGTATCAACTACCACCCTTACCTTACCTATCAGATTAGTATCAACTACTACCCTTACCTGACCTATCAGCTAAGTATCAACTACCACCCTTACCTGACCTATCAGATTAGTATCAACTACCACCCTTACCTGACCTATCAGCTAAGTATCAACTACCACCCTTACCTGACCTATCAGCTAAGTATCAACTACCACCCTTACCTGACCTATCAGCTTAGTATCAGCTTACTATCAACTTGTGGCGAAATCTGCTCGGAGCCTTCACCGTGCGCTGCCACTTTAAGAGCGCATGAGCAGTAAGGAAGGAGGAAATAAAGAGAGCTTGTTCAGCTGTTTGGGGAGGAGCTCTTGGGTGGCGCGACAGTTTGATTGTGTGTGCTGTGCTGCAGAAGTTTTGTTTGTTTTCAGCGTTTGTAGTTTATAAAGTATTTAACTCAATCATTGGTGTGATCGCTTTAGATCGTGGTTGTTTTTGTTTGGGACCGTGCCCGTTATGTATCGCATGGATTAGTAGCAACATTGTTGCGAAGCTTTAACAAACAAACCAACAAACCATCGGACAGTCAGACACCGGCAGGCCTGAAGACCACAGCTAAGATTGATCTTTTTCTCTTCGCTCTCATTCCAGTGCTTTACCCTGCAACAGACTCTCTATTTGTTAAATGCACTGCCCATTGAAGTTCATTAGAGCTGGACTATTATTTCCCTGCCAGAAGTATTTGGATGGACATTTTAGTAGGTTACTTGCAAGCTGTATATTATGTGATCTGTATTGAGGTGGGGTGTACTAATGATATGTGGCCGAGAAGACTGTGGACATTTTTAAGGCCTTTGTTGTGTCGATGAACACCCCCCACATTCATACCCTCTGCACTCACCCACTAGAAAATAATACAGATTATTGCAAATCCTATGTTGATGACTGGGTTCGTTCTTGTATGAAGATGCTGTTGAATTGCTCTGCCATTATTAGTATTAGTATTATTGTATGAGGTATTCTTGTTTGGGTTACCCCTGTGCTGTGATGTGGGTTTTATATGGTGTGTATTCTTTTTTCTCTCCACTGGCTATCTGGTAAACAGGCTACACTCTAGGCCAGACATGGGCAAACTACGGCCCGCGGGCTACATACAGCCCGTTAGGCTTTTTAATCCGGCCCGCCGAACTTGTCCAAATTATAGTAAAAACCTCCTTTTTTCCCCTTTCCCTGCAATGCCCACGTTTCCCCAATAGATGGCGCACTCAAAACACATTGACCGTTGTTGGAGTGGCGCGTATTTCTCTTTATTTCACTTTAATTTTCACTTAGTTTCACGTCACCATTAAGCCCTTCTGTGAAAATGAGCGGACCAAAGAGAAGGAAAGTGGACAGCGAATGCCGAGTGTTTAATAAGGAGTGGACAACAAAATACTTCTTCACTGAAGTCCGATCAACGGCTGTATGTCTGATATGCCAAGAAGCTGTTGCGGTTTTCAAAGAGTACAATATCAGCCGTCACTTTGCCACGAAGCATGCAAACTATGCTAGCAAGCAGTCAACACAAGAACGGGCGGCTACTGCTCAGAGGTTGGTGAGGAAACGAGACCGCGTTTCCAAACCTCCGGAGGACGGCGCAGAAGATGCTGGTGTTGTTTGGCTCGACCTACGAGACCGCGTTTCCAAACCTCCGGAGGACGGCGCAGAAGATGCTGGTGTTGTTTGGCCGCGTTTCCAAACTCGACCTACGTGTGTGAGCAGACGTTTAGCGTCATGAAAATCAACAAAGCCCATCACAGATCCAAGTTAACTGACCAACACCTCAGATCTGTCCTGAGAATTGCCACAACAAAACTAACTCCAGACTTTGATGCACTGGCAAAAAAGGGAGACCAACAACACTGTTCCCACTGAAATGGTGAGTTTTTCTGCTGTGTTATGAAAAAATGCATATGGAAAGTTTGGAAGTGCGTCTTTTAATTAAGAGCAATGCGCATTTACGCACAGCAGCGGTACAGTAGCTTAATTAACACGCCGCACATCGCTCTTAATTTAAATTAAAATTTTCAGCTGCAGGTAGGATATTTAATACAGCCTATGTCTGTGTGCTTGGCAACGATACACGTGTACTGTTTGCGCGTGAAGGCGAGGGCGTCCGTGGCGAGTTTGTAGAGCGCGCGGTCAGGACAATCCATCCATGATTTTGCGGAGTTTAACACAAGTAGATATTATTGAGCTTGAGTATTTCGTTGTGTAATAATATGTTTTGAATGTTGAAAGTGATTCAATTTTTCAATAAATGTTGATTTCTTTAACTTTGCACCTTCGATTGAAACTTATTAAAAACAGACGCAATCTTGATAAATCACAGTGCGTATGTTATTTTAATCTATTTACATTTCCTCCTCCCAGTATCTGCGAAATAGTATGTAAATGCCATATCTTGCATATTCCTTGAGACAAATTTATTAACTGATAAGGGCTATTTTTCACATTTGAAAGACAGTTAATAAATTGGGTTGTAGTGTTCTTACTGTGCTATGAGGTTTGCACACACTACATTTAATGCTTTAGTATATCCGGCCCAAACACTCCCTCCAAATGCTCCTGGCCCGGCCCCTCTGTCAAATTTTAGAACCCATTGTGGCCCGCGAGTCAAAAAGTTTGCCCACCTCTGCTCTAGGCAGTCTCTTCTGCTGATGTGTGTGGGTCTGGTAGTGGTACTCTCTCTATTCTACTCTTTTCCTTTCGGCAGGGTTAATACCTATCTTTCTTTACCCCTCTCTTAATAAATACCGCTACAGAATATGCCGTTCGGCCATTCTTATTCATTCCTTTACACTTGTGTGTATAAGGTAGTTGTTGTGAAATTGTTAGGTTAGATATTACTGCACTGTCGGAATTAGAAGCACAAGCATTTTGCTACACTTAAATTAACATCTGCTAACTATGTATGTTACCAATCAAATTTGATTTGAGGTTCACCTTATAAATCAACATTTCTTTGACACGTGTTTAGCACGATTTGCGTGTTGCAAAATACTTGTGCTTCTAGTTCCTGACAGTGCAGCAGTATCGAACAAGTAATATCTAACAATTTCACAACAAATACCTAATACACACAAATCTAAGTAAAGGAATTAAGAATATATAAATCAAATCAAATTTTATTTGTCACATACACATGGTTAGCAGATGTTAATGCGAGTGTAGCGAAATGCTTGTGCTTCTAGTTCCGACAATGCAGTAATAACCAACAAGTAATCGAACTAACAATTCCAAAACTACTGTCTTATACACAGTGTAAGGGGATAAAGAATATGTACATAAGGATATATGAATGAGTGATGGTACAGAGCAGCATACAGTAGATGGTATCGAGTACAGTATATACATATGAGATGAGTATGTAAACAAAGTGGCATAGTTAAAGTGGCTAGTGATACATGTATTACATAAGGATGCAGTCGATGATATAGAGTACAGTATATACGTATGCATATGAGATTAATAATGTAGGGTAAGTAACATTATATAAGGTAGTATTGTTTAAAGTGGCTAGTGATATATTTACATTTCCCATCAATTCCCATTATTAAAGTGGCTGGAGTTGTGTCGGTGTGTTGGCAGCAGCCACTCAATGTTAGTGGTGGCTGTTTAACAGTCTGATGGCCTTGAGATAGAAGCTGTTTTTCAGTCTCTCGGTCCCAGCTTTGATGCACCTGTACTGACCTCGCCTTCTGGATGATAGCGGGGTGAACAGGCAGTGGCTCGGGTGGTTGTTGTCCTTGATGATCTTTATGGCCTTCCTGTAACATCGGGTGGTGTAGGTGTCCTGGAGGGCAGGTAGTTTGCCCCCGGTGATGCGTTGTGCAGACCTCACTACCCTCTGGAGAGCCTTACGGTTGAGGGCGGAGCAGTTGCCGTACCAGGCGGTGATACAGCCCGCCAGGATGCTCTCGATTGTGCATCTGTAGAAGTTTGTGAGTGCTTTTGGTGACAAGCCGAATTTCTTCAGCCTCCTGAGGTTGAAGAGGCGCTGCTGCGCCTTCTTTACGATGCTGTCTGTGTGAGTGGACCAATTCAGTTTGTCTGTGATGTGTATGCCTAGGAACTTAACTTGCTACCCTCTCCACTACTGTTCCATCAATGTGGATAGGGAGGTGTTCCCTCTGCTGTTTCCTGAAGTCCACAATCATCTCCTTAGTTTTGTTGACGTTGAGTGTGAGGTTATTTTCCTGACACCACACTCCGAGGGCCCTCACCTCCTCCCTGTAGGCCGTCTCGTTGTTGTTGGTAATCAAGCCTACCACTATTGTGTCGTCCGCAAACTTGATGATTGAGTTGGAGGCGTGCGTGGCCACGCAGTCGTGGGTGAACAGGGAGTACAGGAGAGGGCTCAGAACACACCCTTGTGGGGCCCCAGTGTTGAGGATCAGCGGGGAGGAGATGTTGTTGCCTACACTCACCATGGTCCTTGACTAATCTCTCAAAGCACTTCATGATGACGGAAGTGAGTGCTACGGGGCGGTAATCGTTTAGCTCAGTTACCTTAGCTTTCTTGGGAACAGGAACAATGGTGGCCCTCTTGAAGCATGTGGGAACAGCAGACTGGTATAGGGATTGATTGAATATGTCCGTAAACACACCGGCCAGCTGGTCTGCGCATGCTCTGAGGGCGCGGCTGGGGATGCCGTCTGGGCCTGCAGCCTTGCGAGGGTTAACACGTTTAAATGTCTTACTCACCTCGGCTGCAGTGAAGGAGAGACCGCATGTTTTCGTTGCAGGCCGTGTCAGTGGCACTGTATTGTCCTCGAAGCGGGCAAAAAAGTTATTTAGTCTGCCTGGGAGCAAGACATCCTGGTCCGTGACTGGGCTGGGTTTCTTCTTGTAGTCCGTGATTGACTGTAGACCCTGCCACATGCCTCTTGTGTCTGAGCCATTGAATTGAGATTCTACTTTTTTGTTTGTTTGTCCACCCGCCTCTTGAGGATTGACCACAAGTTCTCAATGGGATTAAGGTCTGGGGAGTTTTCTGGCCATGGACCCAAAATATCAATGTTTTGTTCCCCGCGCCACTTAGTTATCACTTTGGACTTATGGCAAGGTACTCCATCATGCTGGAAAAGGCATTGTTAATCAGCAAACTGTTCCTGGATGGTTGGGAGAAGTTGCTCTCGGAGGATGTGTTGGTACCATTCTTTGGTACCAAAATTGTGAGTGAGCCCACACCCTCAGGATGCTTTACTGTTGACATGACACAGGACTGATGGTAGCGCTCACCTTGTCTTCTCCGGACAAGCTTTTGTCCGACGCCCCATACAATCGGAAAGGGGATTCATTAGAGAAAATGACTTTACCCCAGTCCTCAGCAGTCCAATCCCTGTACCTTTTGCAGGATGCAAAGCTGAGCTGTAGTCGATGAACAGCATTCTTACATAGGTATTCCTCTTGTCCAGATGGGTTAGGACAGTGTGATTGCGACTGCGTCTTCTGTGGACCTATTGGGGCGGTAAGCAAATTGAAGTGGGTCTAGGGTGTCAGGTAGGGTGGAGGTGATATGGTCCTTGACTAGTCTCTGCAGGTGTTGGTAGCGGGCCGTGTCTGGGGCACTGTATTGTCCTCAAAGTTTGAGTTTATTAAATTTTTACAGGGACAGTGCACATTAATCAACGTTTCAGTGAAAGTGACGGTTTTAGCCAGCCGGCTAATTTTCAACCACAGTCCCTGGGCAGGTTATTAAAAACAATTACAATATAGACAATCATTGAGCAGTGAGCACACACAGAGCAACATAGGACATGTAAGACATAGCATACAGACAGAGCAACAGAACAAAAAGCAGCAAGACAAAATTCATAAAAGCAACGAAGTGTTTCCACACCTCACAAGCTACAGACAACATGGAAAGCGGCAACACACAGCTAGGGATTATGTTCACAAATCTGATTGACCTTTAGCCATGTCTTGATACATTTAGTGAAGGTGTGATATGTGGTGCCGTTATGTGTGTCTGATGGCAGTGTATTCCAGACATGGGAAGCTCTCACAGAGAAAACGGATTTACTAAAGGTGCTTTTCCTTAGGGGAACTATACAGTCACCTCTCATGGCAGACCTTGTGGATCTGCTGCCAAATGTTTTGGGTTTTCTGTTTAACAAAAATACTGAGTGGAGGGGGAGCCAGGCCATTAAGGATCTTGAGTACGAGACATGCGTCGGTGTATTGCACAAGATTTTCCCAACTCAGGAGCTCATGCTTTCTGAGGATGTAACAGTGATGATGGCTATTGGGCTATCTATCAAACACTTTGAGAGCCTGTTTGTAGACAGACTGAATAGGTTGTAATGTTGTACAGCAAGCTTGGGCCCAACTGGTCAAGCAGTATGTTAAGTGGGGGAGTATCATAGATTTGAAGTAGAGTTTGCTACCTCTGTAGTCAAACAATTTTGTATAAATTGGAAATTAGCTAGGTTGAATTTGGTTATTTGAATTTTTCACATGCTTTTTAAAAGAGAGGTTGGAATCAAGTATGATGCCAAGGTACTTAATAAAATCAGAAACCACTTGGAGCTTCTCCCCTGACACATAGTAGCATCTGTTGCCCTCTTTGTGAAGAACATGCAAACAGTTTTTTTCACATTGAGATGCAAACGAGTCACTGAGCCACTTTGTAACCTGGACCATTACAGAAGTGAGTTCTTGTGCAGCTTGTTCTTTGCATGCACATATCACTGTATCATCTGCATACATTTGAACTTCTGCCTTCTGTCTGTACTGGGTCTGATCATTAATGTACAGGCTGAACAGGAGGGGCCCCAGTATTGACCCTTGGGGCACGCCCACATCATAGCTAAGAGTGGGCGACAGCTCATTGCTCACTCTGACACATGCCTTCAAGGTATGATTTCATTCATCTCAAGGCATTGGGGGGAAAAGTTGAACTTGGACAATTTTGTGATGAGAATCTCATAGTTAACAGTATCAAAAGCCTTCCTTAGGTCCAGAAACACAGCCCCAACAACGCCCCCTTTGTCCATCTTGGACTTCACATTTTCCAGAAGAAAGCAGTTGGCCATTTCTGTGGAGTGTTTCGCTCTGAAGCCAAACTGCATGGAGTGTAATGTGAAGTAGCTGTTGTTGAGGTGGGTAATCAGTTGCTGCACACTTTTCAACAACCTTTGACACCACAGGTAGTATACTAATGGGCCAGTAGTTACTCACGTCAGCAGGGTCGCCAGATTTACAGATGGCTGTTATTATGGCTGTTTTCCATACCCTTGGAAACACCCCGAGACCAATAGATGTGTTGGTGACCTTAGTAATGGGGCCAATGACTGACTCTTTGTAGTTTTTAAGAAAGGTGGAGTCTGAGCCCAATAAACCAGTGGAGGGGTTCTATGTCAGTACACTGACAGAGTCAATAAAGTAGGAATTGAAGGCTATTGCTATTTCGACTGCATCCTGTGTTAGATTGTTATTCACCATGATTTCTAGTCTTTTTGCAGTGTTACTATGGTCTTTCCCTGTTAACGTTTTTAGATTCTCCCAGATCAGTTTAGAATTTCCCTTTGCTTCACCAATTATGTTAATAAAAAAGTTTGCCTTGGCCTGTTTGATTTCTTTCATCACCTTATTTCTCAATATGGTAAACCTACATCTGTCATGCTCTAATTTGGATCGTAGGGATATTTTTAGAGCATAATCTCGTTCTTTCATCAATTTCCAGATTTTTCCATTTAGCTAAGGAAGAGTGCTCTTTTGGCCAGGTTTGGATTTGATTTTCTTTAGGAAACCATTTATTGTAGTCTGGATTGTGGATAGAAAAACCTGACTATCAACTTCCACGTCTGTATAGGACAAGAGATCATTCCAGTTTATTCCCTTAATTGCGTTTTCAAAATAGTTTAATTCACTCTTAGGTATTCTTAGTTGATCCGGCTTTCTAACAGAGAGGTTAAACCTGCTCTTAGAAAGCTTTCTGGCTATAAGTGTCAGATTATGATCAGATAGCCCAGTAACCATATTGAATGATTTCCGTCACTCTCTCTGGTTTATTACTGAACACTAAATCAATCTGTGTTTTAGAGCAACAAGTCACCCTGGTTGGCCCTTTAACTAGCTGTGTAAGGTCAAAGGTATTAGAGATCCATTTGAGGTTTTTCCTACAAGACTTGTCTTCATAATTCATGTTGAAATCTCGCATAAGATGACCTCTTTCCCAAAATCACATTCCCTAAGCATGTTATTAAACTGATCAAAAAACACACTTTTGGTGGAAGGTGGCCTATACATTCCAATGAGGGTAAAAGACATTTGGGGAGACAGTGTAACGTTCAGGCCGATACATTCTAGTTCATTATCACATGACCACTCAATTTGTTTACATCAGATATGTTCTTTAATGTAAATCATCACACCCCCTCCTCTTCCTTCAATCCTGTCTCTCCTGAAAACATTGTAGCCAGGCACAATCACAGCAGCATATGTAGAGTGTTTATGGAGCCATGTCTCTGAGAGGCAGAGAAAGTCAAGGTTGGAGTCTGTGAGTAGATGTTGAATTTTCTGTGTTTTCTGACGGCTGGGTTTAGGCTATTTTGTTTCGTTTTGATTAGGGGCAGTTCGGTAGCACAATTAACAATCCCTCCCACCTACACTGGATGCGGGGAACTAATTACAACAGCTTGCGTACCAGAAGCAGAGTCAGGGATCGCATTTAGCGACTTGGGTATGTTTGAAGAGTCAAAATCTATCCTGGAGTCGGGTGAGTCGAGAGAAACCATGGGACCATAGCACTCACCCACTTCCACAGTGGCGACGATCAGTGGACGAGGCCATCCACTGCTTTCCACTCCGGTGAGTATTGCTGGCTCGGTGATGTTAGACCCAGGGTTGAGGCTGGCTCGGTGATGTTAGGCCCAGGGTTGAGGCTGGCTCGGTGATGTTAGGCCCAGGGTTGAGGCTGGCTCGGTGATGATAGGCCATCCACTGCTTTCCACTCCGGTGAGTATCGCTGGCTCGGTGATGTTAGACCCAGGGTTGAGGCTGGCTCGGTGATGATAGGCCCAGGGTTGAGGCTGGCTCAGTGATGTTAGGCCCAGGATTGAGTTGCACATCCCTGGAGATCAGGAGGGTAGTGAACAGGTAGTTTAACAGTTTCCGATAAATGTTGGACTTGCGTTTGTTACATCTAAGCGGTTCAGTGGAATAGGGAGCGAGGTAGACTTGGCCATTATTCAGAACATTATGGTATGCTGTGTACTGTCCGCTCCCGTGGAACGGTGAACCAATGTGTTTTTTGTTGATATTCTCCTGCAGTAGATTTGTGTCATCCCAGCAAGGACACACTGAGAACTGACAATCATGACAAAGTACTGGAGATAAAACACATAATTGTGCTTTAACTCTTTGCATGAGTTACTTAGCTGGGGTCGGCGTACGCCTGATGTTTTAGATAAAATAACAGCATTCGTATGAGAAGCGTCACCTGCCGCATCACCCTGTCTTCCACCCGTCATTATCTCATACAGTCATGCTAGTTGGGGAAGGTTTTAATTGTCGCCGTGGGTACAACATCACTGATGCATTTGCTAATAAACTCGTTCACCGAGTCAGCGTATACATCAATGTTGTTGTCCGATGCTATCCGGAACATACCCCAGTCCACGTGATTGAAGCAATCTTGAAACATGGAGTCAGATTGGTCGGCTTTGAACAGACCTGAACACGGGTGTTTCCTGTTTTAGTTTCTGTCTATAGGCTGGGAGCAACAAAATGGAGTCGTGGTCAGATTTGCCGAAAGGAGGGCGAGGGAGGGCTTTGTATGCGTCGGGGAAGTTAGAGTAGCAATGATCCAGAATTTTTCCAGCCCGGGTCGCACATTCGATATGCTAATAAAATTTAGGGAGCCTTGTTTTCAGATTAGTCTTGTTAAAATCCCCAGCTATAATAAATGCAGCCTCAGGATGTGGTATCCAGTTTACATAAGAGTCCAATGAAGTTCTTTCAGGGCCGTCGAGGTGTCTGCTTTGGGAGGATGTACACTAATATGATTATAATCGAAGAGAATTCTCTTGGTAGATAATGCGGTCTGCATTTGAATGTAAGGAATTCTAGGTCAGGTGAACAAAAGGACTTGAGTTCCTGTATGTTGTTATGATCACACCACGACTCGTTAATCATAAGGCATACACCCCCGCCATTCTTATTTCCAGAGAGATGTTTGTTTCTGTCGGTGCGATGCGTGAAAAAAACAGGTGGCTGTACCGACTCTGATGACGTATCCCTAGTGAGCCATGTTGAAACCAGGTGGCTGTACCGACTCTGATGACGTATCCCTAGTGAGCCATGTTGAAACCAGGTGGCTGTACTGACTCTGATGACGTATCCCTAGTGAGCCATGTTTCTGTCAGCGCGATGCATGAAGAAACCAGGTGGCTGTACCGACTCTGATGACGTATCCCTAGTGAGCCATGTTCCCATGAAACAGAGAATGTTACCATCTTTGCCCCAGTCTGAGGTCCTGAGCACTCTGGAGCAGGTTTTCATCAAGGCTCTCTCTGTAATTTGCTCCATTCATCTTTCCCTCGATCCTGATTATTCTCCCATTCCCTGCCACTGAATATATCACCACAGCATTACATTTACATTTAAGTCATTTAGCAAACGCTCTTATCCAGAGCGACTTACAAATTGGTGCATTCACCTTATGACATCCAGTGGAACAGTCACTTTACAATAGTGCATCTAAATCTTAAAGGGGGGGGGTGAGAGGGATTACTTATCCTATCCTAGGTATTCCTTAAAGAGGTGGGGTTTCAGGTGTCTCCGGAAGGTGGTGATTGACTCCGCTGTCCTGGCGTCGTGAGGGAGTTTGTTCCACCATTGGGGGGCCAGAGCAGCGAACAGTTTTGACTGGGCTGAGCGGGAGCTGTACTTCCTCAGTGGTAGGGAGGCGAGCAGGCCAGAGGTGGATGAACGCAGTGCCCTTGTTTGGGTGTAGGGCCTGATCAGAGCCTGGAGGTACTGAGGTGCCGTTCCCCTCACAGCATGATGCTGCCACCATCATGCTTCACCGTAGGGATGGTGCCAGCTTTCCTCTAGACGTGACACTTGGCATTCACCAAGAGTTCAATCTTGGTTTCTTCAAACCAGAGAATCCAGCTCTAAAAAAATATATATATTTTTAAAAAAAAGTGTGTCTGTGCCTCATCCAAGGGGTACTATATTGTGATGACCTCTGCAGAGGGGGAAGCCATGGAGCTTCCTGCAACTCTCCTGCAATTGTTGGGCTCAAGGACTTTGACACCTCTCACTTCACACCACCGTGCTAATTGAAGTTGTATCTGAATCTGTTCTGTCCTAGTAAGCTTGGTAGCCTTAATTTGGTATCCAGTCCATAAAATAGATCATTGTGATGTCTTTTTCTTCTTGGCTTTAAAAGTAGCTTCAGACTAAACATTACTCACTCAGTTCCAGGTTGGATGGTATTTTCAGGTTTCTGTTTCTTTTGCTGGTTGTTGGTTTGCCAGAGCATTTGCTGTATAGTCCTTGGCAATAAGAATCCTGTATATGTCCTACATGCATTTCGCTACACCTGAAATAACATCTGCTCAACATGTGTATGTGACAAATAAAATTACATTTTATCCAAGTTTATCCAACTCTAAATCTATCTTTTTGTAAAAACATGCTGAAAAATTAAGTGGCTCATCATGATCTCTCTTTTTTATGGGATGACTGTGAATGCGGTACAGTTTCCCTGTTAGTTTAATGGGTTGACTGAGAATGTTTGCAGTAAAGACCTTGTTTCCCTGTTAGTTTAATGGGTTGACTGAGAATGTTTGCAGTAAAGACCTTGTTTCCCTGTTAGTTTAATGGGTTGACTGAGAATGTTTGCGGTAAAGACCTTGTTTCCCTGTTAGTTTAATGGGTTGACTGAGAATGTTTGCAGTAAAGACCTTGTTTCCCTGTTAGTTTAATGGGTTGACTGTGATCCTCCAACCATAAAACACTAGACACTCAGATGTGTTGATTCTTGATGCTATGATAATTCTTAGTCTTATAATTCTTAGTCTTATTGCCTTGTACTGTATTTTCTCTTCCATGCAGTGCTTTACCGAAAAGGACCACCTTTCTACCATGCAAGGTTTGTATGAATTACAGTACGTTAACATTTCCATTGAGATCCACTATTTGTTTAAATAGTGTTTATGTGAAATATGTATCTCCATCCCACTCCCTCAGTTACTCTGTGGTGGTGGAAAAGGTAGACCAGCCGGGTAGGGGAGGGGCTCTCCGTCCGTTCAGCTGGAGGTCTCTGGCTGCTCTCAGCAGGATTACCGGCAACGTTTCCAAGGTAACACACCTTCACCTTACTACCTGGGTCCAGTCCACCATAGAATTACAATGTTATTTCTAATTTCATTATTTGTATACACCCCTACCTAGCCTTGGGGCATATTCATGGCGGTATCCCTTAATGCAAAAATATGTTCTCCACAATAACATATACATTCTCATAACTAAGTAACTATAAATCAACCGTATTGTATTCCAGGAGTTGATACTGTGCTACCTCATCTACCCATTTCACCTGACAGATACCGATGACATTGTTGTGCATATAAATAAGATGTAGAAATACACCAAGTGGACAAAACATTCAGAAAACCTTTCTAATATTGAGTTGTATTATAGTTAGTATATGCAGTGTGTAGTATACGTATATTATGTTAAGTATATGGACTATGTAGTCTATGTAGTAGTTAGTATATGTAGTGTATATGGTATGTATATGTAATGTGTAGTATATAGTCTATGTAGTAGTTAGTATATGCTGTGTGTAGTGTGTATATATTATAGTATATAGAGTATATGGAGTGTGTAGGATGTTACCTCCTGAGGTGCTGACCTGTTGCACCCTCGAAAACCACTGTGATTATTATTATTTGACCCTGCTGGTCATCTATGAATGTTTGAACATATTGGCCATGTACTGTAGCTCAGTTGGTAGAGCATGGCGCTTGTAACGCCAGGGTAGTGGGTTCGATCCCCGGGACCACCCATACGTAGAATGTATGCACACATGACTGTAAGTCGCTTTGGATAAAAGCGTCTGCTAAATGGCATATATTTATTTATTTATATTTATTTATTACTGTTATGATCTCCACCCGGCACAGACAGAAGAGGATTGGCCACCCCTCATAGCCTGGTTCCTCTCTAGGTTTCTTCCTAGGTTCTGGCCTTTATAGGGAGTTTTTCCTAGCCACTGTGCTTCTACACCTGCATTGCTTCCTGTTTGGGGTTTGAGGCTGGGTTTCTGTACAGCACTTTGTGACTTTGTGAATTTATTTCCCTGGCCACATCTGCAGTATGGACACAAAAATCCACCGTCGCTGCCTCCTTGCAGCATGCCTAAGGCATGTTCACGCAGATGAGCAGGGATCCTTTGGTGTTTTTCAGTCCGTAGAAGTTTTCCTAACTGTGACCTTAATTGCCTACCGTCTGTAAGGTGTTAGTGTCTTAATAACCGTTCCACAGGTGCATGTTCATTAATTGTTTATGGTTCATTGAACAAGCATGGGGAAACAGTGTTTAAACCCTTTACAATGAATATCTGTGAAGATATTTGGATTTTTACGAATAATGAAAGACAGGGTCCTGAAAAAGGGACATTTTTTTTTTTTGCTGAGTTTAGTATCGTTAGTGTATGTGGTATAGTAAGATGCTGAGTGTATTAAACATTAAGAAAGCTTTTATAATATTGAGTTGCACCCCCCCTTTTGCCTTCAGAACAGCCTCAATTCGTCAGTGCATGGACTCTACAAGATGTCAAGCGTTCCACAGGGTTGCTGGCCCATGTTGCCTCCAATGCTTTCCACAGTTGTCAAGTTGGCTAGATGTCCTTTGGGAGGTGGGCCATTCTTGATTACCACAGGAAACTTGGGCCATTCTTGATTACCACAGTGTGAAAAACTCAGCAGGGTTGCAGTTCTTGACACAAACCGGTGCACCTGGCGCCTACTACCATACCCCATTATAAGGCACTTAAATATTTTGTTTTGCTCGTTCACCCTCTGAAGGGCACACATACACAGTCCATGTCTCAAGGCTTAAAAATCCTTATTTAACCTGTCTCCTCTCCTTCATCTACACTGATTGCAGTGGATTCAGTGACATCAATAGGGGAACATAGCTTTCACCTGGATTCACCTGGTCAGTCAATGTCATGGAACCCTAACCTAAGCATTAAGGTGTTCTTAATGTTTTGTACACTGTATCTATTTGTTTTTATTAAGGATCCCAATTAGTTCCTGCCAAGGCAGCAGCTACTCTTCCTGTGGTTTATTAAGGATCCCAATTAGTTCCTGCCAAGGCAGCAGCTACTCTTCCTGTGGTTTATTAAGGATCCCAATTAGTTCCTGCCAAGGCAGCAGCTACTCTTCCTGGGGTTTATTATGGATCCCCATTAGTTCCTGCCAAGGCAGCAGCTACTCTTCCTGAGGTCCAGCAACATTTAAGGCAGTTGTATACAGTTTAAATATCACATTACATAATACTTTTCACCACACATTGTGTTCCTTCATGCCACTACTACAAGCCACTATCACATATCTACAATACAACATCCATGTGTACGTGTGTAGAGTGCGTCTCTTATCCTTACTTATGTTTTTTAAATCTTGCATCAGTTACTTTATGTGGAATAGAGTTCCATGTAGTCCTGTGCGCGTCCCATAGTCTGTTCTGGAGCTGTGTGTTAGTAGTTTAAACAGACCTCTGGTGGCATGTCTTGTGGGGTATGCATGGGTGTTTGAGCTGTGTGCTAGTCATTTAAACAGACAGCTCGGTGCATGCAGCATGTCAATTATTTTCACAGAAACAAGTAGTTATGAAGTCAATCTCCCCCTCTACTTTGAGCCATGAGAGATTGACATGTATAGTTGGAAGTCGGAAGTGTACATACACTAAGTTGACTGCTGTCATGGCTTTAGAAGCTTCTGATAGGCTAATTGACAACATTTGAGTCAATTGGAGGTGTACCTGTGGATGTATTTCAAGGCCTACCTTCAGTGCCTCAAATTAAATCAGCCAAGACCTCAGAAAAAACATTGTAGACCTCCACAAGTCTGGTTCATCCTTGGAGTGATTTCCAAACGCCTGAAGGTACCACGTTCATCTGTACAAACAATAGTACACAAGTATAAACCGGCAAGATAGAACAGCACACTCCGGTAAGACGAGGGGGGGGGGGGTGGTCTGTGCATATTTATAAACAACAGCTGGTGCGGGAAATCTAAGGAAGTCTCTAGATTTTGCTCACCTGAAGTAGAGTATATTGTGATAAATTGCAGGCCACATTACATGCCTAGAGAGTTTTCAGCTAAACTTTCCATGGCTGTTTATTTACCACCACAGACAGATGCTGGCACTAAGACCACACTCAGTCAGCTGAATAAGGAAATAAGCAAACAGGAAACCACTCACCCAGAGGCGGCGCTCCTAGTGGCCAGAGACTTTAATGCAGGGAAACCTAAATCAGTTCTACCAAATTTCTATCAACATGTTAAATGTGCAACCAGAGGGAAAAACGTTCTAGATCAGCTGTACTCCACACACAGAGACGCATACAAAGCTCTCCCTTGCCCTCCATTTGGTAAACCCGACCACAACTCTATCCTCCTGATTCCTGCTTACAAGCAAAAATTAAAGCAGGAAGCACCAGTGACTCGATCTATAAAAAAAAGTGGTCAGATGAAGCAGATGCTAAAGTACAGGACTGCTTTGCTATCACAGACTGGAACATGTTCCGGGATTCTTCCGATGACATTGAGGAGTACACCACATCGGTCACTGGCTTTATCAATAAGTGCGTCGAGGACGTCGTCCCCACAGTGACTGTACGTACATACCCCAACCAGAAGCCATGGATTACAGGCAACATTCGCACTGAGCTAAAGGGTAGAGCTGCCGCTTTCAAGGTGCGGGACTCTAACCCGGAAGCTTACAAGTAATGCTGCTATGCTCTCCGACAAACCATCAAACAGGCAAAGAGTCAATACAGGCCTAAGATTGAATCATACTACGCCGGCTCCGACGCTAGTCTTATGTGGCAGGGCTTGCAAACTATAGAATAGACTAAGGGAAGCACAAAGGGAAAGGGAAGCACAGCTACCAGACGAGCTAAATCACTTCTATGCTCACTACGAGGCAAGCATAACTGAGGCATGCATGAGAGCATCAGCTGTTCCGGACGACTGTGATCACGCTCTCCATAGCCGACATGAGTAAGACCTTTAAACAGATCAACACACACAACACAGACAGATTACCAGGACGTGTGCTCCAGACATATGCTGACCAACTGACAGGTGTCTTCACTGACATTTTCAACATGTCCCTGAATGAGTCTGTAATGACAACATGTTTCATGCAGACCACCATAGTCCCTGTGCCCAAGAACACAAAGGAAACCTGCTTAAATGACTACAGACCCGTAGCACTCACGTCCGTAGCCATGAAGTGCTTTGAAAGATTGGTAATGGCTCACATCATCACCATTATCCCAGAAACCCTAGACCCACCCCACTACCAGTTTGCGGACGACACAACAGTGGTAGGCTTGATTACCAACAACGACGAGACGGCCTACAGGGAGGAGGTGAGGGCCCTCGGAGTGTGGTGTCAGGAAAATAACCTCACACTCAACGTCAACAAAACTAAGGAGATGATTGTGGACTTCAAGAAACAGCAGAGGGAGCACCCCCCCTATCCACATCGGCGTACACATCACAGACAAACTGAATTGGTCCACACAGACAGCATCGTGAAGAAGGCTCAGCAGCGCCTCTTCAACCTCAGGAGGCGAAAGAAATTCGGCTTCTCACCAAAAGCACTCACAAACTTCTACAGATGCACAATCGAGAGCATCCTGTCGGGCTGTATCACCGCCTGGTACGGCAACTGCTCCGCCCACAACCGTAAGGCTCTCCAGAGGGTAGTGAGGTCTGCACAACGCATCACCGGGGGGCAAACTACTGACTCAACTCCAGCCACTTTAATAATGGGAATTGATGGGAAATTATGTCAAATATATCACTAGCCACTTTAAACAATGCTACCTAACATAATGTTTACATACCCGACATTATTCATCTCATATGTATACGTATATACTGTACTCTATATCATCTACTGCATCCTTATGTATCACTAGCCACTTTAACTATGCCACTTTGTTTACATACTCATCTCATATGTATATACTGCACTCAATACCATCTACTGTATCTTGCCTATGCCGCTCTGTACCATGACTCATTCATATATCTTATGTACATATTCTTTATCCCCTTACACTTGTCTATAAGGTAGTAGTTTTGGAATTGTTAGCTAGATTACTTGTTGGTTATTACTGCATTGTCGGAACTAGAATCACAAGCATTTCGCTACACTCGCACTAACATCTGCTAACCATGTGTATGTGACAAATAAATTTGATTTTAATTTGATTTGAACAGATCCACAGATGATGCAATCTCTATTGCACTCCACACTGCCCTGTCCCACCATAATTATGTGAGAATGCTATTCATTGACTACAGCTCAGCGTTCAACACCATAGTACCCTCAATACTCAATACTAATCACTAAGCTAAGGCTCCTGGGACTAAACACCTCTCTAGGTAGCAACACATCTGCTCGTGTCACTGGGCAGCTCGCGGCTGGGCTTACCTTTGTAGTCCATAATAGTTTGCAAGCCCTGCCACATCCGACGAGCGTCAGACACGGTGTAGTAGGATTCAGTATCAAGGAATATTTCACTTTCTCTGTTCATAAGAGTAACAACATTTGTGTTTGAATTTCTGCAAGTGGCAGAATTAATGCAGTGCGTCTTGTTTCGCCTTTCCTTTTTTGTCTGTGGAGGAAATGTTGAGAGGTGGACCCTCATCTGCTGCTCTCTCCCTCCGCTGAGGGAGATGCAGGTACCATCAGCCCAGTAAAATAAAAAGCAAATGATTTACATGTATGCTCACTCAGCTCACAATTAATACAAAAACTGATCTATTACCGGTATGTTCACCTCCAATTTTGAAATATACACTGCTCAAAAAAATAAAGGGAACACTTAAACAACACACTGTAACTCCAAGTCAATCACACTTCTGTGAAATCCAACTGTCCACTTAAGAAGCAACAATGATTGACAATACATTTCACATGCTGTTGTGCAAATGGAATAGACAACAGGTGGAAATTATAGGCATTTAGCAAGACACCCCCAATAAAGGAGTGGTTCTGCAGGTGGTGACCACAGACCACTTCTCAGTTCCTATGCTTCCTGGCTGATGTTTTGGTCAGTTTTGAATGCTGGCGGTGCTTTCACTCTAGTGGTAGCATGAGACGTAGTCTACAACCCACACAAGTGGCTCAGGTAGTGCAGCTCATCCAGGATGGCACATCAATGCAAGATGTGGCAAGAAGGTTTGCGGTGTCTGTCAGCGTAGTGTCTAGAGCATGGAGGCGCTACCAGGAGACGTGGAGGAGGCCGTAGGAGGGCAACAACCCAGCAGCAGGACCACTACCTCCGCCTTTGTGCAAGGAGGAGCAGGAGGAGCACTGCCAGAGCCCTGCAAAATGACCCCCAGCAGGCCACAATTGTGCATGTGTCTGCTCAAACGGTCAGAAACAGTCAGACTCCATGAGGGTGGTATGAGGGCCCGACGTCCACAGGTGGGGGTTGAGCTTACAGCCCAACACCGTGCAGGACGTTTGGCATTTGCCAGAGAACACCAAGATTTGCAAATTCGCCACTGGCGCCCTGTGCTCTTCACAGATGAAAGTAGGTTCACACTGAGCACATGTGATAGACGTGACAGTCTGGAGACGCCGTGGAGAACGTTCGGCTGCCTGCAACATCCTCCAGCATGACCGGTTTAGCGGTGGGTCAGTCATGGTGTGGGGTGGCATTTCTTTGGGGGGCCGCACAGCCCTCCATGTGCTCGCCAGAGGTAGCCTGACTGCCATTAGGTATCGAGATGAGATCCTCAGACCCCTTGTGAGACCATATGCTGGTGTGGTTGGCCCTGGGTTCCTCCTACTGCAAGACAATGCTAGACCTCATGTGGCTGGAGTGTGTCAGCAGTTCCTGCAAGAGGAAGGCATTGATGCTATGGACTGGCCCGCCCGTTCCCCAGACCTGAATCCAATTGAGCACATCTGGGACATAATGTCTCGCTCCATCCACCAACGCCACGTTGCACCACAGACTGTCCAGGAGTTGGCGGATGCTTTAGTCCTGGTCTGGGAGGAGATCAATCAGGAGACCATCCGCCACCTCATCAGGAGCATGCCCAGGCGTTGTAGGGAGGTCATACAGGCAGGTGGAGGCCACACACACTACTGAGCCTCATTTAGACTTGTTTTAAGGACATTACATCAAAGTTTGATCAGCCTGTAGTGTGGTTTTCCCCTTTAATTTTGAGTGTGACTCCAAATCCAGACCTCCATGGGTTGATAAATTTGATTTCCATTGATAATTTGTGTGATTTGTCAGCACATTCAACTATGTAAAGAAAAAAGTATTTAATAAGAATACTTCATTCAGATCTAGGATGTGTTATTTTAGTGTTCCCTTTGTTTTTTTGCCCTCCTATGGCCTTTATTTTTTAAATGGCCTGAACAACCATGCATTGGCAGGGCAATTCAAGCAATGCTAATATATTGGGCCTACTGCACAAACCTCATTGATAGGTTAATGTTGCATAGGCTTATGTTATTTAAGTCATGATCTTAGACTCAAAAGGTTGGTGACCACTTTTCGAGAGTTTTCCATGTTAACACTATCAATGTTGTCTTTTACTTTGTCAATTGTAATAGAATGAACACAATATTAACCACTGAAACAAAACAAACTATGCAAGAGATCTTGGTGTAGGCAGAACGTATAGGTATAGGATTCTATTTCATTGACATGCACTTCTCAGCCCCTACACAGACCAGTGCGGCATAACCAATCAGAGTTGCAGTAGGCCTATATGCAAATAAACCATTGCCATATATGGATCTCTGCCATTTACTTTGAACTGGACTGTGTTTACAGCATAGGTGGTCATGAGAGAATGCCCTTGTTTGAGATCAATGGGAGATGTTATGGGGTGCATTTTCTCTATTGTTTTTTATGGTAGACCACTCTGGTTGGCCTACATTATGATCAATAGCCACAGTAGCCTATTTGGCCTCTGTTAAAACTGTAAATTAAAGTGGGTACAGCCTCGGTGTTTACAGTAAACGCACGCTGGAAGTTGCACAGAATTTTCACAACGTTCAAGTTTGTGCTCAGCAGATCTGAAATTTGCTCAGTCCCAGAAAATAATTTGAAGGAACATTGAGCACTACATCCAATAGATTTGGATACTGCTTTAGTGCTGATTTCTGCAGTATTAGTAAATATGTGATCAATACATTGTGGATGATTCCTGTCTGTGTGTTGTATTCTAGGACTTGATGCTGTGCTACGTCATCTACCCATCTCACCTGACAGAGGAACATCTCTCCTCTCCAGACTGTCTCTGCATGGTCACAGTTCAGGTACGACTTCTGCCTAAACCTTTCTGTTAACCCTTTCTATGTTAACCCTTTCTCTGTTAACCCTTTCTCTGTTAACCCTTTCTCTGTTAACCCTTTCTCTGTTAACCCTTTCTCTGTTAACCCTTTCTCTGTTAACCCTTTCTCTGTTAACCCTTTCTCTGTTAACCCTTTCTCTGTTAACCCTTTCTTTGTTAACCCTTTCTCTGTTAACCCTTTCTCTGTTCTTTCTCCTCTACCTGTCATTTCTCTAACCTCTTTCTCTCTAATCTGTTGTTCTTTAGGAGATTATTTTAAGCAGATGGATATCATCACGAGAGCGGACAGAGACGGACGACATATGACTTCTTTTTTTTTGTCTGCTGTGTAAATATACAGCTCCTTCAGAAAGTATTCACACCCTTTGACTTTTTCCACATTTTGTTGTTACAGCCTGAACTTAAAATGGATAACATTTCGATGTTGTGTCCCTGGCCTTAACACAATGCCCCATAATGTCAAAGTTATATTATGTATTTAGAAATGTATATATATTTTTATAAAAATTTAAACTGAAATGTCTTGAGTCGGTAAGTATTTAACCTCTTTGTTATGGCAATCCTAAATCGTTTCAGAAGTACACATTTTGCTTAACAAGTCACATAAGTTGCATGGACTTACTCTGTGTGCAATCATAGTGTCTAACATGATTTTTGAATGACTACGTTATCTCTGTACCACACACAAAATTATCTGTAAGGTCCCTCAGTCGAGCAGTGAATTTCAAACACAGGTTCAACCACAAAGACCAGGGAGGTTTTCCAATGCCTCGCAAAGAAGGGCGCTTATTGGTAATGTGTAAAAAAAATCAAATAAAAAACAGACATTGAATATCCCTTTGAGCATGGTGAAGTTATTAATTACACTTTGGATGGTGTATGAATACACCCAGTCACTACAAAGATACAGGTGTCCTTCCTAACTCAGTTGCCGGAGAAGAAAGAAACCGCTCAGGGATTTCACCATGAGGCCAATGGGGACTTTAAAACTGTTTAATGGCTGTTTGGGGCAAGTCCAACACAACACATCACTGAGTACTACTCTTCATATGTTCAAGCATGGTAATGGCTGCATCATGTTATGGGTATGCTTGCCATCGGCAAGGACCAGGGAGTTTTCTAAGGAAAAAATAAACAATAGAGCTAAGTACAGGCAACATCCTAGAGGAAAACCTGGTTCAGTCTGCTTTCAAACAGATACTGAGAGACAAATTCACCTTTCAGCAGGACAATAACCTAAAAAGGACAAATATACACTGGAGTTATTTACCAAGACGACATTGAATGTTCTTGAGTGGCCTAGTTACAGTTTGGACTTAAATCGGCTTGACAATCTATGGCAATGATCAACAACAAACTTGACACAGCTTGAAGAATTCTAAGAAGAATATTGTGCAAATATCGTAACTATCCAGGTGTGCAAAGCTCTTAGACTTACCCAGAAAGACTCACAGCTGTAATTGCTGCCAATGGTGATTCTGTGTGTAGATGGGTGAGAAAATAATTATTGAATTCAGGCGAACACAATAACAAATGGAATAAGTCGAGGGGTATGAACACTTTCTGAAGGCATTCCATCCATTTCAATGATTGGTTTTCAGTGGAATTTAGTGTTACTTAACATGTGAAAGTCTCAATAAATATTTGTTTTTGAACATGCTTTTTAACATATTTTTTTCTGTTTGATTGAAGTGAAAGTAAAAATCCAGATTATGATTAAGAATATGGTATAATTTGTCTAGTGGTAGCCTAGTGGTTAGAGTTTTGAACTAGTAACCGGAAGGTTGCAAGTTCAAACCCCCGAGCTGACAAGGTACAAATCTGTCGTTCTGCCCCTGAACAGGCAGTTAACCCACTGTTCCTAGGCCGTCATTGAAAATAAGAATTTGTTCTTAACTGACTTGCCTAGTTAAATAAAGGTTTTTAAAAAATTGCTCTGTGTGTAAAGTGATGGTTTCTAGAGGAGACATGAGTAATTCCCAGTGTCAGTATCCCAGTGTTCCAGTGTAGAAATACAACATGGCCTCACAGTTAAATCAAATTTTATTTGTCACATTCTTCGTAAACAACCGGTGTAGACTAACAGTGAAATGCTTACTTATGGGCCCTTTCCAACAATGCAGAGAAAAACATTGTAGAAAGATAACATGAGGAATAAATAAACGATGAGTAACGATAACTTGGCTATATGAATCTTTTCCCCAATGCAGTTAAGCTGAAACCACGCCCCGTTATTCAGAGAGACGCTCTCCAGGTCCGGAAGTGAATATCACGTAGCGTGAAATTTCAGTCACTGATTAATAACATTTGCCCTTGTATTTCAAGATTGAAAAATATAATAACATAATGACGTGGACCGAGCTAGCCATTAACGTCCCTTAACGCTCAGACAGATTCAATGGCTGTAGCATAGCGTATTTGACTGAATGATTAGCTAATAAATATTTAAGAGATTATGAATAATAAGCATATGCATTAACCTGATAATAGACTACAATTGATAATATAACTTCAAATACCGATCTAGTAACGTTAAGTATCCTAGGTTAACTTAGCTGACCTTCAATTGAGTGAATTCAGCAGAGTTCTCAGAGACATTTTTACAACTCATTGAAACGCTGAAAATAAATACATGGGCAAATGTTACCAAACATGATGATAATATGCCTGTATTACGGTAGGCAGCTATTAAATTACACTTTCCATCCTTACCTTGGAAGGTCACTGTCTGCGTTGATCGCCTGAGAGTGAGACAACGCTAGCTAGCCAATGGGAGCGTAGTAGAACGCCCCTCTGAATAACGGGGCGTGGTTTTGGCTTAACTGCGTTGAGACGCTGGCTATATACATGGGGTACCAGTATTGATGTGCAGGGGTATGAGGTAATTGAGGTAGATGTGTACATCTAACTAGGAATAAAGTGACAGATAGGAAACCGTACCAGCAGCTTATGGCTTATGTGCTCTTCACAGATGAAAGCAGGTTCACACCGAGCACGTGACAGACGCCGTGGAGAACGTTTTGCTGCCTTCAACATCCTCCAGCATGACCGGTTTGGCGGTGGGTCAGTCATGGTGTGGGGTGGCATTTCTTTGGGGGGCCGCACAGCCCTCCGTGCTCACCAGAGGTAGCCTGACTGCCATTTGATACCGAGATGAGATCCTCAGACCCCTTGTGAGACCATATGCTGGTGCGGTTGGCCCTGGGTTCCTCCTACTGCAAGACAATGCTAGACCTCATGTGGCTGGAGTGTGTCAGCAGTTCCTGTAAGAGGAAGACATTGATGCTATGGACTGGCCCGCCCATTCCCCAGACCTGAATCCAATTGAGCACATCTGGGACATCATGTCTTGCTCCATCCACCAACGCCACGCTGCACCACAGACTGTCCAGGAGTTGGCGGATGCTTTAGTCCAGGTCTGGGAGGAGATCCCTCAGGAGACCATCCGCCACCTCATCGGGAGCATGCCCAGGCGTTGTAGGGAGGTCATACAGGCAGGTGGAGGCCACACACACTACTGAGCCTAATTTTGACTTGTTTAAAGGACATTACATCAAAGTTGGATCAGCTGGATCAGCCTGTAGTGCGGTTTGGATCAGCCTGTAGTGCGGTTTGGATCAGCCTGTAGTGCGGTTTGGATCAGCCTGTAGTGCGGTTTGGATCAGCCTGTAGTGCGGTTTGGATCAGCCTGTAGTGCGGTTTGGATCAGCCTGTAGTGCGGTTTGGATCAGCCTGTAGTGTGGTTTGGATCAGCCTGTAGTGCGGTTTGGATCAGCCTGTAGTCCGGTTTGGATCAGCCTGTAGTGCGGTTTGGATCAGCCTGTAGTGTTGTTTGGATCAGCCTGTAGTGTGGTTTTCCACTTTAATTTTGAGTGTGACTCCAAATCCAGACCTCCATGTGTTGTTAAATTTGATTTCCATTGATACTTTTCATGTGATTTTGTTGTCAGCACATTCAACTATGTAAAGAAAAAAGTATTTAATAAGAATATTTCATTCATTCAGATCTAGGATGTTATTTTAGTGTTCCCTTTGTTTTTGAGCAGTGTATTATACTGAATCAAATCAAATCAAATTTATTTATATAGCCCTTGGTACATCAGCTGATATCTCAAAGTGCTGTACAGAAACCCAGCCTAAAACCCCAAACAGCAAACAATGCAGGTGTAAAAGCACGGTGGCTAGGAAAAACTCCCTAGAAAGGCCAAAACCTAGGAAGAAACCTAGAGAGGAACCGGGCTATGTGGGGTGGCCAGTCCTCTTCTGGCTGTGCCGGGTAGAGATTATAACAGAACATGACCAAGATGTTCAAATGTTCATAAATGACCAGCATGGTCAAATAATAATAAGGCAGAACAGTTGAAACTGGAGCAGCAGCACAGTCAGGTGGACTGGGGACAGCAAGGAGCCATCATGTCAGGTAGTCCTGGGGCACGGTCCTAGGGCTCAGGTCCTCCGAGAGAGAGAAAGAAAGAGAGAATTAGAGAGAGCATATGTGGGGTGGCCAGTCCTCTTCTGGCTGTGCCGGGTGGAGATTATAACAGAACGTGGCCAAGATGTTCAAATGTTCATAAATGACCAGCATGGTTGAATAATAGTAACTGAACAAAAATATAAATGTAAGGTGCTGGTACCATGTTTCATGAGCTGATATAAAAGATCCCAAAAATGTTCCAGAAGCACAAAAAGCTTATGGAACTCTAAAATGTGCAGTTTTGTCAAACGACACAATGCCACAGATGTCTCAAGCGTGCAATTGTCATGCTGACTGCAGGAATGTCAACCAGAGCTGTTGCCATATAATTTAATGTTAATTTCTCTACCATAAGCCACCTCTGACGTTATTTTAGATAATTTGTCAGTATGTTCAACAGGCATCACAACCGCAGACCACGTGTAACCACGCCGGCCCAGGACCTCCACATCTGGCTTCTTCACCTGCGTTATCGTCTCTGAGACCAGCCACCCGGACAGCTGATGAAAATGTGGGTTTGCACAACCATAGAATTTCTGCACAAACTGTCAGAAACAGTCTCAGGGAAGCTCATTTTTATTTATTTTCATTTCACCTTTATTTAACTAGGTAGGCCAGTTGAGAACAAGGTCTCATTTACAACTGCGACCTGGCAGATAAAGCAAAGCAGTGCAACCAAAACAACAACACAGAGTTACACATGGAATAAACAAACGTACAGTCAATAACACAATAGAAAAATCGGTATACAGTGTGTGCAAATGAAGTAAGGAGGTAAGGCAGTATATAGGCCATAGTGGTGAAGTAATTACTATTTAGCAATTAACACTGGAGTGATAAATGTGCAGATGAGTATGTACAAGTAGAGATACTGGGGTGCAAAAGAGCAAGAAAAACAAATATGAGGATGAAGTTCGTAGTTGGATGGCTATTTACAGATGGGCTATGTATCTGCGTGCCCATCATCCTCACCAGGGTCTTGATCTGACTACAGTGGGTAAATGCTCATGTTTGATTGCCACTGGCACGCTGGAGTAGTGTGCTCTTCATGGATGAATCCCAGTTTCCACTGTACCAGGCAGATGGAGTGTATGGCTTCATGTGGGCGAGCGGATACTGATGTCAGCGTTGTGAACAGAGTGCCCCATGGTGTCGGGGGGGTTAGGGTATGGGCAGGCATAAGCTATGGATAAAGAATACAATTGCATTTTATCAATGGAAATGTTAATGCATAGAGATACCGTGATGAGATCCTCAGGCCCATTGTTGTACCATTCATCCGCCACCATCACCTCATGTTTCAGCATGATAATGCATGACCCATGTCTCAAGGATCTGTACACAATTCCTGGAAGCTGAAAATGTCCCAGTTCTTCCATGGCCTGCATATTCACCAGACCACATTGAGGGATACTCTAGCTTGACTTGTACTACAGCTTGTTCCAGTTCCCACCAACATCCAGCAACGTCGCACAGCCATTGAAGAGGAGTGGGACAACATTACACAGGCCACAATCAACAGCCTGATTAACTCTATACAAAGGAGATGTCGCGCTGCATGAGGCAAATGGTGGTCACACCAGATACTGACTGGTTTTCTGATCCACTCCCCTACTTTTTTAAAGGTATCTGTGACCAACAGATACATTACATTTAAGTCATTTAGCAGACGCTCTTATCCAGAGCGACTTACAAATTGGATACAGTTGAAGTCGGAAGTTTACATACACCTTAGCCAAATACATTTCCTGACATTTAATCCTCTTTAATTCCCTGCCTTAAGTCAGTTAGGATCACCACTTAATTTGAAGAATGTGAAATGTCAGAATAATAGTAGAGTGATTTATTTCAGTTTTTATTTCTTTCATCACATTCCCAGTGGGTCAGACGTTTACATACACCAAATTAGTATTTGGTAGCATTGCCTTTAAATTGTTTAACTTGGGTCAAACGTTTCAGGTAGCCTTCCGCAAGCTTCCCATAATAAGTTGGGTGAATTTTGTTTCATTCCTCCTGTCAGAGCTGGTGTAACTGAATCAGGTTTGTAGGCCTCTTTGCTCGCACACACTTTCAGTTCTGCCTAAAAATTATGTATGGGATTGAGGTCAGGGCTTTGCGATGGCCACTCCAATACCTTGACTTTGTTGTCCTTAAGCCATTTTGCCACAAGTTTGGAAGTATGCTTGAGGTCATTGTCCATTTGGAAGACCCATTTGCGACCAAGCTTGATGTTGCTTCAAAATATCCACTTAATTTTCCTACCTCATGATGCCATCTATTTTGTGAAGTGCACCAGTCCCTCCTGCAGCAAAGCACCCCCCCAACATGATGCTGCCACCTCCGTGCTTCACGTTTGGGATGGTATTCTACGGCATGCAAGCCTACCACATTTTCCTCCAAACATAACGATGGTCATTATGGCCAAACAGTTCTATTTTGTTTCATCAGACCAGAGGACATTTCTCCAAAAAGTATGATCTTTGTCCCTATGTGCAGTTCCAAACCGTTGTCTGGCTTTTTTATGGCGGTTTTGGAGCAGTGGCTTCTTCCTTGCTGAGTGGCCTTTCAGGTTCATCTCTAGGAGACCGAACGTGTCTCCCTCCTGAGCGGAATGATGGCTGCGTGGTCCCATGGTGTTTATACTTGTTCAGATGAACGTGGTACCTTCAGATGTTTGGGAATTGCTCCAAAGGATGAACCAGACTTGTGGAGGTCTACAATTTTGTTTTCTGAGGTCTTGGCTGATTTCCTTTGATTTTCCCATGATGTCAAGCAAAGAGGCACTGGATTTGAAAGCTTTGAAATACATCCACAGGTACACCTCCAATTGACTCAGATGATGTCAATTAGCCTATCAGAAGCTTCTAAAGCCATGACATAATTTTCTGGAATTTTCCAAACTGTTTAAAGGCACAGTCAACTTAGTGTATGTAAACTTCTAGCCCACTGGAATTGTAATACAGTGAATTATAAGTGAAATAATCTGTCTGTAAACAATTGTTGGCATGCACAAAGTAGATGTCTTAACTGTCTTAACTGTCTTAACAATAAATTTGTGGAGTGGTTGAAAAACAAGTTTTAATCACTCCAACCTAAGTGAATGTAAACTTCCGACTTCTACTGTACATATCTGTATTCTCAGTTGTGATAACCATAGGTTAGGGTGTAATGAATTTCAATTGACTGATCTCCTTATATGAACTGTAACTCTGAGGGGCCTTGGTTGAGGGTCAGCGTGGTGGATGTGTTGTTGCCTACCCTTACCACCTGGGGGGCGGCCCATCGGGAAGTCCAGGATCCAGTTGCAGAGGGAGGTGTTCAGTCACAGGGCCTTTAGCTTAGTGATTAGCATGGAGATAATGGAGAGCATTCCTTTTGTCCATGTGGGAAAGGGCAGTGTGGAGTGCAATAGAGATTGCATCATCTATGGATCCAGGGTTTCTGGGAGGATGGTCATTTTAACTCATGTTCTGTGTAGCTGTGGCTGCCTCAGTCTCTGTCCTCTTGTATCAAACAGTCAAGCCTTCTCTCCTCCTCTTTCTTCCCCCATCACTCTAACAGGACTGTCCGCTATATAGAAGTAGTTCTGTGATATCTCCCTGCACATTGTGGTGTATTTACAGGCTCTCTTGATCTTGGGCAGGACAAAGCTCTGAGTGAACTGGTCTTTGGTCAGAGAGCCTTTCCCCTGTGTTGCTAGCACACGGTTTAGAAACATCAGAGTGTAGTTGTAGCAGTTGTGCGTCTCTTTATTAAACCTACAAGACCAGAAGATAAACGTGTTTATTACAGTACCTTTACCTCAATCTCAATGCTAAAACAACTGTTCCTCTGTCAGTAATACAGTAATAGAGACTTTTACAACTGTTCCTCTGTCAGTAATAGAGTATTAGAGACTTTAACAACTGTTCCTCTGTCTGTAATACTGTAAGAGACTTTAACAACTGTTCCTCTGTCAGTAATACAGTAATAGAGACTTTAACAACTGTTCCTCTGTCAGTAATACAGTAATAGAGACTTTAACAACTGTTCCTCTGTCAGTAATAGAGACTTTAACAACTGTTCCTCTGTCAGTAATACAGTAAGAGAGACTTTAACAACTGTTCCTCTGTCAGTAATAGAGACTTTAACAACTGTTCCTCTGTCAGTAATACAGTAATAGGATCTTAAAGTTCAATACTAAGGTGCACCTTTTGTATGCTGGGTCCCACATCTCGGCATCTGAGAACTTGTTGAGGTATTGGTCCCACTGGTTGAGAAGGTTAAACATGTCTGGTTGGATCAGGGGAATACTGATACACATCTCCCAGCCTCGCTGGTCCTGCCGGACCCCTGGCTTAGTGTAGTTGAACACCACTCCTATAGAACAAACACATTGACTGTCAGTATTAGGCTTATCCAGTTTTAGTCCTAATGACCTTTTGATGTCCGTAATGTTAACTTTCCATTGAGTAAATTGTGAAGGGAAGTTGTAGCATGTACTGTTACAGTATGGGTGAAAAAATGGAACCTACCATTAGTGTCTGTGATCCCAGTGTGTAGGTCTGAGCCGCCATCAAACTCCCTAAACACAACAATTTACATTCAATCAATCTATGATGTGTGTAACAGCTGTCCGTGCATTGAGTTTGTGTTCATTCAATGTGTGGCGAACAGAACATCTGCTAAGAACAGCTTGTTGCCTTTTACACCAACACAGTAGTCATTGGTTACCTGAGGTTGTTTTCCTCAGCAGGTGCGACCAGGAAGCAGCATGGGGTCTTGTGTCCGTTAGAAAAAGGGTTGGGGATACGGATAGGAGCCTCCTCCAGCCTGCCACTGCTGAAGCTCACTCCACACTCTGGACATTTCTCTGGAATGAAGAAACAGAAGATGTCCTTCTGACAGTGGCTGAACTTAATCACACTCTTTTCCTCCATGGAAACAGATGGAATAGAACTTCCCTACTAGTTTGCTAACTAAGTTCCCTACCCAGTCATAGGGCTACACACTAACACCCTAGCAGGACAGCAGGGTAATTTAACCTATCTGGTCTGTGACGCTCCACTCACACAACCTTCTCATTTGTCACTAACTGTCTGGGGCCTATCAGGTTGCAACTATACTGTCCCCATGCTCTTCTGTTCAGCAGTCCTGTTTTTTGCTCATTCCTTAGTTCACTGTAAAGGGTTAGGGTCAGTCCTATACTATCTAGGTAGTTCACTGTAAAGGGTTAGGGTCAGTCCTATACTGTCTAGGTAGTTCACTGTAAAGGGTCAGTCCTATACTATCTAGGTAGTTCACTGTAAAGGGTCAGTCCTATACTATCTAGGTAGTTCACTGTAAAGGGTTAGGGTCAGTCCTATACTGTCTAGGTAGTTCACTGTAAAGGGTCAGTCCTATGCTGTCTAGGTAGTTCACTATAAAGGGTTAGGGTCAGTCCTATACTATCTAGGTAGTTCACTGTAAAGGGTCAGTCCTATGCTGTCTAGGTAGTTCACTGTAAAGGGTTAGGGTCAGTCCTATACTGTCTAGGTAGTTCACTGTAAAGGGTTAGGGTCAGTCCTATACTATCTAGGTAGTTCACTGTAAAGGGTTAGGGTCAGTCCTATACTGTCTAGGTAGTTCACTGTAAAGGGTTAGGGTCAGTCCTATACTATCTAGGTAGTTCACTGTAAAGGGTTAGGGTCAGTCCTATACTGTCTAGGTAGTTCACTGTAAAGGGTCAGTCCTATACTATCTAGGTAGTTCACTGTAAAGGGTCAGTCCTATACTATCTAGGTAGTTCACTGTAAAGGGTTAGGGTCAGTCCTATACTGTCTAGGTAGTTCACTGTAAAGGGTCAGTCCTATGCTGTCTAGGTAGTTCACTATAAAGGGTTAGGGTCAGTCCTATACTATCTAGGTAGTTCACTGTAAAGGGTCAGTCCTATACTATCTAGGTAGTTCACTGTAAAGGGTTAGGGTCAGTCCTATACTGTCTAGGTAGTTCACTGTAAAGGGTCAGTCCTATACTGTCTAGGTAGTTCACTATAAAGGGTTAGGGTCAGTCCTATACTATCTAGGTAGTTCACTGTAAAGGGTCAGTCCTATACTATCTAGGTAGTTCACTGTAAAGGGTCAGTCCTATACTATCTAGGTAGTTCACTGTAAAGGGTTAGGGTCAGTCCTATACTGTCTAGGTAGTTCACTGTAAAGGGTCAGTCCTTTACTGTCTAGGTAGTTCACTGTAAAGGGTCAGTCCTATACTGTCTAGGTAGTTCACTGTAAAGGGTTAGGGTCAGTCCTATACTGTCTAGGTAGTTCACTGTAAAGGGTCAGTCCTTTACTGTCTAGGTAGTTCACTGTAAAGGGTTAGGGTCAGTCCTATACTGTCTAGGTAGTTCACTGTAAAGGGTTAGGGTCAGTCCTATACTGTCTAGGTAGTTCACTGTAAAGGGTTAGGGTCAGTCCTATACTGTCTAGGTAGTTCACTGTAAAGGGTTAGGGTCAGTCCTATACTATCTAGGTAGTTCACTGTAAAGGGTTAGGGTCAGTCCTATACTGTCTAGGTAGTTCACTGTAAAGGGTCAGTCCTATGCTGTCTAGGTAGTTCACTATAAAGGGTTAGGGTCAGTCCTATACTATCTAGGTAGTTCACTGTAAAGGGTTAGGGTCAGTCCTATACTGTCTAGGTAGTTCACTGTAAAGGGTCAGTCCTATGCTGTCTAGGTAGTTCACTGTAAAGGGTCAGTCCTATGCTGTCTAGGTAGTTCACTATAAAGGGTCAGTCCTATACTGTCTAGGTAGTTCACTATAAAGGGTTAGGGTCAGTCCTATACTATCTAGGTAAATCAAATCAAATCAAATCAAATTTTATTTGTCACATACACATGGTTAGCAGATGTTAATGCGAGTGTAGCGAAATGCTTGTGCTTCTAGTTCCGACAATGCAGTGATAACCAACAAGTAATCTAACTAACAATTCCAAAACTACAGTCTTATACACAGTGTAAGGGGATAAGGAATATGTACATAAGGATATATGAATGAGTGATGGTACAGAGCAGCATACAGTAGATGGTATCGAGTACAGTATATACATATGAGATGAGTGTGTAGACAAAGTAAACAAAGTGGCATAGTTAAAGTGGCTAGTGATACATGTGTTACATAAGGATGCAGTCGATGTTGTAGAGTACAGTATATACATATGTATATGAGATGAATAATGTAGGGTAAGTAACATTATATAAGGTAGCATTGTTTAAAGTGGCTAGTGATATATTTACATCATTTCCCATCAATTCCCATTATTAAAATGGCTGGAGTTGGGTCAGTGTCAATGACAGTGTGTTGGCAGCAGCCACTCAATGTTAGTGGTGGCTATTTAACAGTCTGATGGCCTTGAGATAGAAGCTGTTTTTCAGTCTCTCGGTCCCAGCTTTGATGCACCTGTACTGACCTCGCCTTCTGGATGATAGCGGGGTGAACAGGCAGTGGTTCGGGTGGTTGATGTCCTTGATGATCTTTATGGCCTTCCTGTAACAACGGGTGGTGTAGGTGTCCTGGAGGGCAGGTAGTTTGCCCCCGGTGATGCGTTGTGCAGTCCTCACTACCCTCTGGAGAGCCTTACGGTTGAGGGCGGAGCAGTTGCCGTACCAGGCGGTGATACAGCCCGCCAGGATGCTCTCGATTGTGCATCTGTAGAAGTTTGTGAGTGCTTTTGGTGACAAGCCGAATTTCTTCAGCCTCCTGAGGTTGAATAGGCGCTGCTGCGCCTTCTTCACGACGCTGTCAGTGTGAGTGGACCAATTCAGTTTGTCTGTGATGTGTATGCCGAGGAACTTAAAACTAGCTACCCTCTCCACTACTGTTCCATCGATGTGGATAGGGGGTGTTCCCTCTGCTGTTTCCTGAAGTCCACAATCATCTCCTTAGTTTTGTTGACGTTGAGTGTGAGGTTATTTTCCTGACACCACACTCCAAGGGCCCTCACCTCCTCCCTGTAGGCCGTCTCGTCGTTGTTGGTAATCAAGCCTACCACTGTTGTGTCGTCCGCAAACTTGATGATTGAGTTGGAGGCGTGCGTGGCCACGCAGTCGTGGGTGAACAGGGAGTACAGGAGAGGGCTCAGAACGCACCCTTGTGGGGCCCCGTGTTGAGGATCAGCGGGGAGATGTTGTTGCCTACCCTCACCACCTGGGGGCGGCCCGTCAGGAAGTCCAGTACCCAGTTGCACAGGGCGGGGTCGAGACCCAGGGTCTCGAGCTTGATGACGAGCTTGGAGGGTACTATGGTGTTGAATGCCGAGCTGTAGTCGATGAACAGCATTCTCACATAGGTATTCCTCTTGTCCAGGTGGGTTAGGGCAGTGTGCAGTGTGGTTGAGATTGCATCGTCTGTGGACCTATTTGGGCGGTAAGCAAATTGGAGTGGGTCTAGGGTGTCAGGTAGGGTGGAGGTGATATGGTCCTTGACTAGTCTCTCAAAGCACTTCATGATGACGGAAGTGAGTGCTACGGGGCGGTAGTCGTTTAGCTCAGTTACCTTAGCTTTCTTGGGAACAGGAACAATGGTGGCCCTCTTGAAGCATGTGGGAACAGCAGACTGGTATAGGGATTGATTGAATATGTCCGTAAACACACCGGCCAGCTGGTCTGCGCATGCTCGGAGGGCGCGGCTGGGGATGCCGTCTGGGCCTGCAGCCTTGCGAGGGTTAACACGTTTAAATGTCTTAATCACCTCGGCTGCAGTGAAGGAGAGACTGCATGTTTCCGTTGCAGGCCGTGTCAGTGGCACTGTATTGTCCTCAAAGCGGGCAAAAAGTTATTTAGTCTGCCTGGGAGCAAGACATCCTGGTCCGTGACTGGGCTGGATTTCATCTTGTAGTCCGTGATTGACTGTAGACCCTGCCACATGCCTCTTGTGTCTGAGCCATTGAATTGAGATTCCACTTTGTCTCTGTACTGACGCTTAGCTTGTTTGATAGCCTTACGGAGGGAATAGCTGCACTGTTTGTATTCAGTCATGTTGCCAGACACCTTGCCCTGATTAAAAGCAGTGGTTCGCGCTTTCAGTTTCACGCGAATGCTGCCATCAATCCACGGTTTCTGGTTAGGGAATGTTTTTATCGTTGCTATGGGAACGACATCTTCGACGCACGTTCTAATGAACTCGCACACCGAATCAGCGTATTCGTCTATATTCCCATCTGACGCAATACGAAACATGTCCCAGTCCACGTGATGGAAGCAGTCTTGGAGTGTAGTTCACTGTAAAGGGTTAGGGTCAGTCCTATACTGTCTAGGTAGTTCAATGTAAAGGATCAGTCCTATACTGTCTAGGTAGTTCAATGTAAAGGATCAGTCCTATGCTGTCTAGGTAGTTCACTGTAAAGGGTCAGTCCTATACTGTCTAGGTAGTTCACTGTAAAGGGTTAGCGTCAGTCCTGTACTGTCTAGGTAGTTCACTGTAAAGGGTCAGTCCTATACTGTCTAGGTAGTTCACTGTAAAGGGTTAGGGTCAGTCCTTTACTGTCTAGGTAGTTCACTGTAAAGGGTTAGGGTCAGTCCTTTACTGTCTAGGTAGTTCACTGTAAAGGGTCAGTCCTATACTGTCTAGGTAGTTCACTGTAAAGGCTCAGTCCTATACTGTCTAGGTAGTTCACTGTAAAGGCTCAGTCCTATACTGTCTAGGTAGTTCACTGTAAAGGCTCAGTCCTATACTGTCTAGGTAGTTCACTGTAAAGGATCAGTCGTATACTGTCTAGATAGTTCACTGTAAAGGGTCAGTCCTATACTGTCTAGGTAGTTCACTGTAAAGGCTCAGTCCTATACTGTCTAGGTAGTTCAATGTAAAGGATCAGTCCTATACTGTCTAGGTAGTTCACTGTAAAGGGTTAGGGTCAGTCCTATACTGTCTAGGTAGTTCAATGTAAAGGATCAGTCCTATACTGTCTAGGTAGTTCACTGTAAAGGATCAGTCCTATACTGTCTAGGTAGTTCAATGTAAAGGATCAGTCCTTTACTGTCTAGGTAGTTCACTGTAAAGGCTCAGTCCTATACTGTCTAGGTAGTTCAATGTAAAGGATCAGTCCTATACTGTCTAGGTAGTTCACTGTAAAGGATCAGTCCTATACTGTCTAGGTAGTTCACTGTAAAGGATCAGTCCTTTACTGTCTAGGTAGTTCACTGTAAAGGCTCAGTCCTATACTGTCTAGGTAGTTCACTGTAAAGGGTTAGGGTCAGTCCTATACTGTCTAGGTAGTTCACTGTAAAGGGTTAGGGTCAGTCCTATACTGTCTAGGTAGTTCACTGTAACGGCTCAGTCCTATACTGTCTAGGTAGTTCACTGTAAAGGGTTAGGGTCAGTCCTATACTGTCTAGGTAGATCACTGTAAAGGATCAGTCCTTTACTGTCTAGGTAGTTCACTGTAAAGGCTCAGTCCTATACTGTCTAGATAGTTCACTGTAAAGGTTTAGGGTCAGTCCTATACTGTCTAGGTAGTTCACTGTAAAGGGTTAGGGTCAGTCCTATACTGTCTAGGTAGTTCACTGTAAAGGGTTAGGGTCAGTCCTATACTGTCTAGGTAGTTCACTGTAAAGGGTTAGGGTCAGTCCTATGCTGTCTAGGTAGTTCACTGTAGAGGGTTAGGGTCAGTCCTATACTGTCTAGATAGTTCACTGTAAAGGCTCAGTCCTATACTGTCTAGGTAGTTCACTGTAAAGGCTCAGTCCTATACTGTCTAGGTAGTTCACTGTAAAGGCTCAGTCCTATACTGTCTAGATAGTTCACTGTAAAGGGTTAGGGTCAGTCCTATACTGTCTAGGTAGTTCACTGTAAAGGCTCAGTCCTATACTGTCTAGGTAGTTCACTGTAAAGGGTTAGGGTCAGTGCTATACTGTCTAGGTAGTTCACTGTAAAGGGTCAGTCCTATACTGTCTAGGTAGTTTGATTTATAGATGGACAGCTATTCCGAGACAGCTCCATAACACTGTGGCTGTACTAAATTCTACAGGGACTTCAGGTTACGAAAAAAAAGGTATGTGAACTGTAAAAATATCTGAACATTATGAAGTGGATATGAACACACGCATACTCAATTACATGTCTGCTTACACACACCTGATCTCCCTCTCTATTGTAGAGAACTGTTTTATAATTTAATGTGTTTGTTTTTATGTATTTGTTTACAACAAGCAAGGGGACGATATCGGAGTAGGGGCATTGGGGAATAATAACATATTGTATGAATAAATTTGTACTGTAGTGAAGCAGTCTCTAGAGTAATGCAAGGTCTCTTTCATGATCTTGTGAAACGTCAATTGCTATGGAAATGCTGGGATGTGTTTTTCAATTATGTTAAAGGTAATTATTTATTTCACCTTTATTTAACCAGGTAGGCAAGTTGAAAAACAAGTTCTCATTTACAATTGAGACCTGGCCAAGATAAAGCAAAGCAGTTCGACACATACAACGACACAGTTACACATGGAGTAAAACAAACATACAGTAGAAACAAGTCTATATACGATGTGAGATAAGGGAGGTAAAGGCAAAAAAAAGGCCATATTGGCAAAGTAAATACAATATTGCAAGTAAAACACTAGAAGAATGGTAGATTTGCAGTGGAAGAATGTTATGATGGTGATACGATATGGATTACAATTATGAATATTAAGGCTATACACACATACTGTAGACACTCAAACATGCAAATTGGCAGTTATTATTTTACTCTTATACAGACTCTCACTATATCATACACATCAACCTACTCAGATTTGCTACACACATTCTCAATTTTCTAACATAATGGCATCGGCTTTTTACATGTTTTATTAAAAGCATCAGGATTTCTGTGCTAACCAACAACTAAGCATTAACAATATCATTGAAGTTCAACTTTATAGTCCAATTGTATACAAAATCCAACAGAAGGTCCTTCAGCTTTATCCCAACCCCAATACAAACATCTTATAAATCAGCTACGTAGAAACCATGTTGATGGATCTCTTGGTAGACTGTGATGTATTTGGAGGCAGTCTTAACGTGGGGCAGGACATGTTGCTGTGTGAAGTCATCCCTAGTGACTGACTCTCTGCCCTCTGCTCTCCTCAGCTGGTTCAGGAAGGACAGGGCAAAGCCATAGCAACACGAGCCAAACTCCCTCTCCTCTTCAAACCTGGAGCAAATACAGTGACCAGTGACGTGTTGTTGTTTTGGCTCTGTACTCCACTTTGGATTTGAAATTATACAATGACTGACGTTAAAGGGCAGACTGTCAGCTTTAATTTGAGGGTATTTTCATCTGCATTGGATGAACCGTTTCAAAATTACAGCCCTTTTGTACATACAGTAGTGCCCAAAATGTATTGGGACAAATTCACTTGTGTATTAAAAACATTTGGTATTTGGTTCTAAATTATGATTAATCCTGAATTAATTGTGAATTATAATGAGTGAGAAAGTTAGACACATTATGCTAACCACCTCTGTTATTGTAATGGTGAGAGGTTAGCATGTCTTGGGGGTATGATATAAAATGCTAACCTCCCCTGTGATTGTAATGGTGAGAGGTTAGCATGTCTTGGGGTATGATATAAAATGCTAACCTCCCCTGTTATTGTAATGGTGAGAGGTTAGCATGTCTTGGGGTATGATATAAAATGCTAACCTCCCCTGTTATTGTAATGGTGAGAGGTTAGCATGTCTTGGGGGTATGATATAAAATGCTAACCTCCCCTGTTATTGTAATGGTGAGAGGTTAGCATGTCTTGGGGTATGATATAAAATGCTAACCTCCCCTGTTATTGTAATGGTGAGAGGTTAGCATGTCTTGGGGTATGATATAAAATGCTAACCTCCCCTGTTATTGTAATGGTGAGAGGTTAGCATGTCTTGGGGGTATGATATAAAATGCTAACCTCCCCTGTTATTGTAATATTATTATTATTATAATGGTGAGAGGTTAGCATATCTTGGGGGTATGATATAAAATGCTAACCTCCCCTGTGATTGTAATGGTGAGAGGTTAGCATGTCTTGGGGGTTATGATATAAAATGCTAACCTCCCCTGTGATTGTAATGGTGAGAGGTTAGCATGTCTTGGGGGTATGATATAAAATGCTAACCTCCCCTGTTATTGTAATGGTGAGAGGTTAGCATGTCTTGGGGTATGATATAAAATGCTAACCTCCCCTGTTATTGTAATGGTGAGAGGTTAGCATGTCTTGGGGGTATCATATAAAATGCTAACCACCTTGGTTATTGTAATGGTGAGAGGTTAGCATGTCTTGGGGGTTATGATATAAAATGCTAACCTCCCCTGTGATTGTAATGGTGAGAGGTTAGCATGTCTTGGGGGTATGATATAAAATGCTAACCTCCCGTTATTGTAATGGTGGGAGGTTAGCATGTCTTGGGGTATGATATAAAATGCTAACCTCCCCTGTTATTGTAATGGTGAGAGGTTAGCATGTCTTGGGGGTATGATATAAAATGCTAACCACCTTGGTTATTGTAATGGTGAGACGTTAGTATGTCTTGGGGGTATAATATTTGTGCGTCTAACTTATCATTATTCACAATTGATTGTCTGTAATCATGGTAGCATTCACATGAAGAAGTGTAGAAGTGTTTAGAAACAGTCAATTCTTATTTACAATTAAAGTGACTCCAAAATGACAAAATATTATTTAGCATTAATTTCTTTTAGGCACAATAATCTAAAACACAACCAAAACAAACAGCAAATGCATCCAACTAATGTGTAGAGTCACAGGCTTCATGTAGTCACTGTGCTATGAATAAGGGACCAAATACTTGACCTTTTACTACTTTAATACACAAGTGTGTATTAAAGTGGGGGCAACTATGAGGGGGGCAACTATGAGGGGGGGGGGGGGGCAACTATGTACAAAAACCTGCAATTTCTAAACGGTTCAGGGAGGGGAGGGGATTTCTAAACGGTTCACCCGATATGGATAAATACCCTCAAATTATTTGTATCGGTTCAAATCCAAAGTGCTGGAGTACAGAGCCAAAACACACAAAAGAATTGTCACAGTACCAATACTTTTGGAGATTAGTCTGTCAAACAAAATAATAATGTTGAAGTTTGTTATTATAAACTATACAACCCCTTTATATTAAAAGGTATTCTTTATGTGGGGTTTATAAAGTGGAAGCACCATCTTATCTTATAGGTTTTAAGAATGAACTATTTCCATTTGTAATATTCACCTGTGTCGTGACCAGGTGGGGAGGAGGGAGAACTGTTCCAGCTCACTGTCCCACAGCGTCCCAGCTAGGCTGCCCCTGCTATTCCCAGGGGCCACCAGCGGCACACTGAGGCACTGCTCCCAGCCCTGTTCCTCTCTCTGGACTCCTGAGGAGGTGTAGCTGTACACCACACCTTGAACACAGACATCAGCTCTAGTTACCTAGTCCAGTCTAACACCCAAACTGGCTGTTTTGATATTCAAACTGCAAGTAAACTATTCTGAAGGCACCTTGTGAGTTAGTAACTCCAACATGCAGCTCCGAGTCCTGCCATTCACTGTGACAAACACCATGACAGGTCCAGTCAGGAAGACACATGAAAGTTGAAAATACAAAGTTAAAATGATTTACCTTTTAACATTCAATGTTGCAAAAAAACATTTGTTGACAATATGGGAATACAGTAAAGATTGTTTTACCTAAGAAAAGCAGGTCCCAGTGAGGATCCAATGAGGAAGGCACACCGGACCTTGTGTCCATTACTAAATGGACATGGAACTATAACAGGTGCCTCGAGGAGGCTGAATCTCATCTGCTCCTGACAGATTGGGCATTTTCGCCCTGTGTTCTCTGTTTGGAGCCTATTTTTGTCAAAACTATAGATTTTTCTTCCACAGTGGTTAAACTTCAAGACAGTGCAGTCCATTGGAAGGTTCAACCGGGAAATGCATGAGCTAGGGGATTCAAAACACGGGTGTTTTTAAGCGTTACAAACGTTGCTAAAAAAATGAAACAATTACAACGCGTTAAAAAGTCATTTTTAAGAATACCTTTATTTATTCTTAAAGATAATCGTTTTTCAACATACCTGTCGTATGCTCGAGAGACTCATACCTGGCTGCTGACCTGTCATGAACCTTCCCCTCGGAACCTTTCGTTCGTCGAATCTGGGGGTTTTATAGGCGGGAGTTTTTGCTTGCACTCAAACGTGACAACGGGAACATCAATACCGTTGCACCAATGTTATTGAGCATAAAAAATGAACACGAAGCAAGTCACCTGCAGGTAGAACTTGTCCCGTGTTTACTGTTTTTATTGTTGCTTGAGTGTGTTTCTTGAGTGTGTTTCTTGCTTCGAGCTGTTTCAGTTCTTTGATTTGGCAAATGTTAGCTTCTTAGCTAGCTAAAGTTAGCTGGGATGCCGCTAACGATTCTGGTACGAAATATTTGTGAAAACATGCTGCAGTGTGTTGTGCAAAGTGAACATTTCCATGAATCACGCGATTGGTGCTTGTGCTTGCTAGTTAGCATTATAAAGTGCAGCTACCGGTAGTTAGCTATGTTAGCTGCTAGTTAGCCAGGCTAGCGTGTATGAATTACACCTACCAGCAAGATGCTGATGATGTCAGACCGTTTCTGTTGCTAACCAGTAGCCTCCAATCACTCCAATGTATGAAGCTAATCAGAATCTATCCCCGAACACCAGGCCTCAATACGTAGCTAGCAGTAGATATCATAGCTAACCTCATGATCATAGCTAACCAAAAGCTAATTCTATCGGTTTCTTGTGTTGCTATGCAGGTATTTTCTCCACGGAGTCTGCCGAGAGGGGAATAGATGCATGTTCTCTCATGACCTGACCACTAGTAAACCTTCAACCATCTGTAAGTTCTACCAGAGAGGTGTGTGTGCCTACGGAGACCGCTGCAGGTAAGATCCAACTTACTGACCACACCGATGGGCTGGAATGTAAGGCTACAAATCACAGTTTAATTGTCAAATGGTTTATAAAATAGGCCAACTGTGACATTATTACTTACAGGCCCTTCCCAACAACGCAGAGAAAGCAAATAGAAAAGTAATAACACATAATAAATTCCCAAAGAAAACATGGCTATATACATGGGGTACGAGGTAATTGAGGTAGATATGTACATATAATTAGGAATAAAATGACTAGGCAACAGCTAGATAATAAACAGTAGCAGCAGCGTAGGTGTTCAAAGTTCATTGGTCGCGTACACAGATTGTCATATGTGAAAGCAGGTGCAGTGAAATGCTCATGATGCTTACAGTGCAGTAAGTAACTAACAGTACAATACCAATATACAACATAATCCCCAATCTACAGTCACTGTTTGCATTTTATGCACATAGCCCAACCATTGTGTTCAATATCTGATATTATGATGGAGTGTGACTCTCTGTGTAGGTATGACCACATCAAGCCGGCTGGTGGTGGTGGTGGTGGTGGTGGAGGGGGGAGAGGTCTGCCCATGGACCTCCCTAACAGAAACCCCATCACTGCTGGGGCCTTCATCCCCCCTGGTGTTGCTGTCCCGGGACATCCAGGCAACTCTGCACCCCCACCCAGGCACAATGGAGGGAAGAAACCCCTGGTGCTGAGAGATAGAGGTACAGTACTGAACACCGTATGCTGGAAACGCTCGGGTTTGTTATTTTAACGAAAACATCTTTGTTAAACAAATACCAATCTTGTTTTTGAATGGATTCTGCAACGCTGTTAGCTTTTAACATCTAGAACCGCTATTGTCCCGGAATCCCGCTTAACTGACAAGTTAAATTCTGCTTGAAAGAGCCGCTAAGCTCCTAACGTTAGCCATCAAGCTAACGAAGTTAGCCCCAGATGAGTTTTCCAATGAAGCCCTCTTTGTCTGGAGAAGTAAATTAACGGTTCCAGCGCTGTAGGAGCTGTATTTACTACGATCTGGTTTGGGACAAACTGGTTCACTCAGAGGTCCAATACGACAATTGTTTGCTTGCCGAGAATTATAGGCTTGAGGTGGCTTCCTTAATCACGCAGGTTGCCAGCTAACGTAAGAAACTAGGGAAAACGCAGAGTGAAATGTTTACCTTTTCTATGCCGGTGACTGGACGGCGTTTGCGCTTGTTGGATGCATCTCCGCTGGGGTTGCAAAATTCCAGGAACTTTCAATAAATTACATGGTTTTCCCCAAATCCTGTTTGGAGGATTCCAGAAATCAGGAAGGAATAAGCAAGTGTTGCCCGGAGTTCCCACATCTGATAGTGGATTACATGGATACATGATTATTGCAGCTCAATGGGTGTTACTTTTGTTGACAATTTTGATACCTTTTGGAAACAAAACAGGTTTATCAGGAGTATGGGATCCATCCAAATCATGCAGGATCCTGGATCCTTTCACAGCCCAATATGCTGCTTTGAGACAATGACTTATCAATGACCCAAGCCCAGCTCAGTTAATCCCTACTATTGTGTCGCTGAGTCATCATAATGCTTTAGCGAATATACATTATACCAGGGGCATTGGTAGACACAATGTAAGTAACCTAATTTATTATATCCCTCTGAAACTCAATTAGACAATACCTTTGATGACACAGTGGTAGCAATACATGGTTATAACATCTACAGAAAAGACAGAAATGCCAGTGGTGGAGGTGTTGCTGTTTATATTCAGAAACACATTCCTGTAAATATTAGAGAGGATGTCTCATGTTAAATACTGTTGAAGCAATATGGCTACAGGTTCATCTGCCTCACCTAAAGCCCATTCTGGTGGGAAGCTGCTACAGACCACCAAGTGCTAACAGTCAGTATCTGGATAATATGTGAAATGCTTGATAATGTATGTGATATCAACAGAGAAGTATATTTTCTGGGTGATTTTAAATATTGACTGGCTTTCATCAAGCTGCCCACTCAAGAAGAAGCTTCAAATTGTAACCAGTGCCAGTAACCTGGTTCATGTTATCAGTCAACCTACCAGGGTATTTACAAACAGCACAGGAATTAAATCATCAACATGTATTGGTCCCACCTTTACTAATGCTGCAGAAATGTGCTTGAAAGCAGTATTAAGATCTATAGGATGTAGTGATCACAATATTGCAGCCATATCTAGGAAAACCAAAGGCTGGGCCTAATAGTGTTTAAGAGGTCATACAATACGTTTTTGTAGTGATTCCTATGTTGATGTCAAGAATATTTGTTGATCCGTGGTGTGTAATGAGAAGCAAACAGACTCTGCACTTAAGAAATTGCTTATTCCAGTTACTAATAAGCATATACCCATTAAGGAAATGACTGTAAAAACGGTTAAATCCCCATGGACTGATGAGGAATTGAAACATTTTATGGTTGATTGGGATGAGACAAAAAGGAATGGCAAATCATTCTGGCTGCACAACCGATTGGCAAATGTACTGCAAATCGAGAAATCATCTGAATTAAAAGAAGTACACTATAAAACAAAGGAGGTGGCAGGTAGCCTAGTGTTTAGAGCGTTGGGCCATAACCGGAAGGTTGCCAGATCGAATCACCGAGCTGACAAGGTAAAAATCTGTTGTTCTGCCCCTGAACAAGGCAGTTAACCCACTGTTCCTAGGCCGTCATTGTAAATAAGAATTTTTTTCTTAACTGACTTGCCTAGTTAAATTAAGGTTAAATGAATGATAGTGAAAAGCTTAAATGACATTTCTGGGAAAAAAGGCCAACTCGGCTCAATCGTTAATTGAATTAGATGGCTCATTCATCACAAAACTGACTGATATTGCCAATTACTTTAATTATTTTTTTCATTGGCAAACAGCCATGACATGCCAGCAACAAACTCTTGACACTACACACTCAAGTATATCGGACCAAATTATGGAAGACAAGAATTTGAATTCCATAAAGTCAGTGTGGAAGAGGTGAAAAATTGTCTATCAACAATGTCAAGCCACCGGGGTCTGACAACTTGGATGGAAAATTACTGCGGATAATAGTGGATGATATTGCCCCTCCCATTTGCCACATCTTCAATTTAAGCCTACTAGAGAGTGTGTGCCCTCAGGCCTGGAGGGAAGCAAAAGTCATTCCACTACCTGAGAACAGTAAACGCCCCCTTTACTGGCTCAAATAGCCGACCAATCAGCCTGTTACCAACCCTTAGTAAACTTTTGGAAAACATTTTTTGACCAGATACAATGCTATTTTACAGTAAACAAATTGACAAGACTTTCAGCACGCTTATAGGGAAAGACATTCAAGCACTTACACAAATGATTGGCTGAGAGAAATTGATGATAAGATTGAGGGCTGTTTTTTTAGACATCAGTCAAAAGTTTGGACACCTACTCATTCAAGGGTTTTTCTTGATTTTTACTATTTTCTACATTATAGAATAATAGTAAAGACATTAACTATGAAATAACACAAGGAATCATGTATTAACCAAATTAAAATATTTTAGCGGTTTATACGACTGCACATGAAGAAACTTTCAAAGTTCTTGACAGACCTTCATGTTTTTAAGTAATGATGGACTGTCGTTTCTCTTTGCTTATTTGAGCTGTTCTTGCCATAATATGGACTTGGTCTTTTACCAAATAGGGCTATCTTCTGTATTCCACCCCTACCTTGTCACAACACAACTGATTGGCTCAAACGCATTAAGAAGGAAAGAAATTCCACAAATGAACTTTTAACAAGGCACACCTGTTAATTGAAATGCTTTCCAGGTGACTACCTCATGAAGCTGGTTGAGAGAATGCCAGGAGTGTGCCAAGCTGTCATCAAAGCAAAGGGTGGCTACTTTACTACATGATTCCTTAAGTTTTATTTTATAGTTTAGATGTTTTTACTATTATTCTACAATGTATAAAATAGTAAAAATAAAGAAAAACCCTTGAATGAGTAGGTGTGTCAACTTTTGACTGGAACTGTATGTGTTATGGCTTTATTGTGGATAGAGTTACCTGTCTAACAAACCACAGGTGTTTTTGAATGGAAGCCTCTCCAACATAATCCAGGTAGAATCAGACATCTCCCAAGGCAGCTGTCTAGGCCCCCCACTTTTTTCAGTCTTTACTAATGACAAGCCACTGGCTTTGATTTAAGGCCTATGTGTCTGTGTGCGGATGACTCAACACTATACATATCAGCTACTACAGCGACTGAAATGACTGCAACACTTAAATCAAATCAAATTTATTTATATAGCCCTTCGTACATCAGTTGATATCTCAGTGCTGTACAGAAACCCAGCCTAAAACCCCAAACAGCAAGCAATGCAGGTGTAGAAGCACGGTGGCTAGGAAAAACTCCCTAGAAAGGCCAAAACCTAGGAAGAAACCTAGAGAGGAACCAGGCTATGTGGGGTGGCCAGTCCTCTTCTGGCTGTGCCGGGTAGAGATTATAACAGAACATGGCCAAGATGTTCAAATGTTCATAAATGACCAGCATGGTCCAATAATAATAAGGCAGAACAGTTGAAACTGGAGCAGCAGCACGGCCAAGTGGACTGGGGACAGCAAGGAGTCATCATGTCAGGTAGTCCTGGGGCATGGTCCTAGGGCTCAGGTCCTCCGAGAGAGAGGAGATAATTAGAGAACGCACACTTAGATTCACACAGGACACCGAATAGGACAGGAGAGGTACTCCAGATAGAACAAACTGACCCTAGCCCCCCGACACATAAACTACTGCAGCATAAATACTGGAGGCTGAGACAGAAGGGGTCAGGAGACACTGTGGCCCCATCCGAGGACACCCCGGACAGGGCCAAACAGGAAGGATATAACCCCACCCACTTTGCCAAAGCACAGCCCCCACACCACTAGAGGGATGTCTTCAACCACCAACTTACCATCCTGAGACAAGGCCGAGTATAGCCCACAAAGATCTCCGCCATGGCACAACCCAAGGGGGGGCGGCAACCCATACAGGATAACCACATCAGTGAATCAACCCACTCAGGTGACGCACCCCTTCCAGGGACGGCATGAGAGAGCCCCAGTAAGCCAGTGACTCAGCCCCTGTAATAGGGTTGGAGGCAGAGAATCCCAGTGGAAAGAGAGGAACCGGCCAGGCAGAGACAGCAAGGGCGGTTCGTTGCTCCAGAGCCTTTCCGTTCACCTTCCCACTCCTGGGCCAGACTACACTCAATATGACCCACTGAAGAGATGAGTCTTCAGTAAGGACTTAAAGGTTGAGACAGAGTTTGCGTCTCTGACATGGGTAGGCATAAATGGGTTCCATAAAAAATGGAGCTCTATAGGAGAAAGCCCTGCCTCCAGCTGTTTGCTTCGAAATTCTAGGGACAATTAGGCCTGCGTCTTGTGACCGTAGCGTACGTGTAGGTATGTACGGCAGGACCAAATCAGAGAGGTAGGTAGGAGCAAGCCCATGTAATGGTTTGTTGGTTAGCAGTAAAACCTTGAAATCAGCCCTTGCTTTGACAGGATTCTAGCAGCCGTATTTAGCACTAACTGAAGTTTATTTAGTGCTTTATCCGGGTAGCCGGAAAGTAGATCATTGCAGTAGTCTAACCTAGAAGTGACAAAAGCATGGATTAATTTTTCTGCATCATTTTTGGACAGAAAGTTTCTGATTTTTGCAATGTTTACGTAGATGGAAAAAAGCTGTTAAAAAAACACTTAACAAAGAGCAGCAGTTTCAGAGTGAGTCCTACATTTTCAAACTAAAAGCATTGTATTTGGGACAAATCATTCACTAAATCCTAAACCTCATCTAAATTTTGTTATAAATAATGTGGAAATTTAGCAAGTTGAAGTGGTCAAAACATATTAATACAACAGTAGCTAAGATGAGGAGAAGTCTGTCCATAATAAATCCCAGCTCTACCTTAACAGCACTATCAACAAGGCAGGTCCTACAGGCCCTAGTTTTGTCCCACCTTGACTACTGTTCAGTTTTGTGGTCAGGTGCCACAAAGAGGATCTTAAGAAAATTGCAATTGTCTCAGAACAGGGCAGCACGGCTGGCACTTGGATGTACACAGAGAGCTAACATGAATAATATGCATGTCAATCTCTCCTGGCTCAAAGTGGAGGAGAGATTGACGTCATCACTACTTGTATTTATGAAAGGTTTTGAAATGTTGAAAGCACCGAGCTGTCTGTTTTGAATGACTAGCACACAGCTCAGACACCCATGCATACCCCACAAGACATGTCATCACAGTCCCTAAGTCCAGAACAGACTATGGGAGGTGCACAGTACTACATAGAGCCATGACTACATGGAACTCTATTCCACATCAAGTAGCTGATGCAATCAGTAAAATTAGATTTAAAAAACAGATTATGGAACTGTGAAGCAACAAACAGACCCATGCATACACACATGTACACATGGATTTAGTCTTTTTAGATATGTGGTAGTGGAGTAGGGGCCTGAGGGCACGCACTTAGTGCTGTGAAATCTGTTATACAGTTTTAAAAACATTACAATGCATTCATAACTGCTTTACTCTTCCTGGGGTCTGGCAAAATTAACTGATGCCTTGGCAGCAGCTAATGGGGATCCATAATAAATACAACACCCTGGTGCTGAGAGAGAAAGCTACGGTATGTAGTTTAGTTTGCCACTAGGAGGTCAATGTAATGCAGCCAGCAGTATAATCCAGAGGTCTGTTCCCTTCAACTGTATCCTGTGTGTGTGTGTTCCAGCCCAGGGCTGTGACAGCAGAATGATGCCTTATGGTGGAGATGGCCCAGAGGTAACCGAGGCGGAGTGTTGGGCAGAATACCATGAAAACGGCGCCCATGCCAAACCTCATTCCTACCTGGACGCCATCAGGACCAGTCTGGAGTGTTCTGCCACGGCCAGCCCCTACCCACTCCCTGTCTCTGTCCCCTGCCCCCAGCAACAGCTCTGTCCCTCTGCTGCTGCAGGACAGTGTCACTATGGAAACACCTGTCCCTATCTCCATGGTGACCTGTGTGACATTTGCAGGCTGCAGGTGCTCCACCCACACGACCCTGAGCAGAGGAGAGCTCACGAGAAGGTAGGATCCATACTTTAACCCTAACCCTGAGCAGAGGAGAGTCCAGGAAGCCAATTTACTCTGTACCCACTAACACTAACTACACTGGTAGGAGTGATACTGTGTCATACAAACAACAAGAATAGGTTGTTTTGGATATCAAGTGATCAACAGAAGATCGAAAACATACGATTACATAATTCAATGTGGTGATGGTGATTTATAAATGAAATAGCATGGATATGGATCAAGTCTGGATTCATTCCATGTGATGGCTGTCCCTCAGATGTGTATGTTGGTGTTTGAGGCGGACATGGAGAAGGCGTTTGCAGCGCAGCACAGCCAGGACAAGGTGTGTTCTATCTGTATGGAGGTGGTTTATGAGAAAGCTGCTGCCTCTGAGAGACGCTTCGGGATCCTCTCTTCCTGCTGCCACACATACTGCCTCTCCTGCATCCGCCAGTGGCGCTGCGCCAAGCAGTTTGAGAACAAGATCATCAAGTAAGTTGATATCTACTATTCTATGCTCCCAAATCAGTTTTAAAACAAGATCATCTAGTGAGTTGATAACAGCTATACACACCAAGCAGTTTGAAAACAAGTATGAGTTGATAGCTACTACACTCGCCAAGCAGTTTGAAAACAAGTATGAGTTGATAGCTACTACTCTCACCAAGCAGTTTGGAAACAAGTATGAGTTGATAGCTACTACTCTCACCAAGCAGTTTGAAAACAAGGTATGAGTTGATAGCTACAACTCTCACCAAGCAGTTTGAAAACAAGGTATGAGTTGATAGCTACTACTCTCACCAAGCAGTTTGAAAACAAGTATGAGTTGATAGCTACTACTCTCACCAAGCAGTTTGAAAACAAGCTTCATCAAGGGAGTTCATAACTGTTAGAGGAATTTAATTCCTATATGTTCATTAACCAATTCAATTGTAACAAAGCAAAACACTTTGTCCGTTTCTAAGAATTTGTAAGGTTCTTATTTGCATAAAATATTTACATTTTACATTTCATTACATTTAAGTCATTTAGCAGACGCTCTTATCCAGAGCGACTTACAAATTGGAATAGACAAAGATCAGTCTCAAAATTAATCAGTAGCGTTTATTCCCGAGAGCTCTGGTCATAATACCATGTACATTGGTTTATACCTCACATTTTGTCATAAATGTCCCTCCTCTCAGATACAACGGCAATATAGTTCAAACCTTCTCACATTGTCTGCCACCTGTTAAACAATCTACTACAAGCCCAAGGTCTCTCCTCTCCCTGGGTAGAGACAGAATGTCCTGGAAGGAACACAGTATTCCAGCCGGTCTGAACATATCCAGGTGTTAGAATGGCTCTCCCTGGGTAGAGACAGAATGTCCTGTAAGGAACACAGTATTCCAGCCAGTCTGAACATATCCAGGTGTTAGAATGGCTCTCCCTGGGTAGAGACAGAATGTCCTGTAAGGAACACAGTATTCCAGCCAGTCTGAACATATCCAGGTGTTAGAATGGCTCTCCCTGGGTAGAGACAGAATGTCCTGTAAGGAACACAGTATTCCAGCCGGTCTGACGATAGCTCCATTCGTTTCTAACAAGGAACAGAAAGTCCTTGTTCTAATTCTTGACTAAAACTACACACCTTATATTCAGTATTATGATTTAAAATAAGATTCATACATTCATACAGTAACAGAGTAGTATTCTGTTTAGTTATAATTCTAAGCTAAATGTATACATCATTTAGTCATTATTCATAAACATCCCATAAATAACTGATATACTATACACACCAAGCAGTATGAAAACACGATCATCAATAATATACTATACTGTGCCAAGCAATTTGAAAACAAGATCATCAAGTAAAGTACATCGTCTACGTTTCTGGATCTAGGATGTCATAATGTGAATGCACCAATTTGTAAGTCGCTCTGGATAAGAGCGTCTGCTAAATGACTTAAATGTAAATGTTAAATGTAGACCCAAATTCATATACGGTACTGAGTAGTTCTGATTTAGGATCAAGTCCATGTAATATTATGATCTTAGATCAGCACTCCTACTCTTGAGATGTTTTAAATGAATATGTGCCCTGATCTTGTTTCATCTGTTACCATGGCTATCAGGGAGCTTCTATAAGCACATGTGTAGCCTCCACTGTTATTACTGTGTTTAGAAACTCAGATAATCAGGTGATACTGACAACTTGAGGGAGTTGCAGCTAGTTGAGCAACATGATGCCACTGTGATGTGAAGCAGAATGACTGGCCATAATATACAGTGATGCGGCTAACCGTGTGCCTCTCTCCAGGTCATGTCCAGAGTGCAGAGTGGTATCTGAGTTTGTCATCCCCAGTGTGTACTGGGTGGAGGACCAGGATGAGAAGAACAGACTGATAGAGGACTTCAAGTCTGGAGTCAGGTATGTATATACACAGTACCAGTTAAATGTTTGGACACACCTACTCATTCCAGGGTTTTATTTGTACTATATTGTTAAACACATGGCATCATTTAGTAACCAAAAAAAGTGTTAAACAAATCAAAATATTCATGCTTTTATGACAGCATTGCCTCAACCAGCTTCATGAGGTAGTCACCTGGAATGCATTTCAATTAACAGGTGTGTCTTAATTTGTAGAATTTCTTCCCTTAATGCGTTTCGGCCAATCAGTTGTGTTGTGACAAGGTAGGGGTGGTTTACAGAAGATAGCCCTATCTGGTAAAAGACCAAGTCCATATTATGGCAAGAACAGCTCAAATAAGCAAAGAGAAACGACAGTCCGTCAATACGGAACATTTCAAGCAACTCGCTGAGAGAATGCTATGCTGTCATCAAGGGTGCCTCTACTTTGAAGAATCTCAAATATTTGTTTTACACTTTTTTGGTTATTACATGATCCATATGTGTTTTGATGTCTTCACTATTATTCTACAATGTAGAAAATATAAATAAACCTTTGAATGAGTAGGTGTTCAAAAACATTTGACTGGTGCTGTGTATGTATGTATATTCACAACATGCAACAATTTCAAAGACTTTACTGAGTTACAGTTCATATAAGGAAATCGGTCAATTGTAATGAATTCATTATGCCCTAATCTAAGTATTTCACATGACTGGGAATATAGATATGCATCTGTTGGTCAGATACCTTACATCAACAAAAAAGGTAGGGGCATGTATCAGAAAACCAGTCAGTATCTGGTGGGACCATTTGCCTCATGCAGTGCGACATCTTCTCATAGTTGATCAGGCTGTTGACTGTGGAATGTTGTCCCACTCCTCTTCAATGGCTGTGCGAAGATTCTGGCTATTGGTGGAAACTGGAATACGCTGTCATACACGTCAATCCATCCTCAATGGGTGACATCTCTGGTGAGGATGCAGGCCGTGGAAGAATTTATCTTCCAGGAATTGTGTACAGATCCTTGCGACATGGATTGTACATTATTATGCTGAAACATGAGGTGATGGAGGCGAGACAATCGGCCTCAGAATCTCCTCACGGTATCTCTGTGCATTCAAATTGCCATTGATAAAATGCCATTTTGTTCGTTGTCCATAGCTTATTCCTGCCCATACCATAACCCCCCCACCATGGGGCACTCTGTTCACATCAGTAAACCGCAAGTCCACATGACGCCATCTGCCCGGTACAGACAAACCGGGATTCATTTGTAAAGAACACACTTCTCCACCATCAAAGGTGAGCTTTTGCCCACTGGAACGGGTTACTACGCCGAACTGCAGTCAGGTCAAGACCCTGGTGAGGACAACGAGCACTCAGATGAGCTTCCTTGAGACGGTTTCTAACAGTTTCATCAGCTGTCTGGGTGACTCTCCTCAAACCATCCCGCATGTGAAGAAGCGAGGCGTACTGACAAATTCTCTAAAACAACGTTGGAGGTAGCTTATGGTAGAGAAATTAACATTCAATGCTCTGTTGGACATTCCTGCAGTCAGCATGCCAATTGCACACTCCCTCAAAACATCTGTGGCATTGTTGTGACAAAACGGCACATTTTAGCGGCCTTTTGTTGTCCCCAGCACAAGGTGCACCTGAATCAGCTTCTTGATATGCTACACCTGTCAGGTAGATGGATTATATTTGTGCACATTAGAGAAAAATGTCTTGTGCGTATGGAACATTTGATAATTTATTTAACCAGGTAGGCCAGTTGAGAACAAGTTCTCATTTGCAACTGCGACCTGGCCAAGATTAAGCAAAGCAGTGCGACAAAAACAACAGAGTTACACCTGAATTGCTTGCTGTTTGGCGTTTTAGGCTTGGTTTCTGTACAGCACTTTGATATATCAGCTGATGTAAGAAGGGCTATATAAAAACATTTGATTTGAATAAACATTCAGTCAATAATACAGTAGAAAAAAGAAGTGTCTATATACAGTGAGTGCAAATGAGGTAAGATAAGGGTGTTAAGGCAATAAATAGGCCATGGTGGCGAAGTAATTACAATATAGCAATTAAACCCTGGAATGGTGAATGTGCAAGTAGAGATACTAGGGTGCAAAGGAGCAAGATAATAAATACAATATGGGGATGAGGTAGTTGGATGGGCTGTTTACAGATGGGCTATGTACAGGTGCAGTGATCTGTGAGCTGCTCTGACAGCTGATGCTTAAAGCTAGTGAGGGAGATATGAGTCTCCAGCTTCAGTGATTTTTGCAGTTCGTTCCAGCCATTGGCAGCAGAGAACTGGAATGAGAGGCGGCCAAAGGAGGAATTGGCTTTGGGGGTGACCAGTGAGATATACCTGCTGGAGCGCGTGCTACGAGTGGGTGCGGCTATGGTGACCAGTGAGCTAAGATAAGGTGGGGCTTTACCTTGCAGAGACTTGTAGATGACCTGGAGCCGGTGGGTTTGGCGACGAGTATGAAGGGAGGGCCAGCCAACGAGGGCGTACAGGTCGCAGTGGTAGGTAGTATATGGGGCTTTGGTGACAAAACGGATGGCACTATGATCGACTGCATCCAATTAGTTGAGTAGAGTGTTGGAGGCTGTTTTATAAATTACATCGCCGAAGTCGAGGATCGGTAAGCTGATCAGTTTTACGAGGGTAAGTTTGGCAGCATGAGTGAAGGATGCGAAATAGGAAGCCGATTCTAGATTTAATTTTGGATTGGAGATGCTTAATGTGAGTCTACAGTCTAACCAGACACCTAGGTATTTGTAGTTATCCACGTATTCTAAGTCGTGGCTGTCCAGAGTAGTGATGCTGGACCGGCGGGCAGGTGTAGGCGCTGATCGGTTGAAGAGCATGCATTTAGTTTTACTTGCATTTAAGAGCAGTTGGAGGCCATGGAAGGAGAATTGTATGGCATTGAAGCTCGTCTGGAGGTTAGTTAACACAGTGTCCAAAGAAGGGCCAGAAGTACACAGAATGGTGTCGTCTGCGTAGAGGTGGATCAGAGAATCACCAGCAGCAAGAGCGACATCATTGATGTATACAGAGAAAAGAGTCGGCCTGAGAATTGAACCCTGTGACACCCCCATAGAGACTGCCAGAGGTCCGGTCAAACAGACCCTTCGATTCGACACACTGAACTCTTTCAGAGAAGTCGTTACCAGGTAATTTTACAATTGGCTCATACATCCCCCTCTTCTCCCCTGTAACCAGGCCGTTGCTGCAAATGATCCATACGGAAATGGTTTATCGATCAGTGTGGAAGAACTTGACTGGCCTGCACAGAGCCCTGACCTCAACTCCATCGAACACCTAGGGATGAATTGGAACCCTGACTGCGAGCCTGGCCTTTATCGTCAAACATCAGTGCCCGACCTCACTAATGCTCTTGTGGCTGAATGGAAGCAAGTCCCTGCAGCAATGTTCCAACATCTAGTGGAAAGCCTTCCCAGAAGAGTGGAGGCTGTTATAGCAGCAATGTTCCAACATCTAGTGGAAAGCCTTCCCAGAGGAGTGGAGGCTGTTATAGCAGCAATGTTCCAACATGTATTGGAAAGCCTTCCCAGAGGAGTGGAGGCTGTTATAGCAGCAATGTTCCAACATCTATTGGAAAGCCTTCCCAGAGGAGTGGAGGCTGTTATAGCAGCAATGTTCCAACATCTATTGGAAAGCCTTCCCAGAGGAGTGGAGGCTGTTATAGCAGCAAAGGGGGAAAACAACTCCATATTAATGCCCATGATTTTGGAATGAGATGTTTGATGAGCAGGTGTCCATATACTCTTGGCCATGTAATTGGCCAAGAACTGCAACGCTGCTGGGTTTTTCACACTCAACAATAGTCCACCACCCAAAGGACATCAGCCAACTTGACAATTTTTAAATCTGTTTTACCACATTTCTACCAGCATGTCACATGTGCAACCAGAGGGAAACAACACTAGACCACCTTTACTCCACACACAGAGATGCATACAAAGCTCTCCATTTGGCAAATTTGACCATAATTCTGATTCCTGCTTACAAGCAAAAACCTAAAGCAGGAAGTACCAGTGACTCGCTCAATACAGAAGTGGTCAGATGAAGAGGATGCTACATTACAGGACTGTTTTGCAGCACAGACTGGAATATGTTCCGGGATTCATCCAATGGCATTGAGGAGAATACCACATCAGTCATCGGCTTCATCAAGTGCATCAATGACGTCGTCCCCAAAGTGACCATACGTACATATCCTAACCAGAAGCTATGGATTACAGGCAACATCTGCATCAAGCTAAAAGCTAGAGCTGCCACTTTCAAGAAGCGGGACACTAATCCGGACGCTAATAAGAGATCATGCTATGCCCTCAGACGAACCATCAAACAGGCAAAGCGTCAATACAGGACTAAGATTGAATCCTGCTCTGACGGTCATCGGATGTGGCAGGACTTGAAAACTATCAGACTACAAAGGGAAACACAGCCGCGAGCTGCCCAGTGACGCAAGCCTACCAGACGAGCTAAATGCCCTTTATGCTCGCTTCTAATCAAGCAACACTAAAGCATGCATGAGAGCACCAGCTAGTTCCGGACGAGTGTGTTATAACACTATTGGTAGCCGATGTGAGCAATATCTTTAAACAGGGCAACATTCACAAATCCGCGGGGAAAGACTGATTACCAGGATGTGTACTCAAAGCATGTGCAGACCAACTGGCAAGTGTCTTCACTGACATTTTCAACCTCTTCCTGACCGAGTCTGTAATACCTATGTGTTTCAAGCAGACCACTATAGTTCCTGTGCCCAAGGAAGCAAAGGTAACCTGCCTAAATAATTACCACCCCGTAGCATTCACATCGGTAGCGATGAAGTGGTTTGAAATGCTGGTCATGTCTCACATCAAACCCTGATACCCTACACCCACTCCAATTCGCATACCGTCCCAACAGATCCAATCGAACTCCACACTGCCCTTTCCCACCTGGATAAAAGCAACCCCTATGTGAGGATGCTGTTCATTGACTACAGCTCAGCGTTCAACACCATAGTGCCCACAAAGCTCATCACTAAGCTAAGGACCCTGGGACTAAACACCTCTCTCTAGAACTGGATCCTGGACTATCCTGACTGGCTGCCCCCAAGTGGTAAGGGTAGGCAACAACACAACACGCCTGCCACGCTCATCCTCAACACTGGGGCCCCTCAGGACTCCAACACCATCAAGTTTGCTGACGACAACAGTGGTACAACAAGTGGTAGGCCTGTTCACCGACAACAATGAAACAGCCTATAGGGAGGTGGTCAGAGAACTGGCAGCATGGTGCCAGGACAACAACCTCCCTCAACCTGACCAAGACAAAGGATCTGATCGTGGACTACAGGAAAAGGTGGACCGAACAGGCCCAATAACATCAACGGGGCTATAGTGGAGCGGGTCGAGAGTTAAGTTCCTTGGTGTCCACATCTCCAATGATCTATCATGGTCCAAACACCAAGACCGTCTTAAAGAGGGCACGACAAAACCTATTCCCACTCAGGTCCCCATATCCTCAAAAGTTCTACAGCTGCACCATCGAGAGCATCCTGACCAGTTGCATCACCGCCTGGTATGGCAACTGCTCGGCATCTTACGGTAAGGCACTACAGAGGGTAGTGCGTACGGCCCAGTACATCACTGGGGCCAAGCTTCTGCTCACTCTGCTGTTTCCTGAAGTCCACAATCATCTCTTTTTTTTTTGACGTTGAGTGTGAGGTTATTTTCCTGACACCACACTCCGAGGGCCCTCACCTCCTCCCTGTAGGCCGTCTCGTCGTTATTGGTAATCAAGCCTACCACTGTAGTGTCGTCCGCAAACTTGATGATTGAGTTGGAGGCGTGCATGGCCACACAGTCGTGGGTGAACAGGGAGTACAGGAGAGGGCTCAGAACGCACCCTTGTGGGGCACCAGTGTTGAGGATCAGCGGGGTGGAGATGTTGTTACCTACCCTCACCACCTGGGGGTGGCCCGTCAGGCAGTCCAGTACCCAGTTGCACAGGGCGGGGTCGAGACCCAGGGTCTCGAGCTTGATGACGAGTTTGGAGGGTACTATGGCGTTAAATGCTGAGCTGTAGTCGATGAACAGCATTCTCACATAGGTATTCCTCTTGTCCAGATGAGTTAGCTCAGTGTGCAGTGTGGTTGAGATTGCATCGTCTGTGGACCTATTTGGGCAGTAAGCAAATTGGAGTGGGTCTAGGGTGTCAGGTAGGGTGGAGGTGATATGGTCCTTGACTAGTCTCTCAAAGCACTTCATGATGACGGAAGTGAGTGCTACGGGGCGGTAGACGTTTAGCTCAGTTACCTTAGCTTTCTTGGGAACAGGGACAATGCTCTTGAAGCATGTGGGAACAGCAGACTGGGATAAGGAATTATTGAATATGTCCGTAAACACACCAGCCAGCTGGTCTGCGCATGCGGCTGGGGATGCCGTCTGGGCCTGCAGGCTTGCGAGGGTTAACACGTTTAAATGTTTTACTCACGTCGGCTGCAGTGAAGGAGGGCCCGCAGGTTTTGGTTGCGGGCCGTGTCAGTGGCACTGTATTGTCTGTCCTCAAAGCGGGTAAAAAAATTATATTTAGTCTGTCTGGGAGCAAGACATCCTGGTCCGTAACGGGGCTGGTTTTCTTTTTGTAATCCATTGATTGACTGTAGACCCTGCCACATACCTCTTGTGTCTGAGCCGTTGAATTATTGTCTCTATACTGACGCTTAGCTACTACTTCTACTGCTACTACAGGATGCTACTACTACTACTACAGGATGCTACTATCAAATCAAATGTATTTATATAGCCCTTCGTACATCAGCTGATATCTCAAAGTGCTGTACAGAAACTCAGCCTAAAACCCCAAACAGCTAGCAATGCAGGTGTAGAAGCATGGTGGCTAGGAAAAACTTAGGAAGAAACCTAGAGAGGAACCAGGCCATGTCGGGTGGTCAGTCCTCTTCTGGCTGTGCCGGGTGGAGATTATAACAGAACATGGCCAAATGTTCATAAATGACCAGCATGGTCGAATAATAATAAGGCAGAACAGTTGAAACTGGAGCAGCAGCACGGCCAGGTGGACTGGGGACAGCAAGGAGTCATCATGTCAGGTAGTCCCGAGGCATGGTCCTAGGGCTCAGGTCCTCCTCCTCCGAGAGAGAGAATTAGAGAGAGCACGCTTAAATTCACACAGGACACCGAATAGGACAGGAGAAATACTTCAGATATAACAAACTGACCCTAGCCCCCTGACACATAAACTACTGCAGCATAAATACTGGAGGCTGAGACAGGAGGGATCAGGAGACACTGTGGCCCTATCCGAGGACACCCCCGGACAGGGCCAAACAGGAAGGATATAACCCCACCCACTTTGCCAAAGCACAGCCCCCACACCACTAGAGGGATGTCTTCAACCACCATCCTGAGACAAGGCTGAGTATAGCCCACAAAGATCTCCGCCACGGCACAACCCAAGGGGGGCAACCCAGACAGGATGACCACATCAGTGAATCAACCCACTCAGGTGACTCACCTCCTCCAGGGACGGTATGAGAGAGCCCCAGTAAGCCAGTGACTCAGCCCCTGTAACAGGGTTAGAGGCAGAGAATCCCAGTGGAAAGATGGGAACCGGCCAGGCAGAGACAGCAAGGGCGGTTCGTTGCTCCAGAGCCTTTCCGTTCACCTTCCCACTCCTGGGCCAGACTACACTCAATCATATGACCCACTGAAGAGATGAGTCTTCAGTAAGGACTTAAAGGTTGAGACCGAGTTTGCGTCTCTGACATGGGTAGGCAGACCGTTCCATAAAAATGGAGCTCTATAGGAGAAAGCCCTACCTCCAACTGTTTGCTTAGAAATTCTAGGGACAATTAGGAGGCCTGCGTCTTGTGACCGTAGCGTACGTGTAGGTATGTACGGCAGGACCAAATCAGAGAGATAGGTAGGAGCAAGCCCATGTAATGCTTTGTAGGTTAGCAGTAAAACCTTGAAATCAGCCCTTGCTTTGACAGGAAGCCAGTGTAGGGAGGCTAGCACTGCAGTAATATGATCAAATTTTTGGGTTCTAGTCAGGATTCTAGCAGCCGTATTTAGCACTAACTGAAGTTTATTTAGTGCTTTATCCGGGTAGCCAGAAAGTAGAGCATTGCAGTAGTCTAACCTAGAAGTGACAAAAGCATGGATACATTTTTCTGCATAATTTTTGGACAGAAATTTTCTGATTTTTGCAATGTTACGTAGATGGAAAAAAACGTTCCTTGAAACGGTCTTGATATGTTCTTCAAAAGAGAGATCAGGGTCCAGAGTAACGCTTAGATCCTTCAGTTTTTTTTGAGACGACTGTACAACCATTAAGATTAATTGTCAGATTCAACAGAAGATCTCTTTGTTTCTTGGGACCTAGAACAAGCATCTCTGTTTTGTCCGAGTTTAAAAGTAGAAAGTTTGCAGCCATCCATGTCCTAACGTCTGAAAGACGTGCTTCTAGCGAGGGCAATTTTGGGGCTTCACCATGTTTCATTGAAATGTACAGCTGTGTGTCATCCGCATAGCAGTGAAAGTTCACATTATGTTTTCGAATGTCATCCCCAAGAGGTAAAATATATAGTGAAAACAATAGTGGTCCTAAAACGGAACCTTGAGGAACACCGAAATGTACAGTTGATTTGTCAGAGGACAAACCATTCACAGAGACAAATTGATATCTCTCCGACAGATAAGATCTAAACCAGGCCAGAACTTGTCCGTGTAGACCAATTTGGGTTTCCAATCTCCAAAAGAATGTGGTGATCGATGGTATCAAAAGCAGCACTAAGGTCTAGGAGCACGAGGACAGATGCAGAGCCTCGGTCTGATGCCATTGAAAGGTCATTTTCCACCTTCACAAGTGCAGTCTCAGTGCTATGATGGGGTCTAAAACCAGACTGAAGAATTTCGTATACATTGTTTGTCTTCAGGAAGGCAGTGAGTTGCTGCGCAACAGCCTTTTCTAAAAATTTTGAGAGGAATGGAAGATTCGATATAGGCCGATAGTTTTTTATATTTTCTGGGTCAAGGTTTGGCTTTTTCAAGAGAGGCTTTATTACTGCCACTTTTAGTGAGTTTGGTACACATCCGGTGGATAGAGAGCTGTTTATTATGTTCAACATAGGAGGGTCAAGCACAGGAAGCAGGTCTTTCTGTAGTTTAGTTGGAATAGGGTCCAGTATGCAGCTTGAAGAGGCCTCAGTTTAGAGGCCATGATTATTTTCAACATTGTGTCAAGAGATATAGTACTAAAACATTTACATTTAAGTCATTTAGCAGACGCTCTTATCCAGAGCGACTTACAAATTGGTGCATTCACCTTATGACATCCAGTGGAACAGTCACTTTACAATAGTGCATCTAAATCTTAAAGGGGGGGGGTGAGAAGGATTACTTATCCTATCCTAGGTATTCCTTAAAGAGGTGGGGTTTCAGGTGTCTCCGGAAGGTGGTGATTGACTCTGCTGTCCTGGCGTCGTGAGGGAGTTTGTTCCACCATTGGGGGGCCAGAGCAGCGAACAGTTTTGACTGGGCTGAGCGGGAACTGTACTTCCTCAGTGGTAGGGAGGCGAGCAGGCCAGAGGTGGATGAACGCAGTGCCCTTGTTTGGGTGTAGGGCCTGATCAGAGCCTGGAGGTACTGAGGTGCCGTTCCCCTCACAGCTCCGTAGGCAAGCACCATGGTCTTGTAGCGGATGCGAGCTTCAACTGGAAGCTAGTGGAGAGAGCGGAGGAGCGGGGTGACGTGAGAGAACTTGGGAAGGTTGAACACCAGACGGGCTGCGGCGTTCTGGATGAGTTGTAGGGGTTTAATGGCACAGGCAGGGAGCCCAGCCAACAGCGAGTTGCAGTAATCCAGACGGGAGATTACAAGTGCCTGGATTAGGACCTGCGCCGCTTCCTGTGTGAGGCAGGGTCGTACTCTGCGGATGTTGTAGAGCATGAACCTACAGGAACGGGCCACCGCCTTGATGTTAGTTGAGAACGACAGGGTGTTGTCCAGGATCACGCCAAGGTTCTTAGCGCTCTGGGAGGAGGACACAATGGAGTTGTCAACCGTGATGGCGAGATCATGGAACGGGCAGTCATTCCCCGGGAGGAAGAGCAGCTCCGTCTTGCCGAGGTTCAGCTTGAGGTGGTGATCCGTCATCCACACTGATATGTCTGCCAGACATGCAGAGATGCGATTCGCCACCTGGTCATCGGAAGGGGGAAAGGAGAAGATTAATTGTGTGTCGTCTGCATAGCAATGGTAGGAGAGACCAAGTGAGGTTATGACAGAGCCAAGTGACTTGGTGTATAGCGAGAATAGGAGAGGGCCTAGAACAGAGCCCTGGGGGACACCAGTGGTGAGAGCGCGTGGTGAGGAGACAGATTCTCGCCACGCCACCTCGTAGGAGCGACCTGTCAGGTAGGACGCAATCCAAGCGCGGGCCGCGCCGGAGATGCCCAACTCGGAGAGGGTGGAGAGGAGGATCTGACGGTTCACAGTATCGAAGGCAGCCGATAGGTCTAGAAGGATGAGAGCAGAGGAGAGAGAGTTAGCTTTAGCAGTGCGGAGCGCCTCCGTGATACAGAGGAGAGCAGTCTCAGTTGAATGACTAGTCTTGAAACCTGACTGATTTGGATCAAGAAGGTCATTCAGAGAGAGATAGCGGGAGAGCTGGCCAAGGACGGCACGTTCAAGAGTTTTGGAGAGAAAAGAAAGAAGGGATACTGGTCTGTAGTTGTTGACATCGGAGGGATCGAGTGTAGGTTTTTTCAGAAGGGGTGCAACTCTCACTCTCTTGAAGACGGAAGGGACGTAGCCAGAGGTCAGGGATGAGTTGATGAGCGAGGTGAGGTAAGGGAGAAGGTCTCCGGAAATGGTCTGGAGAAGAGAGGAGGGGATAGGGTCAAGCGGGCAGGTTGTTGGGCGGCCGGCCGTCACAAGACGCGAGATTTCATCTGGAGAGAGAGGGGAGAAAGAGGTCAGAGCACAGGGTAGGGCAGTGTGAGCAGAACCAGCAGTGTCGTTTGACTTAGCAAACGAGGATCGGATGTCGTCGACCTTCTTTTCAAAATGGTTGACGAAGTCATCTGCAGAGAGGGAGGAGGGGGGAGGGGGAGGAGGATTCAGGAGGGAGGAGAAGGTGGCAAAGAGCTTCCTAGGGTTAGAGGCAGATGCTTGGAATTTAGAGTGGTAGAAAGTGGCTTTAGCAGCAGAGACAGAGGAGGAAAATGTAGAGAGGAGGGAGTTAAAGGATGCCAGGTCCGCAGGGAGGCGAGTTTTCCTCCATTTCCGCTCGGCTGCCCGGAGCCCTGTTCTGTGAGCTCGCAATGAGTCGTCGAGCCACGGAGCGGGAGGGGAGGACCGAGCCGGCCTGGAGGATAGGGGACATAGAGAGTCAAAGGATGCAGAGAGGGAGGAGAGGAGGGTTGAGGAGGCAGAATCAGGAGATAGGTTGGAGAAGGTTTGAGCAGAGGGAAGAGATGATAGGATGGAAGAGGAGAGAGTAGCGGGGGAGAGAGAGCGAAGGTTGGGACGGCGCGATACCATCCGAGTAGGGGCAGTGTGGGAAGTGTTGGATGAGAGCGAGAGGGAAAAGGATACAAGGTAGTGGTCGGAGACTTGGAGGGGAGTTGCAATGAGGTTAGTGGAAGAACAGCATCTAGTAAAGATGAGGTCGAGCGTATTGCCTGCCTTGTGAGTAGGGGGGGGGTGAGAGGGTGAGGTCAAAAGAGGAGAGGAGTGGAAAGAAGGAGGCAGAGAGGAATGAGTCAAAGGTAGACGTGGGGTGGTTAAAGTCGCCCAGAACTGTGAGAGGTGAGCCGTCCTCAGGAAAGGAGCTTATCAAGGCATCAAGCTCATTGATGAACTCTCCGAGGGAACCTGGAGGGCGATAAATGATAAGGATGTTAAGCTTGAAAGGGCTGGTAACTGTGACAGCATGGAATTCAAAGGAGGCGATAGACAGATGGGTAAGGGGAGAAAGAGAGAATGACCACATGGGAGAGATGAGGATCCCGGTGCCACCACCCCGCTGACCAGAAGCTCTCGGGGTGTGCGAGAACACGTGGGCGGACGAAGAGAGAGCACTTGAGCGTCTCTCTTGAGTTGTGCAGACTCAGGACAACTGAGGTTTGAAGGAATACGCAGATTTAAAGAGAAGTCCGTCATTTGCTTTCTAATAATCATGATCTTTTCCTCAAAGAAGTTCATGAATTTATCACTGCTAAAGTGAAAGCCATCCTCTCTTGGGGAATACTGCTTTTTAGTTAGCTTTGCGACAGTATCAAAAAGGAATTTCGGATTGTTCTTATTTTCCTCAATTAAGTTAGAAAAATAGGATGATCGAGCAGCAGTAAGGGCTCTTCGGTTCTGTCTTTCCAAGCTAGTCGGAAGACTTCCAGTTTGGTGTGGCGCCATTTCCGTTCCAATTTTCTGGAAGCTTGCTTCAGAGCTCGGGTATTTTCTGTGTACCAGGGATCTAGTTTCTTATGAGAAATGTTTTTAGTTTTTAGGGGTGCAACTGCATCTAGGGTATTGCGCAAGGTTAAATTGAGTTCCTCAGGACATCAAGGAATCTTTATGTTGTCTGTGAATTTATAGCACGACTTTTGATGTTCCTTGGTTGGGGTCTGAGCAGATTATTTGTTGCAATTGCAAACGTAATAAAATGGTGGTCCGATAGTCCAGGATTATGAGGAAAAACATTAAGATCCACAACATTTATTCCATGGGACAAAACTAGGTCCAGAGTATGACTGTGACAGTGAGTGGGTCCAGAGACATGTTGGACAAAACCCACTGAGTCGATGATTGCTCCGAAAGCCTTTTGGAGTGGGTCTGTGGACTTTTCCATGTGAATATTAAAGTCACCAAAGATTAGAATATTATCTGCTATGACTACAAGGTCCGATAGGAATTCAGGGTACTCAATGAGGAACGCTGTATATGGCCCAGGAGGCCTGTAAACAGTAGCTATAAAAAGTGATTGAGTAGGCTGCATAGATTTCATGACTAGAAGCTCAAATTGTAAATTGTAATTGTAAATTGAAATTTGCTATCGTAAATCAAATCAAATCAAATTTATTTATATAGCCCTTCGTACATCAGCTGATATCTCAAAGTGCTGTACAGAAACCCAGCCTAAAACCCCAAACAGCAAACAATGCAGGTGTAAAAGCACGGTGGCTAGGAAAAACTCCCTAGAAAGGCCAAAACCTAGGAAGAAACCTAGAGAGGAACCGGGCTATGTGGGGTGGCCAGTCCTCTTCTGGCTGTGCCGGGTAGAGATTATAACAGAACATGACCAAGATGTTCAAATGTTCATAAATGACCAGCATGGTCAAATAATAATAAGGCAGAACAGTTGAAACTGGAGCAGCAGCACAGTCAGGTGGACTGGGGACAGCAAGGAGCCATCATGTCAGGTAGTCCTGGGGCACGGTCCTAGGGCTCAGGTCCTCCGAGAGAGAGAAAGAAAGAGAGAATTAGAGAGAGCATATGTGGGGTGGCCAGTCCTCTTCTGGCTGTGCCGGGTGGAGATTATAACAGAACGTGGCCAAGATGTTCAAATGTTCATAAATGACCAGCATGGTTGAATAATAGTAAGGCAGAACAGTTGAAACTGGAGCAGGAGCATGGCCAGGTGGACTGGGGACAGCAAGGAGTCCTGCTAAATGTTAGCAACACCTCCGCCTTTGCGGGATGCACGGGGGATATGGTCACTAGTGTAGCCAGGAGGTGAGGCCTCATTTAACACAGTAAATTCATCAGGCTTAAGCCATGTTTCAGTCAGGCCAATCACATCAACATTATGATCAGTGATTAGTTCATTGACTATAATTGCCTTAGAAGTAAGGGATCTAACATTAAGTAGCCCTATTTTGAGATGTGAGGTATCATGATCTCTTTCAATAATGACAGGAATGGAGGAGTTTTCAACCAGCGATTGAGTTGTGAGACTCTGCTGTAGAGCTCATCACTCCCCTTAACTGGGAGGGGGCCAGAGACAATTACTCGATGCCGACACATCTTTCTAGCTGATTTACACGCTGAAGCTATGTTACACTTAGTGACCTCTGACTGTTTCATCCTAACATCGTTGGTGCCGACATGGATAACAATCTCTCTATACTCTCTACACTCAGTAGTTTTAGCCAGCACCATCTTCAGATTAGCCTTAACGTCGGTAGCCCTGCCCCCTGGTAAACAGTGTATGATCGCTGGATGATTCGTTTTAAGTCTAATACTGCGGGTAATGGAGTCGCCAATGACTAGGGTTTTCAATTTGTCAGAGCTAATGGAGGGAAGCTTCGGCGTCTCAGACCCCGTAACGGGAGGAGTAGAGACAAGCGAAGGCTCAGCCTCTGACTCGCTGCTTAATGGGGAAAACCGGTTGAAAGTTTCTGTCGGCTGAATGAGCGACACCGGTTGTTGAGCTTTCCTACAGCATTTCCTTCCAGAAACCGTGAGAAAGTTGTCCGGCTGTGGGGACTGTGCCAGGGGATTTATACTACTATCTGTACTTACTGGTGGCACAGACGCTGTTTCATCCTTTCCTACACTGAAATTACCCTTGCCTAACGATTGCGTCTGAAGCTGATCTTGTAGCACAGCTATCCTCGCCGTAAGGCGATCGTTCTCCTGTATATTATGAGTACAGCGACTGCAATTAGAAGGCATCATGTTAATGTTACTACTTAGCTTCGGCTGTTGGAGGTGCTGACGAACCATGTCCAGATAAAGCATCATGTTAATGTTACTACTTAGCTTCGGCTGTTGGAGGTGCTGACGAACCACGTCCAGATAAAGCATCATGTTAATGTTACTACTTAGCTTCGGCTGTTGGAGGTCCTGATGAACCACGTCCAGATAAAGCATCATGTTAATGTTACTACTTAGCTTCGGCTGTTGGAGGTGCTGATGAACCATGTCCAGATAAAGCATCATGTTAATGTTACTACTGGTTGGCTGGTGGAGGTCCTGATGAACCACGTCCAGATAAAGCATCATGTTAATGTTACTACTTAATAATATAATATATATGCCATTTAGCAGACGCTTTTATCCAAAGCGACTTACAGTCATGTGTGCATACATTCTACGTATGGGTGGTCCCGGGGATCGAACCCACTACCCTGGCGTAACAAGCGCCATGCTCTACCAACTGAGCTACAAATCAAATCAAATCAAATTTATTTATATAGCCCTTCGTACATCAGCTGATATCTCAAAGTGCTGTACAGAAACCCAGCCTAAAACCCCAAACAGCAAACAATGCAGGTGTAAAAGCACGGTGGCTAGGAAAAACTCCCTAGAAAGGCCAAAACCTAGGAAGAAACCTAGAGAGGAACCGGGCTATGTGGGGTGGCCAGTCCTCTTCTGGCTGTGCCGGGTAGAGATTATAACAGAAAATGACCAAGATGTTCAAATGTTCATAAATGACCAGCATGGTCAAATAATAATAAGGCAGAACAGTTGAAACTGGAGCAGCAGCACAGTCAGGTGGACTGGGGACAGCAAGGAGCCATCATGTCAGGTAGTCCTGGGGCACGGTCCTAGGGCTCAGGTCCTCCGAGAGAGAGAAAGAAAGAGAGAATTAGAGAGAGCATATGTGGGGTGGCCAGTCCTCTTCTGGCTGTGCCGGGTGGAGATTATAACAGAACGTGGCCAAGATGTTCAAATGTTCATAAATGACCAGCATGGTTGAATAATAGTAAGGCAGAACAGTTGAAACTGGAGCAGGAGCATGGCCAGGTGGACTGGGGACAGCAAGGAGTCCTCATGTCAGGTAGTCCTGGGACATGGTCCTAGGGCCCAGGCCAGTTGAAACTGGAGCAGCAGCATGGCCAGGTGGACTGGGGACAGCAAGGAGTCATCATGTCAGGTAGTCCTGGGGCATGGTTCTAGGGCTCAGGTCCTCCGAGAGAGAGAAAGAAGGAGAGAAGGAGAGAATTAGAGAACGCACACTTAGATTTACACAGGACACCGAATAGGACAGGAGAAGTACTCCAGATAAACAAACTGACCCTAGCCCCCGACACATAAACTACTGCAGCATAAATACTGGAGGCTGAGACAGGAGGGGTCAGGAGACACTGTGGCCCCATCCGAGGACACCCCGGACAGGGCCAAACAGGAAGGATATAACCCCACCCACTTTGCCAAAGCACAGCCCCCACACCACTAGAGGGAAATCTACAACCACCAACTTACCATCCTGAGACAAGGCCGAGTATAGCCCACAAAGATCTCCGACACGGTACAACCCAAAGGGGGGAACCCAGATAGGCCGACCACAACAGTGAATCAACCCACCCAGGTGACGCACCCCCCAGGGACGGCACGAGAGAGCCCCAGCAAGCCAGTGACTCAGCCCCCGTAACAGGGTTAGAGGCAGAGAATCCCAGTGGAAAAGGGGAACCGGCCAGGCAGAGACAGCAAGGGCGGTTCGTTGCTCCAGAGCCTTTCCGTTCACCTTCCCACTCCTGGGCCAGACTACACTCAATCATATGACCCACTGAAGAGATGAGTCTTCAGTAAAGACTTAAAGGTTGAGACCGAGTTTGCGTCTCTGACATGGGTAGGCAGACCGTTCCATAAAAATGGAGCTCTATAGGAGAAAGCCCTGCCTCCAGCTGTTTGCTTAGAAATTCTAGGGACAATTAGGAGGCCTGCGTCTTGTGACCGTAGCGTACGTATAGGTATGTACGGCAGGACCAAATCAGAGAGGTAGGTAGGAGCAAGCCCATGTAATGCTTTGTAGGTTAGCAGTAAAACCTTGAAATCAGCCCTTGCTTTGACAGGAAGCCAGTGTAGAGAGGCTAGCACTGGAGTAATATGATCAAATTTTTTGGTTCTAGTCAGGATTCTAGCAGCCGTATTTAGCACTAACTGAAGTTTATTTAGTGCTTTATCCGGGTAGCCGGAAAATAGAGCATTGCAGTAGTCTAACCTAGAAGTGACAAAAGCATGGATTAATTTTTCTGCATCATTTTTGGACAGAAAGTTTCTGATTTTTGCAATGTTACGTAGATGGAAAAAAGCTGTCCTCGAAATGGTCTTGATATGTTCTTCAAAAGAGAGATCAGGGTCCAGAGTAACGCCGAGGTCCTTCACAGTTTTATTTGAGACGACTGTACAACCATTAAGATTAATTGTCAGATTCAACAGAAGATCTCTTTGTTTCTTGGGACCTAGAACAAGCATCTCTGTTTTGTCCGAGTTTAATAGTAGAAAGTTTGCAGCCATCCACTTCCTTATGTCTGAAACACATGCTTCTAGCGAGGGCAATTTTGGTGCTTCACCGTGTTTCATTGAAATGTACAGCTGTGTGTCATCCGCATAGCAGTGAAAGTTTACATTATGTTTTCGAATAACATCCCCAAGAGGTAAAATATATAGTGAAAACAATAGTGGTCCTAAAACAGAACCTTGAGGAACACCGAAATGTACAGTTGATTTGTCAGAGGACAAACCATTCACAGAGACAAACTGATATCTTTCCGACAGATAAGACCTAAACCAGGCCAGAACATGTCCGTGTAGACCAATTTGGGTTTCCAATCTCTCCAAAAGAATGTGGTGATCGATGGTATCAAAAGCAGCACTAAGGTCTAGGAGCACGAGGACAGATGCAGAGCCTCGGTCCGATGCCATCAAAATGTCATTTACCACCTTCACAAGTGCCGTCTCAGTGCTATGATGGGGTCTAAAACCAGACTGAAGCATTTCGTATACATTGTTTGTCTTCAGGAAGGCAGTGAGTTGCTGCGCAACAGCCTTCTCTAAAATCTTTGAGAGGAATGGAAGATTTGATATAGGCCGATAGTTTTTTATATTTTCTGGGTCAAGGTTTGGCTTTTTCAAGAGAGGCTTTATTACTGCCACTTTTAGTGAGTTTGGTACACATCCAGTGGATAGAGAGCCGTTTATTATGTTCAACATAGGAGGGCCAAGCACAGGAAGCAGCTCTTTCAGTAGTTTAGTTGGAATAGGGTCCAGTATACAGCTTGAAGGTTTAGAGGCCATGATTATTTTCATCATTGTGTCAAGAGATATAGTACTAAAACACTTGAGCGTCTCTCTTGATCCTAGGTCCTGGCAGAGTTGTGCAGACTCAGGACAACTGAGGTTTGGAGGAATACGCAGGTTTAAAGAGGAGTCCGTAATTTGCTTTCTAATAATCATAATCTTTTCCTCAAAGAAGTTCATGAATTTATCACTGCTAAAGTGCAAGTCATCCTCTCTTGGGGAATGCTGCTTTTTAGTTAGCTTTGCCACAGTATCAAAAAGGAATTTCGGATTGTTCTTATTTTCCTCAATTAAGTTAGAAAAATAGGACGATCGAGCAGCAGTAAGGGCTCTTCGGTACTGCACGGTACCATCCTTCCAAGCTAGTCGGAAGACTTCCAGTTTGGTGTGGCGCCATTTCCGTTCCAATTTTCTGAAGCTTGCTTCAGAGCTCGGGTATTTTCTGTGTACCATGGAGCTAGTTTCTTATGAGACATTTTTTTAGTTTTTAGGGTGCAACTGCATCTAGGGTATTGCGCAAGGTTAAATTGAGATCCTCAGTTAGGTGGTTAACGGATTTTTGTCCTCTGGCGTCCTTGGGTAGGCAGAGGGAGTCTGGAAGGGCATCAAGGAATCTTTGTGTTGTCTGTGAATTTATAGCACGACTTTTGATGTTCCTTGGTTGGGGTCTGAGCAGATTATTTGTTGCAATTGCAAACGTAATAAAATGGTGGTCTGATAGTCCAGGATTATGAGGAAAAACATTAAGATCCACAACATTTATTCCATGGGACAAAACTAGGTCCAGCGTATGACTGTGAGAGTGAGTGGGTCCAGAGACATGTTGGACAAAACCCACTGAGTCGATGATGGCTCCAAAAGCCTTTTGGAGTGGGTCTGTGGACTTTTCCATGTGAATATTAAAGTCACCAAAGATTAGAATATTATCTGCAATGACTACAAGGTCTGATAGGAATTCAGGGAACTCAGTGAGAAACGCTGTATATGGCCCAGGAGGCCTGTAAACAGTAGCTATAAAAAGTGATTGAGTAGGCTGCATAGATTTCATGACTAGAAGCTCAAAAGACGAAAACGTCATTTTCTTTTTTGTAAATTGAAATTTGCTATCGTAAATGTTAGCAACACCTCCGCCTTTGCGGGATGCACGGGGATATGGTCACTAGTGTAGCCAGGAGGTGAGGCCTCATTTAACACAGTAAATTCATCAGGCTTAAGCCATGTTTCAGTCAGGCCAATCACATCAAGATTATGATCAGTGATTAGTTCATTGACTATAATTGCCTTTGAAGTAAGGGATCTAACATTAAGTAGCCCTATTTTGAGATGTGAGGTATCATGATCTCTTTCAGTAATGACAGGAATGGAGGTGGTCTTTATCCTAGTGAGATTGCTAAGGCGAACACCGCCATGTTTAGTTTTGCCCAACCCAGGTCGAGGCACAGACACGGTCTCAATGGTGATAGCTAAGCTGACTACACTAACTATGCTAGTGGCAGACTCCACTATGCTGGCAGGCTGGCTAATAGCCTGCTGCCTGGCCTGCACCCTATTTCATTGTGGAGCTAGAGGAGTTAGAGCCCTGTCTATGTTGGCAGATAAGATGAGAGCACCCCTCCAGCTAGGATGGAGTCCGTCACTCCTCACAGGTCAGGCTTGGTCCTGTTTGTGGGCGAGTCCCAGAAAGAGGGCCAATTATCTACAAATTCTATCTTTTGGGAGGGGCAGAAAACAGTTTTCAACCAGCGATTGAGTTGTGAGACTCTGCTGTAGAGCTCATCACTCCCCTAACTGGGAGGGGGCCAGAGACAATTACTCGATGCCGACACATCTTTCTAGCTGATATGCACGCAGAAGCTATGTTGCGCTTGGTGATCTCTGACTGTTTCATCCTAACATCGTTGGTGCCGACGTGGATAACAATATCTCTATACTCTCTACACTCGCCAGTTTTAGCTTTAGCCAGCACCATCTTCAGATTAGCCTTAACGTCGGTAGCCCTGCCCCCGGGTAAACAGTGTATGATCGCTGGATGATTCGCTTTAAGTCTAATACTGCGGGTAATGGAAGGACTTAACAGAAGGACTTAACTTCGGCTGTTGGAGGTGCTGACGAACGGTGTCCAGATAAAGCGTCCGGAGTGAAAAAGTTGAGGGAAAAAACAAAAATATAAACGGTTATTAAAAAGTAAAAACCGTAAAGTTGTCAGGTAGCAAAATAGGTTGGCAACAAAACTCACAGCAACACGTAAACATGTCTGCAAGTTGTGTACTACTTCTACTACAGGCTGCTGCTACTACTACAGGCAACTACTACTCTAGGCTGCTACTAGTACAGGCTACTACTACAGGCTGCTAATGCTACTACAGGCTACTACTACTCTAGGCTGCTACTAGTTCAGGCTACTACTACAGGCTGCTAATGCTACTACAGGCTACTACTACTCTAGGCTGCTACTACTACAGGCTGCTATTACAGGCTGCTAATGCTACTACAGGCTACTACTACTCTAGGCTGCTACTAGTACAGGCTACTACTACAGGCTGCTAATGCTACTACAGGCTACTACTATTCTAGGCTGCTACTAGTACAGGCTACTACTACAGGCTGCTGCTACCACAGGCTACTACTACTCTAGGCTGCTACTAGTACAGGCTACTACTACAGGCTGCTACTACCACAGGCTACTACTACTCTAGGCTGCTATTAGTACAGGCTACTACTACAGGCTGCTAATGCTACTACAGGCTACTACTACTACTCTAGGCTGCTACTAGTACAGGCTACTACTACAGGCTGCTAATGCTACTACAGGCTACTACTACTCTAGGCTGCTACTAGTACAGGCTACTACTACTCTAGGCTGCTACTAGTACAGGCTACTACTACTCTAGGCTGCTACTAGTACAGGCTACTACTACAGGCTGCTAATGCTACTACTGGCAACTACTATTCTAGGCTGCTACTAGTACAGGCTACTACTACTACTCTAGGCTGCTACTAGTACAGGCTACTACTACAGGGTGCTGCTACCACAGGCTACTACTACTACTACTCTAGGCTGCTACTAGTACAGGCTACTACTACTCTAGGCTGCTACTAGTTCAGGCTACTACTACTCTAGGCTGCTACTAGTACAGGCTACTACTACTCTAGGCTGCTACTAGTACAGGCTACTACTACTCTTGGCTGCTACAGGCTGCGCATACTACTACTTCTCTAGGCTGCTACTAGTACAGGCTACTACTACAGGATACTACTACTCTAGGATACTAAATACTACAGTCTACTACTACTACAGTCTACTACTACTACAGGATACTACTACTCTAGGACACTTATTACATTCTATTACTACTACAGGATACTACTACTCTAGGATACTACTACATTCTATTACTACTACAGGATACTACTACTACAGGATACTACTACTCTAGGACACTTACTACATTCTATTACTACTACAGGCATCTCCGGGCTGCTACTGCAGGCTACTACTACTCTAGGATACTAACTACTACAGTCTACTGCTACTACTGGCTACTACTGCAGGCTGCTACTGCTACTACTGGCTACTACTGCAGGCTGCTACTGCTACTACTGGCTACTACTGCAGGCTGCTACTACTACTACTGGCTACTACTGCAGGCTGCTACTGCTACTACTGGCTACTACTGCAGGCTGCTACTACTACTACTGGCTACTACTGCAGGCTGCTACTGCTACTACTGGCTACTACTGCAGGCTGCTACTGCTACTACTGGCTACTACTGCAGGCTGCTACTACTACTCTAGGATACTAACTACTACAGTCTACTGCTACTACTGGCTACTACTGCAGGCTGCTACTGCTACTACTGGCTACTACTGCAGGCTGCTACTACTACTCTAGGATACTAACTACTACAGTCTACTGCTACTACTGGCTACTACTTTTGCCTTCAACCTTGCAATGCAATATTTCAACCACAAGAAACTGTGTGTACGCATGGTCTAAAGTTTTATAAATTAGGCCTCATGTCCCTAACCCTGCCAAGTGTCCTAGTTCCAACACCTGTCCTGTTTTCTCTTGCAGTAAGAAGCCGTGTAAATACTTTGACCAGGGCCGGGGAACCTGTCCGTTTGGAGGGAAGTGTTTCTACATGCATGCTTACCCTGATGGAACGCGGGCCGAGCCGGACAAACCCCGCAAGCAGCTGGGCTCTGAGGGGAACGTGAGGGTACGGTGCTACTGCCAATACCTGCTACAATATAATACTTAACTAGCATCATGGTAACAGATCTTCTGTGTGTTGTTGGGTTGTAGTTCCTGAACTCTGTGCGTCTGTGGGACTTCATTGAGGATCGCGAGCAGCGCAGCGTTGCCCAACCGCAAGACGAGGTCAGCGAACTGAGAGAACTCTTCATGCAGATGTCTGGTCCAGGAAGGGAGGAGAGCAGCGGGGTGTCTGCCCAGCCCTGAGCGCTCAACATGGGGCCCAAACTACCCGTTACCCAGTCTAGCACTCTGACCAACGGCTCAAACTGCAAACATACAACACTGGAGAATAACGTGTACTCACTAGTAAGCCTTTCATGTTGATGGTTTGAGGCTTTTTTTAAATTATATTTTTTAATCATGGTACATGTGTGTGTTAAGTAGTAAATCTGTACATAGAGCTGTAATGGTTCTGATATGCTTTAGATGGTCATATAGATCAGCCTTTCAGTCAGGCGACATGATAGTGGTGTTACAGGAAGGTTACGTGAGAAACATCTAATTAATGCACACAAGTCTGTTTGACTCAATTTCATGAAATTTTGGCGTGTTAATTTAGACCGTTACATTTCTGTTGTCCAGGTAGCTAGTTCTTCCTAGAAGAACTGTTTAGTGTTGATGGATTCTCACAGAGGTTTAGCAACTTATCGGTATAAAATAATAATGGTGACCTTATCCCATATCTGTAGTAAGACAATAAAGCAGACATCTACTGTTGAAACTGCCTGGGGTGACGAACCTATAGCAGGGAGTCTGTCTGGTGTCTAGATATTATGCTACAGTGCTTCATGTATATTCTATGGTAAATCATTCATTACTATGTTGGCTTCTAATGTATTTATCCAATAGGAGTCCATTCATTGAATAAATCAAATGTTTGACAGCGCTGTAGTGTTTTATAACCTATGGTTTAATGAATGGAATAACTTTGATAAGGCCTGACATAGAACTTCACAACCATGGTGTGTGTTCTGTTTCAGTTCATTCAGTCTATATATTTGGCTTTGTTTATTCATTGTATTTTAATAAAATAATCTTTCAGGTTTATAATGCTTGTTCAAGTACAATATTTATCCTAGAATGCAAACTAATAGATAACCAGATCATATGAAAATCCTTTAATTTTAAAACAACTTCATAGTCCTTTCATGATTGAAGAGCCTTTGACTGACAGTTACGATAGCAGCTCTTCATCTATATACCCTGTAGGACAGTCCGACGGTTGTCATGGATGTGTGTAGGAAACGGTTACAACACATCAGCTCTGCATGCCCACGCAGACAGCCATGTTGACGCTGACAAAATGATTTGCCATATTAGCGGACATGTTCAGAAAAACCCTCACGTCAGTGAGAGAAATAGCATCAATTGCAATAAAACATTTCTTTACACTTTGATTCAATTATGCTGATCTTGTGAGGAGATTGTTGTAGAACACTCAGCACTGGGACAGAATGTGCTTTAACATGTAACTGATTGGGAAGTGGGGACACTTTTCCTGTTCCATAAATTAGTATAAATTATCTCAGGAAAAGTATAGCTACTCTGCTCCCTAAGCATGCCTGGTGGCATGTTCAGTCTGGACTGAGACCCCTCCAGTGCTGGAGGCAGGCTGGGTTGAGGCTAGAAACCCCCCCCAGTGCTAGAGGCAGGGTGGGAGACGACCTTGCAGACAGTCTAAAATGGCACCTTGTACACTTCTATTGTCCAGAGCCCTACAAGACAGCACTGAGACTGGAGAAAGCGTAGTGCAAAATGTAGAAAACAGTGCCATTTGTGATGAAGCCAAAGGCAGGTTGGTGTGGGTCTAGTAGACAGCAGTAGGTTGGCATGTAAATTTGTTGAAGACTGGAGCAGGTTGGCGTGTGTAGGTCAAAGGGCAGATGTTAATGTCCTCAGTGTGTGTTGCTCTGTGTAGCGATGGCTCGGAGGTGCCATTATTATCAGCATTCATTCAACAGTCTCTGATCACAACAACAATCATTAATTCAACAGTCTCTGGTCACTGACTGACTACGACAACAATCATTAATTCAACAGCCTCTTGTCACTGACTAACTACGACAACATTCATTCAACAGTCTCTGGTCACTGACTGACTACGACAACAATCATTAATTCAACAGTCTCTTGTCACTGACTAACTACGACAACATTCATTCAACAGTCTCTGGTCACTGACTACGACAACATTCATTCAACCGTCTCTGGTCACTGACTACGACAACATTCATTCAACAGTCTCTTGTCACTGACTAACTACGACAACATTCATTCAACAGTCTCTGGTCACTGACTACGACAACATTCATTCAACAGTCTCTGGTCACTGACTACGACAACATTCAACAGTCTGGTCACTGACTGACTACGACAACATTCATTCAACCGTCTCTGGTCACTGACTACGACAACATTCATTCAACAGTCTCTTGTCACTGACTAACTACGACAACATTCATTCAACCGTCTCTGGTCACTGACTACGACAACATTCATTCAACAGTCTCTTGTCACTGACTAACTACGACAACATTCATTCAACCGTCTCTGGTCACTGACTACGACAACATTCATTCAACAGTCTCTTGTCACTGACTAACTACGACAACATTCATTCAACAGTCTCTGGTCACTGACTACGACAACATTCATTCAACAGTCTCTGGTCACTGACTACGACAACATTCATTCAACAGTCTCTTGTCACTGACTAACTACGACAACATTCATTCAACAGTCTCTGGTCACTGACTACGACAACATTCATTCAACAGTCTCTTGTCACTGACTAACTACGACAACATTCATTCAACCGTCTCTGGTCACTAACTACGACAACATTCATTCAACAGTCTCTGGTCACTGACTACGACAACATTCAACAGTCTGGTCACTGACTGACTACGACAACATTCATTCAACAGTCTCTGGTCACTGACTACGACAACATTCATTCAACAGTCTCTGGTCACTGACTACGACAACATTCATTCAACAGTCTCTGGTCACTGACTACGACAACATTCATTCAACCGTCTCTGGTCACTGACTGACTATTCATTCAACTGACAGCAACCGACGACATTCTCTTTCTTGCCAGACCGCATCAGATACCTGGGCTACATTCTGTTTCAGTCGATTGGATGATAATAAGTTTTTGAATGTATTTATTTTACAATAAGATGAAAACATCATGACTGGTTGTGTTCCTGTCACATTCAAAAGTTAGGCTAATTCATTTTGAGTTAAAATACATGGTACTATAAAACCCACTATAGAACTGCTAAATCAGTCATTTGGATGGCTCAATTATTTAAAATTACTCTGCCGTTTTTATTTAAAAAATTACCCATTTCCTACATTTTTGTGATATCCAAATTGGTAGTTACAGTCTGGTCCCATCGCTGCAACTCCCCTATGGACTCGGGAGAGGCGAAGGTCGATAGCGGCGAAGGTCGAGAGCTATGCGTCCTCAAACAAGACCCTGCCAAGCCGCACTGCTTGCTTAACCTGAAAGCCAGCCACCCCAATGTGTCAGAGGAAATTCCGTCTAACTGGCGACCAAAGTCAGCCTGCAGGTGCCCGGGCCGCCACAAGGAGTCGGTAGAGCACAATGGGCCAAGGAAATCCCGGCCAGCCAAACCCTCCCCTAACCCGGGCGACGCTGGGCCGCCTCATGGGTCTCCCGGTCACAGCCGGCTGTAACACAGCCTGGGATCTAACCCAGGGCCGTAGTGACGCCTCAAGCACAACGATGCTGCACCACTCGGGAGGCCCTACTGTGCCATTTATAAAGTAATGCCCAACGCCTCAGTCCCAGCACCACTCTCCTTGTTAGAATCTTAATGTCATCAACAGAACTGGTGCCATAGACAGTTTTAGGAGGGCATGTCATACAGTTGAAGTCTACATACACCTTAGCCAAATACATTTCAACTCTGTTTTTCACAATTCCTGACATTTAATCCTAGTAAAAATTCCCTGTCTTAGGTCAGTTAGGATCACCACTTTATTTTAAGAATATGAAATGTCAGAATAATAGAGAATGATTTATTTCAGCTTTTATTTATTTCATCACATTCCCAGTGGGTCAGAAGTTTACATGCACTCAATTAGTATTTGGTAACATTGCCTTTAAATTGTTTCACTTGGGTCAAACGTTTCAGGTAGCCTTCCACAAGCTTCCCACAATAAGTTGGGTGAATTTTGGCCCATTCCTCCTGACAGAGCTGGTGTAAACCGTGTCTGAATCCTGGCTCAGGAAGGACACCAAAAATTCTGAGATTTCCATACCCAACTATAACATCTTCCGTCAAGATAGAACTGCCAAAGGGGGAGGAGTTGCAGTCTACTGCAGAGACAACCTGCAAAGTAATGTCATACTTTCCAGGTCCATACCCAAACAGTTCGAACTACTAATTTTGAAAATTACTCTCTCCAGAAATAAGTCTCTCACTGTTGCCGCCTATGCCCTGGACACCATTTGTGAATTGATCGCTCCCAATCTAGCTTCAGAGTTTGTTCTGTTAGGTGACCTAAACTGGGATATGCTTAACACCCCGGCAGTCCTACAATCTAAGCTAGATGCCCTCAATCTCACACAAATCATCAAGGAACCCACCAGGTACAACCCTAAATCTGTAAACAAGGGCACCCTCATAGACGTCATCCTGACCAACTGGCCCTCCAAATACACCTCCGCTGTCTTCAACCAGGATCTCAGCGATCACTGCCTCATTGCCTGTATCCGCTACGGAGCCGCAGTCAAACGACCACCCCTCATCACTGTCAAACGCTCCCTAAAACACTTCTGTGAGCAGGCCTTTCTAATCGACCTAGCCCGGGTATCCTGGAAGGACATTGACCTCATCCCGTCAGTTGAGGATGCCTGGTCATTCTTTAAAAGTAACTTCCTCACCATTTTAGATAAGCATGCTCCGTTCAAAAAATGCAGAACTAAGAACAGATATAGCCCTTGGTTCACTCCAGACCTGACTGCCCTCGACCAGCACAAAAACATCCTGTGGCGGACTGCAATAGCATCGAATAGTCCCCGCGATATGCAACTGTTCAGGGAAGTCAGGAACCAATACACACAGTCAGTCAGGAAAGCTAAGACCAGCTTCTTCAGGCAGAAGTTTGCATCCTGTAGCTCCAACTCCAAAATGTTATGGGACACTGTGAAGTCCATGGAGAACAAGAGCACCTCCTCCCAGCTGCCCACTGCACTGAGGCTAGGTAACACGGTCACCACCGATAAATCCATGATTATCGAAAACTTCAACAAGCATTTCTCAATGGCTGGCCATGCCTTCCGCCTGGCTACTCCAACCTCGGCCAACAGCTCCGCCCCCCGCGCAGCTACTCGCCCAAGCATCTCCAGGTTCTCCTTTACCCAAATCCAGATAGCAGATGTTCTGAAAGAGCTGCAAAACCTGGACCCATACAAATCAGCTGGGCTTGACAATCTGGACCCTCTATTTCTGAAACTATCCGCCGCCATTGTCGCAACCCCTATTACCAGCCTGTTCAACCTCTCTTTCATATTGTCTGAGATCCCTAAGGATTGGAAAGCTGCCGCAGTCATCCCCCTCTTCAAAGGGGGAGACACCCTGGACCCAAACTGTTACAGAACTATATCCATCCTGCCCTGCCTATCTTAGGTCTTCGAAAGCCAAGTCAACAAACAGGTCACTGACGGTCTCGAAACCCACCGTACCTTCTCCGCTGTGCAATCTGGTTTCCGAGCCGGTCACGGGTGCACCTCAGCCACGCTCAAGGTACTAAACGATATCATAACCGCCATCGATAAAAGACAGTACTGTGCAGCCGTCTTCATCGACCTTGCCAAGGCTTTCGACTCTGTCAATCACCATTTTCTTATCGGCAGACTCAGTAGCCTCGGTTTTTCGGATGACTGCCTTGCCTGGTTCACCAATTACTTTGCAGACAGAGTTCAGTGTGTCAAATCGGAGGGCATGCTGTCCGGTCCTCTGGCAGTCTCTATGGGGGTGCCACAGGGTTCAATTCTCGGGCCGACTCTTTTCTCTGTATATATCAATGATGTTGCTCTTGCTGCGGGCGATTCCCTGATCCACCTCTACGGAGACGACACCATTCTATATACTTCCAGGCCCGTCCTTGGACACTGTGCTATCTAACCTCCAAACGAGCTTCAATGCCATACAACACTCCTTCCGTGGCCTCCAACTGCTCTTAAACGCTAGTAAAACCAAATGCATGCTTTTCAACCGTTCGCTGCCTGCACCAACACGCCTGACCAGCATTACCACCCTGGATGGTTCCGACCTTGAATATGTGGACATCTATAAGTACCTAGGTGTCTGGCTAGACTGTAAACTCTCCTTCCAGACTCATATCAAACATCTCCAATCGAAAATCAAATCAAGAGTCGGCTTTCTATTCCGCAACAAAGCCTCCTTCACTCACGCCGCCAAACTTACCCTAGTAAAACTGACTATCCTACCGATCCTCGACTTCGGCGATGTCATCTACAAAATTGCTTCCAACACTCTACTCAGAAAACTGGATGCAGTTTATCACAGTGCCATCCGTTTTGTCACTAAAGCACCTTATACCACCCACCACTGCGACTTGTATGCTCTAGTCGGCTGGCCCTCGCTACATATTCGTCGCCAGACCCACTGGCTCCAGGTCATCTACAAGTCCATGCTAGGTAAAGCTCCGCCTTATCTCAGTTCACTGCTCCAGCAGGTGTATCTCACTGATCATCCCTAAAGCCAACACCTCATTTGGCCGCCTTTCGTTCCAGTTCTCTGCTGCCTGTGACTGGAACGAATTGCAAAAATCTCTGAAGTTGGAGACTTTTATCTCCCTCACCAACTTCAAACATCTGTTATCTGAGCAGCTAACCGATCGCTGCAGCTGTACATAGTCTACCGGTAGATAGGCCTCCCCTTTTTTTACCTACCTCATCCCCATACTGTTTTTATTTATTTACTTTTCTGCTCTTTTTCACACCAATATCTCTACCTGTACATGACCATCTGATCATTTATCACTCCAGTGTTAATCTGCAAAATTGTAATTATTCGTCTACCTCCTCATGCCTTTTGCACACAATGTATATAGACTTTTTTCCGACTGTGTTATTGACTTGTTAATTGTTTACCCCATGTGTAACTCTGTGTTGTCTGTTCACACTGCTATGCTTTATCTTGGCCAGGTCGCAGTTGCAAATGAGAACTTGTTCTCAACTAGCCTACCTGGTTAAATAAAGGTGAAATAAAAATAAAATAAAAGTAACTGGTTTGTAGGCCTCCAAGCTCGCATCCGCTTTTTCGGTTCTGCCCATAATAGCTACTTTAAATTAGAAAATGTAGTTTGATTACCAAGATCCTAATCTTTTGAAGGATGTAAGATACTTGCATTTTCAAGAATGTTTAATGTTACGACGTTGTATTTTTAGTTGTCACTCTGAAATTTCCCCTGATGTTGATCCCTGTGCAGGGATCACAGCCATATTAACTAGCGCCTGGAACACAGCTGGGGCATTGGTAAGGCCAAATGGCATGACTAGATATTCGTACTGACCGCTGGCCATGTTGAAAGCAGTCTTCCATTCATCCCCTTCCCATATCTGTACCAGGTGGTAGGCGTTCCTCAAGTCCAACTGGGAGAAAACGGTGTCTCAAAGGCCGAGGCATTGAGTGGTAGCGAGTAGCGGTACTTCACTGTGATGTCATTGAGGCCCCGGTAGTCGATGCACAGGTCTTGTCCTTCTTCTCCACAAAGAATAACCTTGCACCGGAGGGGGAGGCAGAAGGACGGATACACCCTGCAGCTAGGGAGTCCTTGATGTAGATCTCCATAGCCTTGGTCTCCAGACCTGACAGAGAGTACAGTTGTCCCCGGGGCAGCGTGCTGCCTGGGAGAAGGTCGATCCCTTAGTCATAGGGTTGGTACGGAGGAAGTGAAGTGGTCCAGGCCTTACTGAAAACCTCCCGGAGGTCCTGGTACTCCACGGAAATGGCGGAGAGGTCTGGGGCAACTTGCCCACAGGAAGTCGTCCCGGGGCAGTATGTGCTGACTTCAGGCAATGGGCATGGCAGAAAGGGCTCCAGCCCATGATGGCAACAGCAGTCCAGTCTATGAGGGAACTGTGTAGCTGGAGCCAAGAGAATACCAATACCACAGGAACCTGAGGAGACTTATTTAGCATGAATTGGATTGCCTCGCTGTGGTTCCCTGACACTCGTAGGTTGATGGGAGTGGTATTGTGGATGACCCGAAATATAGAATGCTCTAATATCCATGGGAATGGAGAGGGGCTGAGTGGGGATGCCCAGCTTGGACGCCAGGGAAGCATCCATAAAACTGTCATCAGCCCCAGAGTCGATGAGTACCTGGAGAGATTTTGACTGGTTCCCTCACAGCAGGATGGCATGGAAAGGGGTGTGAGTAAGGGGAGAGGAAAAGTTCTCCATATGTTCCGCCAGAGCACTCACCCCTACCGGTGAGCCTGATCTTTTAGTCGACAGGAGGACAGGAAATGACCAGTAGTCCCGCAATACAGGCAACTCTTCTTGTGAAGCTGGTGTAGATATTCGGCTGTGGACAGCCTGGCTCTACCTAGTTGCATCGGGTCGTGAAGAGGTGAATCAGAAGACTTCGGAGACTCTCGGGGGAACTTGGGTAGCCTCAGGTCCTCTTGGCCACTGAGACGTCAGGGACTTCCGGGAGGCAAGGTGGAATTGGATCTCCTCTCCTTCCTACGTTCTTGTAACCACACATCGATCCGGATGATCAAGGCAATGAGCAAGACGAGATCCGTCGGTAGTTCCCAGGCTGCTAGCTCATCCTTTACTTCCTCCGATAATCCGTGCAGGAACATATTGAACAGCGATTCCGAGTTCCAGGCACTCTCAAATCCACTGCATTGTCTGCCACACTGCTGGAGTCTTGCCAAAACTGGATTAACTTCTGTGCAGCCTCTCTCACAGACAATGGAGAATCGAAAACCTTCTTCACCTCTGCCACAAACTCCTCCAAACTGAACCATATGGCAGTAGCCCAGCGTGATGAGGTACGCTATCTTTGAGCGGGGAAGGAGGAGAGCTGCAGCTCGAAGGTGAGAGAACTCTGCATGAGAAATGCCCGACAGGTTCCCGACTCTCCAGTGAAGCATTCCGGGGGAGGTAAGGGTGGTTCTTGGGAAACCGGGGTGGCAGGGAGGCCGCGCTGTTAACAGCTGGGTTACTGAGGGGCTGGGAGGTTACCATCCTAGTAGGCTTTCTGACAGACAACACATGGAATTGCTCCAGCAGTGCGGTCATGGTGTTCAGCCAAGGTCTGGAACCTTTCCATAAGACCATGAAGCAACTCCTCATGCCTTCCAATGGTGGCTCCTTGAGTTGCATAGCTGGTCCGAGTCTACTGGGTCTGTCATGGCCAGTTCGTACTGTCAAGACTCATGAGAAGACCCAGATGCATACAGTTTCAAAGTAACAAAAGTGTATGACAAAAACAGGGGGCAGGCAAAAACAGGTCAAGGTCAGGCAGAGGTCAGTAATCCAGAGTAGAGTCCGAAAGGTACAGAACGGCAGGCAGGCTCAGGGTCAGGGCAGGCAGAGGTCAGTAATGCAGGGTGGTGTTACAAGGTAGAGAATGGCAGGCAGGCTCAGGGCAGGCAGAATGGTCAAAACCAGGAAAACTAGAAAACAGGAACTAGAGAAAGACAGGAGCACGGGAAAAACATTGGTAGGCTTGACAAAACTAACTGGCAGCAGACAAACAGAGAACACAGGTATAAATACACTGGGGATAATGTGGAAGATGGACGACACCTGGAGGGGGGTGGAGCTAAGAACAAAGACCGGTGAAACAGATCAGGGTGTGACAGTATATAACTTCAACAGTGCCGTAATATCTAACACTTCACAACAATATGCACAATACACACAAATCTAAAAGTAAAAGAATGGAATTAAGAAACATAAAATATTAGGACAAGCAATGTTGGAGTAATATTGACTACAGTAGAATAGAATACAGTATATACAGTATATCACAAAAGTGAGTACACCCCTCACATTTTTGTAAATATTTGAGTATATCTTTTCATGTGACAACACTGAAGAAATGACACTTTGCTACATTGTAAAGTAGTGAGTGTACAGCTTGTATAACAGTGTACATTTGCTGTCCCCTCAAAATAACTCAACACACTTAATGTCTAAACCGCTGACCACAAAAGTGAGTAGTCTGGTTTAGATCTTATATGTCGGAAAGATATCAGTTTGTCTCTGTGAATGGTTTGTCCTCTGACAAATCAACTGTAAATTTCGGTGTTCCTCAAGGTTCCGTTTTAGGACCACTATTGTTTTTACTATATATTTTACCTCTTGGGGATGTTATTCGAAAACATAATGTTAACTTTCACTGCTATGCGGGTGACACACAGCTGTACATTTCAATGAAACATGGTGAAGCCCCAAAATTTCCCTTGCTAGAAGCATGTGTTTCAGACATAAGGAAGTGGATGGCTGCAAACTTTCTACCTTTAAACTCGGACAAAACAGAGATGCTTGTTCTAGGTCCCAAGAAACAAAGAGATCTTCTGTTGAATCTGACAATTAATCTTAATGGTTGTACAGTCGTCTCAAATAAAACTGTGAAGGACCTCGGCGTTACTCTGGACCCTGATCTCTCTTTTGAAGAACATATCAAGACCATTTCAAGGACAGCTTTTTTCCATCTACGTAACATTGCAAAAATCAGAAACTTTCTGTCCAAAAATGATGCAGAAAAATTAATCCATGCTTTTGTCACTTCTAGGTTAACTACTGCAATGCTCGTCGCAACTTCCGGGTTGGAGCGAGCGGTCGCATCCACATTTCGCTCCGCAGGTAGTATAACTTTTTCATTACATTTCATTACATTTCATTATAGTACAACGGTTTGATTTGTCTAATCTTAGCAATTTCTTCTTAGCTAGCTACATAGCCGTCTTTGTATCAAAGATAATTGCGTAATTATCGTATTTCGTCGTCCTAACGTAGTCTTCACTGCTCTGCCCAGCAGCTAGCCAGCTAGCAAACGTCCACCGATTAGCAGCACTGTAGAAACTATTACACTCAACTGAACGACTTGATTAGTGTAGTGTTAGCTAGCTACATAGCTGTCTTTGCTGTCTTCGTATCCAAGATAATTGTGTAGTTTAGAGTGTGTAGTCTTAGAGTGATTATCTTAATTTACCGAGGTTAGCTAGCCAGCTATTTGTCGTCCTTAACGTAGGAGACACTGCTAGCTAGCCAACAGCTAGCCAACGTCTTCCGAATAGAACTCAACAACCCGGTCGCATTCCGCTTCGCTCCACAGGTAGTATCACATTTTCATTTAATTTCATTACAGTACAACGGTTTGATTTGTTTGATCGTAGCTAGCTACATAGCCGTCTTTGTATCAAAGATAATTGTGTAGTCTAGAGCGATTTTCTAGGTTAGCTAGCCAGCTATTGTCGTTCTTTTAACGCAACGTAACGTAATCAACACTGCTAGCTAGCCAGCTAGCCCCCGAATAGCAGCACTGTAGAAACTATTACACTCAACGGAACGACTTCATTAGTGTAGTGTCAACAACGCAGCCACCGCCAGCTAGCCTACAAAGTCAACAACGCAGCCACTGCCAGCTAGCCTACTTCAGCAGTACTGTATCATTTGAATCATTTTAGTCAATAAGATTCATGCTACGTAAGCTTAACTTTCTGAACATTCGAGACGTGTAGTCCACTTGTCATTCCAATCTCCTTTGCATTAGCGTAGCCTCTTCTGTAGCCTGTCAACTATGTGTCTGTCTATCCCTGTTCTCTCCTCTCTGCACAGACCATACAAACGCTCCACACCGCGTGGCCGCGGCCACCCTAATCTGGTGGTCCCAGCGCGCACGACCCACGTGGAGTTCCAGGTCTCCGGTAGCCTCTGGAACTGCCGATCTGCGGCCAACAAGGCAGAGTTCATCTCAGCCTATGCCTCCCTCCAGTCCCTCGACTTCTTGGCACTGACGGAAACATGGATCACCACAGATAACACTGCCACTCCTACTGCTCTCTCTTCGTCCGCCCACGTGTTCTCGCACACCCGAGAGCTTCTGGTCAGCGGGGTGGTGGCACCGGGATCCTCATCTCTCCCAAGTGGTCATTCTCTCTTTCTCCCCTTACCCATCTGTCTATCGCCTCCTTTGAATTCCATGCTGTCACAGTTACCAGCCCTTTCAAGCTTAACATCCTTATCATTTATCGCCCTCCAGGTTCCCTCGGAGAGTTCATCAATGAGCTTGATGCCTTGATAAGCTCCTTTCCTGAGGACGGCTCACCTCTCACAGTTCTGGGCGACTTTAACCTCCCCACGTCTACCTTTGACTCATTCCTCTCTGCCTCCTTCTTTCCACTCCTCTCCTCTTTTGACCTCACCCTCTCACCCCCCCCCTACTCACAAGGCAGGCAATACGCTCGACCTCATCTTTACTAGATGCTGTTCTTCCACTAACCTCATTGCAACTCCCCTCCAAGTCTCCGACCACTACCTTGTATCCTTTTCCCTCTCGCTCTCATCCAACACTTCCCACACTGCCCCTACTCGGATGGTATCGCGCCGTCCCAACCTTCGCTCTCTCTCCCCCGCTACTCTCTTCTCTTCCATCCTATCATCTATTCCCTCTGCTCAAACCTTCTCCAACCTATCTCCTGATTCTGCCTCCTCAACCCTCCTCTCCTCCCTTTCTGCATCCTTTGACTCTCTATGCCCCCTATCCTCCAGGCCGGCTCGGTCCTCCCCTCCCGCTCCGTGGCTCGACGACTCATTGCGAGCTCACAGAACAGGGCTCCGGGCAGCCGAGCAGAAATGGAGGAAAACTCGCCTCCCTGCGGACCTGGCATCCTTTCGCTCCCTCCTCTCTACATTTTCCTCTTCTGTCTCTGCAGCTAAAGCCACTTTCTACCACTCTAAATTCCAAGCTTCTGCCTCTAACCCTAGGAAGCTCTTTGCCACCTTCTCCTCCCTCCTGAATCCTCCTCCCCCTCCCCCCCTCCTCCCTCTCTGCAGATGACTTCGTCAACCATTTTGAAAAGAAGGTCGACGACATCCGATCCTCGTTTGCTAAGTCAAACGACACTGCTGGTTCTGCTCACACTGCCCTACCCTGTGCTCTGACCTCTTTCTCCCCTCTCTCTCCAGATGAAATCAAATCAAATCAAATCAAATTTTATTTGTCACATACACATGGTTAGCAGATGTTAATGCGAGTGTAGCGAAATGCTTGTGCTTCTAGTTCCGACAATGCAGTGATAACCAACAAGTAATCTAACTAACAATTCCAAAACCACTGTCTTATACACAGTGTAAGGGGATAAGGAACATGTACATAAGGATATATGAATGAGTGATGGTACAGAGCAGCATACAGTAGATGGTATCGAGTACAGTATATACATATGAGATGAGTGTGTAGACAAAGTAAACAAAGTGGCATAGTTAAAGTGGCTAGTGATACATGTGTTACATAAGGATGCAGTCGATGTTGTAGAGTACAGTATATACATATGCATATATGCCATTCAGCGGACGCTTTTATCCAAAGCGACTTACAGTCATGTGTGCATACATTCTACGTATGGGTGGTCCCGGGGATCGAACCCACTACCCTGGCGTTACAAGCGCCATGCTCTACCAACTGAGCTACAGAAGGACCATATGAGAAGGCATATGAGATGAATAATAATGTAGGGTAAGTAACATTATATAAGGTAGCATTGTTTAAAGTGGCTAGTGATATATTTACATCATTTCCCATCAATTCCCATTATTAAAATGGCTGGAGTTGGGTCAGTGTCAATGACAGTGTGTTGGCAGCAGCCACTCAATGTTAGTGGTGGCTATTTAACAGTCTGATGGCCTTGAGATAGAAGCTGTTTTTCAGTCTCTCGGTCCCAGCTTTGATGCACCTGTACTGACCTCGCCTTCTGGATGATAGCGGGGTGAACAGGCAGTGGTTCGGGTGGTTGATGTCCTTGATGATCTTTATGGCCTTCCTGTAACAACGGGTGGTGTAGGTGTCCTGGAGGGCAGGTAGTTTGCCCCCGGTGATGCGTTGTGCAGTCCTCACTACCCTCTGGAGAGCCTTACGGTTGAGGGCGGAGCAGTTGCCGTACCAGGCGGTGATACAGCCCGCCAGGATGCTCTCGATTGTGCATCTGTAGAAGTTTGTGAGTGCTTTTGGTGACAAGCCGAATTTCTTCAGCCTCCTGAGGTTGAATAGGCGCTGCTGCGCCTTCTTCACGACGCTGTCAGTGTGAGTGGACCAATTCAGTTTGTCTGTGATGTGTATGCCGAGGAACTTAAAACTAGCTACCCTCTCCACTACTGTTCCATCGATGTGGATAGGGGGTGTTCCCTCTGCTGTTTCCTGAAGTCCACAATCATCTCCTTAGTTTTGTTGACGTTGAGTGTGAGGTTATTTTCCTGACACCACACTCCAAGGGCCCTCACCTCCTCCCTGTAGGCCGTCTCGTCGTTGTTGGTAATCAAGCCTACCACTGTTGTGTCGTCCGCAAACTTGATGATTGAGTTGGAGGCGTGCGTGGCAACGCAGTCGTGGGTGAACAGGGAGTACAGGAGAGGGCTCAGAACGCACCCTTGTGGGGCCCCCGTGTTGAGGATCAGCGGGGAGGAGATGTTGTTGCCTACCCTCACCACCTGGGGGCGGCCCGTCAGGAAGTCCAGTACCCAGTTGCACAGGGCGGGGTCTAGACCCAGTCCCAATCTCGCGTCTTGTGACGGCCGGCCGCCCAACAACCTGCCCGCTTGACCCTATCCCCTCCTCTCTTCTCCAGACCATTTCCGGAGACCTTCTCCCTTACCTCACCTCGCTCATCAACTCATCCCTGACCGCTGGCTACGTCCCTTCCGTCTTCAAGAGAGCGAGAGTTGCACCCCTTCTGAAAAAACCTACACTCGATCCCTCCGATGTCAACAACTACAGACCAGTATCCCTTCTTTCTTTTCTCTCCAAAACTCTTGAACGTGCCGTCCTTTGCCAGCTCTCCCGCTATCTCTCTCAGAATGACCTTCTTGATCCAAATCAGTCAGGTTTCAAGACTAGTCATTCAACTGAGACTGCTCTTCTCTGTATCACGGAGGCGCTCCGCACCGCTAAAGCTAACTCTCTCTCCTCTGCTCTCATCCTTCTAGACCTATCGGCTGCCTTCGATACTGTGAACCATCAGATCCTCCTCTCCACCCTCTCCGAGTTGGGCATCTCCGGCGCGGCCCACGCTTGGATTGCGTCCTACCTGACAGGTCGCTCCTACCAGGTGGCGTGGCGAGAATCTGTCTCCTCACCACGCACTCTCACCACTGGTGTCCCCCAGGGCTCTGTTCTAGGCCCTCTCCTATTCTCGCTATACACCAAGTCACTTGGCTCTGTCATAACCTCACATGGTCTCTCCTATCATTGCTATGCAGACGACACCCAATTAATCTTCTCCTTTCCCCCTTCTGATGACCAGGTGGCGAATCGCATCTCTGCATGTCTGGCAGACATATCAGTGTGGATGACGGATCACCACCTCAAGCTGAACCTCGGCAAGACGGAGCTGCTCTTCCTCCCGGGGAAGGACTGCCCGTTCCATGATCTCGCCATCACGGTTGACAACTCCATTGTGTCCTCCTCCCAGAGTGCTAAGAACCTTGGCGTGATCCTGGACAACACCCTGTCGTTCTCAACTAACATCAAGGCGGTGGCCCGTTCCTGTAGGTTCATGCTCTACAACATCCGCAGAGTACGACCCTGCTTCACACAGGAAGCGGCGCAGGTCCTAATCCAGGCACTTGTCATCTCCCGTCTGGATTACTGCAACTCGCTGTTGGCTGGGCTCCCTGCCTGTGCCATTAAACCCCTACAACTCATCCAGAACGCCGCAGCCCGTCTGGTGTTCGACTTTCCCAAGTTCTCTCACGTCACCCCGCTCCTCCGCTCTCTCCACTGGCTTACAGTTGAAGCTCGCATCCGCTACAAGACCATGGTGCTTGCCTAAGGAGCTGTGAGGGGAATGGCACCTCAGTACCTCCAGGCTCTGATCAGGCCCAACACCCAAACAAGGGCACTGCGTTCATCCACCTCTGGCCTGCTCGCCTCCCTACCACTGAGGAAGTACAGTTCCCGCTCAGCCCAGTCAAAACTGTTCGCTGCTCTGGCCCCCCAATGGTGGAACAAACTCCCTCACGACGCCAGGACAGCGGAGTCAATCATCACCACCTTCCGGAGACACCTGAAACCCCACCTCTTTAAGGAATACCTAGGATAGGATAAGTAATCCTTCTCACCCCCCCCTTTAAGATTTAGATGCACTATTGTAAAGTGACTGTTCTACTGGATGTCATAAGGTGAATGCACCAATTTGTAAGTCGCTCTGGATAAGACATGGCACCTCATGGCAAAGAACTCTGAGGATCTGAGAAAAATAATTGTGGCTCTACATAAAGATGGCCTGGGCTATAAGAAGATTACCAAGACCCTGAAACTGAGCTGCAGCACAGTGGCCAAGACCATACAGCGGTTTCACTGGACAGGTTCAACTCAAAACAGGCCTCGCCATGGTCGACCAAAGAAGTTGAGTGCACGTGCTCAGCATCATATCCAGAGGTTGTCTTTGGGAAATATATGTATGAGTGCTGCCAGTATTGCTGCAGAGGTTGAAGGGGTGGGGGGTCAGCCTGTCAGTGCTCAGACCATACGCCGTACACTTCATCAAATTGGTCTGCATAGCTGTCGTCCCAGAAGGAAGCCTCTTCTAAAGATGAGTGAATGAGCACAAGAAAGGCCGCAAACAGTTTGCTGAAGACAAGCAGACTAAGGACATGGATTACTGGAACTTTGTCCTGTGGTCTGATAAACGTATTTGGTTCAGATGGTGTCAATCGTGTGTGGCAGGGCAGTATTCCGACATGATAACGACCCCAAACACACCTCCAAGACGACCACTGCCTTGCTAAAGAAGCTGAGGGTAAAGGTGATTGCCTGGCCAAGCATGTCCCCAGACCTAAACCCTATTGAGCATCTGTGGGGCATCCTCAAATGGAAGGTGGAGGTGTGCAAGGTCTCTAACATCCATCAGCTCTGTGATGTCGTCATGGAGGAGTGGAAGAGGACTCCAGTGGCAACCTGTGAAGCTCTGGTGAACTCTATGCCCAAGAGGTTTAAGGCAGTGCTGGAAAATGATGGTGGCCACACAAAATATTGACCCTTTGGGCCCAATTTGGACATTTTCACTTAGGGGTGTACTCACTTTTGTGGCCAGCAGTTTAGACATTAATGGCTGTGTGTTGCGTTATTTTGAGGGAACAGCAAATTTACACTGTTATACAAGCTGTACACTCACTACTTTACATTGTAGCCAAGTGTCATTTCTTCAGTGTTGTCACATGAAAAGATATACTCAAATATTTACAAAAATGTGAGGGGTGTACTCACTTTTGTGATATACTGTACATATGAGATGACTAGTGTTCCATTATTAAAGTGGCCAGTGATTTCAAGTCTATGTATATAGGGCAGCAGCCTCTAAGGTGCAGGATTATGTAACCGGGTGGAAGCCGCCTAGTGATGGCTATTTAACATGTCTGATGGCCTTGAGATTGACACATAGCTTCTGTCTTTTGGTCCCAGCTTTGATGCACCTGTACTGACCTCGCCTTCTGGACGATAGCGGGGTGAACAGGCAGTGGCTCAGGTGGTTCTATTCCTTGATGATCTTTTTGGCCCCCTGTGACATCGGTGCTGTAGGTGTCCTGGAGGGCAGGTAGTTTGTCCCCAGTGATACGTTGGGCAGACCACACCACCATCTGGAGTGCCCTGCAGTTGTGGCCGGTGCAGTTTCCGTACCAGGTGGTGATACAGCCCGACAGGATGCTCTCAATTGTGCATCTGTAAAAGTTTGTGAGGGTTTTGGGTACCAAGCCAAATTTCTTCAGCCTCCTGAGGTTGAAGAGGCGCTGTTGCACCTTCTTCACCACATTGTCTGTGTGGGTGGACCATTTCAGATCATCAGTAATGTGTACGCCGTTCCAATCCTAGAAAGAAATGTGGACCGAGATAATAGCAACATAGTATTCATTGTTGTCTAATATGAGTTTAATAAAGCCTGTTTCTTGTGGTGTTTTCTGTCCTCAGATACAGAGAGCTGTGAAAGCCTGACTGCAGATGAAGAGCAGTGGTTCTCAGTCCTGGTCCTGGTGACTCAAAGGGAGGCACATTTTTGTTTTTGCCTTAGCACTACACAGGTGATTCAAATGATAAACTCGGGGCTCCCGAGAGGCGCAGCGCTCTAAGGCACTGCATCTCAGTGCTAGTGTAACAGTATAACTTTAGACCGTCCCCTCGCCCATACCCGGGCGCGAACCAGGGACCCTCTGCACACATCAACCACTCATCCGGGAAGCATCGTTACCCATCGCTCCACAAAAGACGCGGCCCTTGCAGAGCAAGGGGAACTACTACTTCAAGGTCTCAGAGCAAGTGACGTCACCAATTGAAACGCTATTTAGCGCACACCGCTAACTAAGCTAGCCGTTTCACATCCGTTACACTCACCCCCCTTTTGACCTTCCTCCTTTTCCGCAGCAACCAGTGATCCGGGTCAACAGCATCAATGTAACAGTATAATTTTAAACCGTCCCCTCGCCCATACCCGGGCTCGAACCAGGGACCCTCTGCACACATCAACAACAGTCACCCACGAAGCATCGTTACCCATCGCTCCACAAAAGCCGCAGCCCTTGCAGAGCAAGGGGAACTACTACTTCAAGGTCTCAGAGCAAGTGACGTCACCAATTGAAACGCTATTTAGCGCACACCGCTAACTAAGCTAGCCGTTTCACATCCGTTACACTAGAGGCATCACTACAGATCATGGCTTCCATGTGTTTGATACCATTCCATTTACTCCGTTCCAGCCATTATTATGAGCCATCCTCCACTCAGCAGCCTCCACTGGATCATGTACTCTACCTTGGCAAGTAAAGATGAGGTTCAAAGCATACGTAATATTACACGTTGATGAAAAAATATTGTATGTCAACTAGGCAAAATCATACAAATACTATACTGTTGTGCTCTTCAAATGTGGACTGTGACGTTGGATTAAAACCATAGAACCTTTCACCCAGTGGTCTTTGACCTGGTCCGTTGTTGTCCTCCATCTGTACAACATCCTGCAGAACAGCAGACCTCTCCTCTGGCACACGGCAGCGAGCTGCAGGTCTCCTCCTGTCCAGTCTCATGAAGTTATGTAGGACACAGATAGCCTTCACAACCTGAATTCCTCCAGGAGGCAGTCCCAGATGGCCCTGGTCACCGAACTGTGCAGTGCCCTACATGGTAACTGTAGGCAATCATTTTGAAGGAATATCCAGTTACAAGGTATCTGTAGGAATATGGAAGATAATGTCTTTATTAGACTTTTACATTACCAGGTCATTGTGGATTACTAAAGTATAATATCTCTTATAACAAATCATGATAACATTGGATAGATATATGCATGTGCACACACATGAGAATGTGTAGCACTTGACAACAGAAGGATCATATCAAGGATAGTGTCACAAATGAAAACCATGTGAAGCTTGATGATTAAAAAAAATACTTTTTAACCTTTATTTAACTGGGCAAGTCAGTTAAGAATAAATTCTCATTTACAGTGACTGCCTACAATGGCCAAACCCGGACGATGCTGGGCCAAATGTGGGCTGCCATGTGGGACTCCCAATCACGGCAGTTTGTGATACAGCCTCGATTCAAACCAGGGACTGTGGTAATGGCTCTTGCACTGAGATGCAGTTCCTTAGACCGCTGCGCCACTCGGGAGCCTGAGTGGATGTAAATAAATGTAAATAGCGGAGTAGGGTATTTATTATAAGATGGTAGGGTATTTATTATAAGATGGTAGGGTATTTATTATAAGATGGTAGGGTATTTATTATAAGATGGTAGGGTATTTATTATAAGATGGTAGGGTATTTATTATAAGATGGTAGGGTATTTATTATAAGATGGTAGGGTATTTATTATAAGATGGTAGGGTATTTATTATAAGATGGTAGGGTATTTATTATAAGATGGTAGGGTATTTATTATAAGATGGTAGGGTATTTATTATAAGATGATAGGGTATTTGTTATAAGATGGTAGGGTATTTGTTATAAGATGGTAGGGTATTTATTATAAGATGGTAGGGTATTTATTATAAGATGGTAGGGTATTTATTATAAGATGGTAGGGTATTTATTATAAGATGGTAGGGTATTTATTATAAGATGGTAGGGTATTTATTATAAGATGGTAGGGTATTTGTTGTTATTTATTTTATTATTTGACGAAGAAAAAAAAGCTACGGCTAAGGGAGTTATAGTCCAGTCTAGTAGGTGGCGGTAATGCAACATTTATTGGATGCCAACCGCCGTTAAACCTCATCGAAGAAGGGCCGTGTGCAAACCGCGTGTGACGCAGAAAGGAGGGAGGGACCGATAACAAACAGGAACAGTTACGTAGCTGAGGTGAGTGGCTGCATTAAAGGACAGAAATCTCAACAATTACACAGTGGAAGATATGTTTAAAAAAACGTAAAATGTGTCGTACAGAGTCGCAGTCTGTCTGAAGTACGAACACAATGTAAATGCAAGGCGAGCTGTTTTTGTGGCTCCGTGACTAACTAACTAAACATTTTCTGACAGCGCACTTTGGCCTAATGCGTCAGCTGCACGCGGGAAAGACACAGGATTTAATTATTGATTTGCCAGTCCAGACATAGTCTCGAAAGAAATCTGGAAATATATTGCCCGCACATTTTTAGGTGATGTTGTAAAATTGATCTCTTTGTTTTGGTGTAGCTTCCCAATTAGCCTGTTAGTTAGCTATATTCAGGTGTATGTTATGGTCGAGTCCACGGCGTGGTGCGCGGTCCTGTTTAAAGGTTCCTAATGTAATGCGCACCACCGCGGGCACCTGGGCGACGTGGTCCGGGTCCATGTGGGAAATAGCTTCCTAATTATGTTGGAAGTTGGCTGTGAAAGATAATTAATTGCTAAGACATTGTCATATCATTTTATTGGTCGCATACACATATTTAGCAGTTGTTATTGCGGGTGTAGCCAAAATGCTTGTTCCTAGCTCCAGCAGTGTAGGTTAAATAAAACGGTGAATTGTTAGATATGACCTTTTATTTAACTAGGCAACAATATACAAATCTAGAAGTAAAATAATGGAATTAAGAAATATATAAATATAGCGGTTTTCCTTTATTTTCTAAATTGTAGAATAATAGTGAAGACATCAACACTATGAAATAACACACATGGAATCATGTAGTACCTAAAAAAGTGTTAAACAAATAGAAATATATTTTATATTTGAGATTCTTCAAAGTAGCCGCCTTGACAGCTTTGCACACTCTTGGCATTCTCTCAACCAGCTTCATGAGGTATTCACCTGGAATACATTTGAATTAACAGGTGTGCCTTGTTAAAAGTACATTTCTTTCTTTCCTTATTGCGTTTGAGCCAATCAGCTGTGCTGTGACAAGGTAGGTGTGGTACACAGAATATATTATGGCAAGAACAGCTCAGGGTAGCCTAGTGGGGCGGCAGGGTAGCCTAGTGGTTAGAGCGTTGGACTAGTAACCGGAAGGTTTGAAGTTCAAACCCCCGAGCTGACAAGGTCGTTCTGCCCCTGAACAGGCAGTTAACCCACTGTTCCTAGGCCGTCATTGAAAATAAGAATTTGTTCTTCACTGACTTGCCAAGTTAAATAAAGGTACAAATAAAATTTAAAAAAAGAAAGGACAAATGACATCATCAGTAATTTAAAACGTGGTCAGCCAATCTGGAACATTTCAAGAACTTTGAAAGTTTCTTTAAGTGCAGTCGCAAAAACCATCAAGCGCTATGATGAAACGGGGTCTCATGAGGACCACCACAGGAAAGGAAGACCCAGAGTTACCTCTGCTGCAGAGGATAAGTTCATTAGAGTTACCAACCTCAGAAATAGGTGACCTGGCCTCCAGTCACCTGACATCAACCCAATTTGAGATGGTTTGGTATGAGTTGGGCTGCTCCGTGAAGGAAAAGCAGCCAACAAGTGTTCATGAATTCAAGACTGTTGGAAAAGCATTCCGACTGAAGCTGGTTGAGAGAATGCCAAGAGTGACAGCTAAGCTGTCATCAAGGCAAAGGGTTGCTACTTTGAAGAATCGTTTCAGTTTTTTTGCGATCTTAGGCTTGTGTGCAGCTGCTCGGGCCATGGAAACCCATTTCATTTAAAAAAAAAATCTGTATTTAACTAGGCAAGTCAGTTAAGAACAAATTCTTATTTTCAATGACTGCCAAGGAACAGTGGGTTAACTGCCTTGTTCACAGGCATAACAGATTTTTATGTTGTCAGCTCGGGGGATTCGATCTTGAAACCTTTTGGTTACTAGTCCAATGCTCTAACCACTAGGCTACCTGCCGCCCCTTGTTCTTGTGCTGACGTTGCTTCCAAAGGTAGTTTGGAACTCGGTAGTGAGTGTTGCAGCTGAGGACAGACTATTTTTTACGTGCTACCCGCTTCAGCACTTGGCGGTCCCATTCTGTGAGCTTGTGTGGCCTACTACTTCTTGCTCCTAGACGTTTCAACTTCACAATACAGTGTACCGGGGCAGCTCTAGCAGGGCAGAAACGTTGTCACTGAGCTCTTGAGTGCGGGCCATTCTACTGCCAATGTTTGTTTATGGAGATTGCATGTCTGTGTTCTTGATTTTATACACCTGTCAGCAACGGGTGTGGCTGAAATAGCCAAATCCACTAATTTGAAGGGGTCTTCACACACACATTTTATAATATATATAATCACATTACATGACCAAAAGTATGTGAACGCCTGCTCGTCGAACATCTCATTTCAAAATCGTGGGCATTAATGGGGAGTTTTTTTGTGCAGATTTTGGCATATTCACATGAATATCTGTCGCTAATTGGATGGAAACCTAGCATCTGAAAACATCAGTGACAGAAACAGAGGAAAACTTTTGACCTTATTTCAGTTAAAGGATGTCTGATGACTGTAAAACACCCTCGGGACTTTCTCATGGGGTGGCAGCGTAGCCTAGTGGTTAGAGCGAAAGGTTGCAAGATCGAATCCCCGAGCTGACAAGGTACAAATATGTCGTTCTGCCCCTGAACAGGCAGTTAACCCACTGTTCCTTGGCCCTCATTGAAAATAAGAATTTGTTCTTAACTGACTTGCCAAGGTAAATAAAGGTAAAATAAAAAAAATACTTGTTGGAAATACAATGTCACATCACTCTTACTTTGGTAGACTGAGGAATAACCATCGTCAAGAGTAAATATGAACACACTGATTTTGGCGGGCTTCATTAAGGCTGTCCCACACAATTGAACGTTCTACGCATGGCACTTGCTTTACATTTGTGCTCATAGCATAAATATCATAACATACAGTATTGGGATTATTAGACATGTTTAACGACTTCCACATCCATATTTTCAAATGATTTCTGTGTTTTGACGACCACATTATTGACATTTAGTGAAAATAGATTTGATCACTGCTTTTCTCACAAAGGTTCCATTGTTTGTTGTGTCACTTAACACCCTACTATTGGACAAATTCAGGTAGGCCTCTTCCCGTTTCGCTTGCTAACGTTTCGCAACAGAATCTGCGGTATGAATACGCCTGTCATGCTGCTACACGTATGCTTGCCAGAAGCTAGCTAGCTACCTACCTACCACTCTGACAGTTAAATTCACCAGGCTTCAGAACCCTATGGGGATAGAAGATTCTCTCTAACCCAGATGTTAGTTTGGTGAGCTACGCAGACTGTCCCTGGGAGATTGTTATAGGTGCTTGTGCTGTGAGGAATCCACCCATAGCTGGTGGTGCTGTGAGGAATCCACCCATAGCTGGTGTTGCTGTGAGGAATCCACCCATAGCGGGTGTTGCTGTGAGGAATCCACCCATAGCTGGTGTTGCTGTGAGGAATCCACCCATAGCTGGTGTTGCTGTGAGGAATCCACCCATAGCTGTTGTGTTCCACCCATAGCTGGTGGTGCTGTGAGGAATCCACCTATAGCTGGTGTTGCTGTGAGGAATCCACCTATAGCTGGTGTTGCTGTGAGGAATCCACCTATAGCTGGTGTTGCTGTGAGGAATCCACCTATAGCTGGTGTTGCTGTGAGGAATCCACTCATAGCTGGTGGTGCTGTGAGGAATCCACTCATAGCGGGTGGTGCTGTGAGGAATCCACCTATAGCTGGTGTTGCTGTGAGGAATCCACCTATAGCGGGTGTTGCTGTGAGGAATCCACTCATAGCTGGTGGTGCTGTGAGGAATCCACCCATAGCTGGTGTTGCTGTGAGGAATCCACCCATAGCTGGTGGTGCTGTGAGGAATCCACCTATAGCGGGTGTTGCTGTGAGGAATCCACTCATAGCTGGTGGTGCTGTGAGGAATCCACCCATAGCGGGTGGTGCTGTGAGGAACCCTTGAAAAAGAAAAGGAGTGCTTCACATTCTACGAGCTCAGATGCAATCATTTAATAACCTAATACCCAACGTTTCCACAGACAAGCTGTCTTCAGGGTATAATGACAAACACTTGTGGGTCACTAGTTTATATAGTGTCAAAGGACACACGGGTGTCTGTAATCATGGCCGGGTGTGACCTGATATCATTGGTTAATTCTAAGATATAAAAATAACATACAAAAAACAAATTAATAGCATATGATCATAGATACCATTTGGCTACATAGGCCTACAAACATTTACAATGAATAGCAAAATCACAATCACAAGAATGGCTTCAGATCAAAGTCTACGTTGAGACCGAAGGGAGCAAAGGGTCTTTAAATTTAAAAAAAGATCCATGCAGCCTCTCCTTTTAACAATAAATTGTCGAGGTCACCCCCTCCTGGGGAGGGTGACATGCCGATATAACGTAGGGACAAAATCGAATGGTTTTCTTCCAAAAAGTGGTCCGCAACTGTTTATGTTGAGTTTTTGCACGATGCTCCCACATTCGTACTTTTAATTTGTGCTTTGGTTTACCGACATAATTTTGACCACAAGGACAAGTTATAAGATAAATAACTGCCTTAGTGGAGCACGTAATAACACCTTGGATTGGGATCTGGTTCCCTGTTTGGGGGTGTTTGAAGGATCTACATTTTATAAGTGCCATTGCATTGATCACAGCCATGACACTTGCAGTTTCCATCTGGTAGAGGCGCAAATAGACGTTGTGCAGGGATTAGAGGTCGACCGATTAATCGGAATGGCCTATTTAATTAGGGCCGATTTCGTAACAATCGGAAATCTGTATTTTTGGGCGCCGATTTGCTGTTTAAATGTATTTATTTTTAAAAATTATTATTTTTTATACCTTTATTTAACTAGGCAAGTCAGTTAAGAACACATTCTTATTTTCAATGGCGACCTAGGAACGGTGGGTTAACTGCCTTGTTCAGGGGCAGAATGATACCTTTTCACCTTGTCAGCTCGGGGGATCCAATCTTGCAACCTTACAGTTAACTATTCCAACGTAAAAACGACCTGACTCTCTCTCGTTGCACTACACAAGGAGACTTGCCTGTTACGTGAATGCAGTAAGCCACGGTAAGTTGCTAGCTAGCATTAAACTTATCTTATAAAAAAACAATCAATCATAATCACTAGTTAACTACACATGGTTTTTATTTTATTTTACCTTTATTTAACTAGGAAAGTATTACTAGATATTATCTAGTGTGTCCTGCGTTGCATATAATCTGACTGAGCATACAAGTATCTAAGTATCTGACTGAGCGGTGGTAGGCAGAAGCAGGCGTGTAAACATTCATTCAAACAGCACTTTCGTGCGTTTTGCCAGCAGCTCTTCCTTGTGCGGTCAAGCATTGCGCTGTTTATGACTTCAAGCCTATCAACTCCCGAGATGAGGCTGGTGTAACCGAAGTGAAATGGGTAGCTAGTTAGCGTGCGCTAATAGCGTTTCAAACGTCACTGGCTCTGAGCCTTCTAGTAGTTGTTACCCTTGCTCTGCATGGGTAACGCTGCTTCGAGGGTGGTTGTTGTCGTTGTGTTCCTGGTTCGAGCCCAGGGATGAGCGAGGAGAGGGACGGAAGCTATACTGTTACACTGGCAATACTAAAGTGCCTATAAGAACATCCAATAGTCAAAGGTTAATGAAATACAAATGGTATAGAGAGAAATAGTCCTATAATTCCTATAATAACTACAACCTAAAACTTGTTACCTGGGAATATTGAAGACTCATGTTAAAAGGAACCACCAGCTTTTCATACAGTGGGGTAAAAAAGTATTTAGTCAGCCACCAATTGTGCAAGTTCTCCACTTAAGAAGATGAGAGAGGCCTTCATCATAGGTACACTTAAACTATGACAGACAAAATGAGAAGAAAAAAAATCCAGAAAATCACATTGTAGGATTTTTAATGACTAAATACTTTTTTGCCCCACTGTATGTTCTCATGTTCTGAGCATCAAACTGAAACATTACCTTTCTTACATGGCGCATATTGCACTTTTACTTTCTTCTCTAACACTTTGTTTTTGCATTATTTAAACCAAATTTAACATGTTTCATTATTTACTTGAGGCTAAATTTATTTTATTGATGTATTATATTACGTTAAAATAAGTGTTCATTCAGTATTGTTATAATTGTCATTATTACAAATACATTTTTTAAAAGTCGTCCGATTTAATCGGTATTTGCTTTTTTTGGGGCCTCCAATAATCGGTATCGGCGTTGAAAAATCATAATCAGTTGACCTCTAGCAGGGATATTTTGGGGTGGTATATCAGTTTACCAATTGATCTCTGCAATTTCTGCCCCGTGAGAATATGAACAAGGGGAGAGTCCGAAAACACATTACCAATACGGTCATCAGATCTTAGAATGTGCCGATGTTTGAATGGTTACCTTAATTTGTTCAGAGCACTTTGAATAGTGGGTAGTTAGAACTGTTGGATTCTGGGTTAAACTTAGAACATTGCTATGCTAGAGACATGATACACCAGAAGTAAGACTATAGTATCTGATGGGTGATAGAGACTGGTTTTTACATCAGAAGTTAATGATTATCTCTAGGAACCAGATGGCTTTGAAATGTGCTGAGTAGACGGGAGGAAGTCACAGGATTGCTATGGGGGATACGGATGAAGGTATTTGGATTAGGCATCAAGGGGGTTGAGGTAAGGTCAGATCCCCTTAGGCTAATAAACCATTGTTTCTCCCTTATCGCGTCGTCTTCCTGTCGAACCACAAAATATGTAAGGATTGGAGAGAAGGAGGAGGGCTTAAATTGGAGTGTATATACTTGTGGTGATGGAAACATGTTTTGTCTATAATGCAGCTGTATTGATCCTCTGGGAAGAATAAACTTGGTTAAGCTTTCATAATGTCCGTTGAGTTTTACTCAAAGAATGAGAATTTAACAGCACGTAAGACTGCTTCTTTTTACGAGACTGTCCTTGAAAGAGATGTCTCAATTTGTTTTGAATCTTCTCAATGGCAGTATTAATCTGACCGTTTTTGTACCCCCTCTCCTTGAATTTTCTTTGCGTCTCAGTGAAGAACCCACCTATAAAACCCACCTATAAAAGCTCCTGTAGCTTCAGAGAGCCTATTCCACTCTGGTTGAGCTGAAGAGGTGTAGTAACCAGAGCATGTAAGCAGAGTTGAGAGGTTGGAAACCCCGCTCACCGCTTCATGTGCTTTCCTACCAGTCTGCTAAAAAATGATCGATGGCAGTTATGATATCGTTTAGAATTTACAAAGAAATACATTGTGACACAATAGGCTGGTAGGGACAAAAAGCGCTCAGAATTTCGTTGTATTAAATCATTATAGGATATACATTACGCATATAGGCTGTGACTTACTTAGAATTAAATGAAAATTACTTTTTTTTAAATAAATTTGCTCAACACCCTTCAGATCCACTGGGGGATGCTCAACACCCTTCAGACCCACTGGGGGGATGCTCAACACCCTTCAGATCCACTGGGGGGGGATGCTCAACACCCTTCAGACCCACTGGGGGGGATGCTCAACACCCTTCAGACCCACTGGGGGGATGCTCAACACCCTTTAGATCCACTGGGGGGATGCTCAACACCCTTTAGATCCACTGGGGGATGCTCAACACCCTTCAGATCCACTGGGGGGGATGCTCAACACCCTTCAGAGCAAAGATGCAGAGTTGTTAAAAAAAATGTATTCTATATGTAGGCCTAAAGGTTTTTAGGAAAAATAATCCAATCAAAACAGAAATATCATTAAACGCGGGAATATGCCAGGCATATTGCACCAAAATCAATTATGTCCTATTGTATAGAATGAAAATGAAATGTTTTTAGTGATCAGATTTTTTGTTTAAATACTTTGCTACAATGACACTTATCTACCCACCTCATTCCTTTCTTTTGGGATACGTGTCTTTTCAGATTCCACAATAATTCTTTAGTCATGAATACTACATCACCGTACTCCCTCTTGCTCATGGTCCTCATCTTTGTTAATCACCTTGATTTAGCACGTGTTTTTCGTTAGGAAAAGATTTAGTGAACTCAATGAGAGTAGCTAAAGCAAGGGGCAATAGCAGCACACAAATAGACTACCGATGCATGCTGGGCCGGGCATGTCGTGAGGTCCTGAAGTGAGTGCTACTGGAGCGAAATTGGAGCAGGTGAGAAAGCCGATGCTCCATCCTTTGGGAATCCTGCTCCTTGCTCTGCTCCAACCCCGCTCACATACTCTAAGGTTATCTGTGTCTCTCTCAGGTTGTAGGGTTAGTGATCTGACTATGTCTGTCTCTCTCTCAGGTTGTAGGGTTAGTGATCTGACTATGTCTGTCTCTCTCTCAGGTTGTAGGGTTAGTGATCTGACTGTCTGTCTCTCTCTCAGGTTGTAGGGTTAGTGATCTGACTGTCTGTCTCTCTCTCAGGTTGTAGGGTTAGTGATCTGACTGTCTCTCTCTCAGGTTGTAGGGTTAGTGAAATGACTTTGTCTGTCTCGCAGGTTGTAGGGTTAGTGATCTGACTGTCTCTCTCGCAGGTTGTAGGGTTAGTGATCTGACTGTCTGTCTCTCAGGTTGTAGGGTTGGTGATCTGTCTGTCTGTCTCTCAGGTTGTAGGGTTAGTGATCTGACTGTCTCTCTCGCAGGTTGTAGGGTTAGTGATCTGACTGTCTCTCTCGCATGTTGTAGGGTTAGTGATCTGACTGTCTCTCTCTCAGGTTGTAGGGTTAGTGAAATGACTATGTCTGTCTCTCTCTCAGGTTGTAGGGTTAGTGATCTGACTGTCTGTCTCTCTCTCAGGTTGTAGGGTTAGTGATCTGACTATGTCTGTCTCTCTCTCAGGTTGTAGGGTTAGTGATCTGACTATGTCTGTCTCTCTCTCAGGTTGTAGGGTTAGTGATCTGACTATGTCTGTCTCTCTCTCAGGTTGTAGGGTTAGTGATCTGACTGTCTGTCTCTCTCTCAGGTTGTAGGGTTAGTGATCTGACTGTCTCTCTCTCAGGTTGTAGGGTTAGTGAAATGACTTTGTCTGTCTCGCAGGTTGTAGGGTTAGTGATCTGACTGTCTCTCTCGCAGGTTGTAGGGTTAGTGATCTGACTGTCTGTCTCTCAGGTTGTAGGGTTGGTGATCTGTCTGTCTGTCTCTCAGGTTGTAGGGTTAGTGATCTGACTGTCTCTCTCGCAGGTTGTAGGGTTAGTGATCTGACTGTCTCTCTCGCATGTTGTAGGGTTAGTGATCTGACTGTCTCTCTCTCAGGTTGTAGGGTTAGTGAAATGACTTTGTCTGTCTCTCAGGTTGTAGGGTTAGTGAAATGACTGTCTGTCTCTCAGGTTGTAGGGTTAGTGATCTGACTGTCTGTCTCTCAGGTTGTAGGGTTAGTGAAATGACTTTGTCTGTCTCTCAGGTTGTAGGGTTAGTGAAATGACTTTGTCTGTCTCTCAGGTTGTAGGGTTAGTGATCTGACTGTCTGTCTCTCAGGTTGTAGGGTTAGTGAAATGACTGTCTGTCTCTCAGGTTGTAGGGTTAGTGATCTGACTGTCTGTCTCTCAGGTTGTAGGGTTAGTGAAATGACTGTCTGTCTCTCAGGTTGTAGGGTTAGTGATCTGACTGTCTGTCTCTCAGGTTGTAGGGTTAGTGATCTGACAGTCTGTCTCTCAGGTTGTAGGGTTAGTGATCTGACTGTCTGTCTCTCAGGTTGTAGGGTTAGTGATCTGACTGTCTGTCTCTCAGGTTGTAGGGTTAGTGAAATGACTGTCTGTCTCTCAGGTTGTAGGGTTAGTGAAATGACTTTGTCTGTCTCTCGGATTGTAGGAACACGTGGAGATGAGTAGTAATGAGTGTTTTGGATGCGGCCACACCGGCCACTGGATCAAGAACTGTCCGAATGCCGGGCGGGGACGAGGCAAGGGCCGCGGGAGGGGGAAAGGTAAGGTACTGACTACATTACAGGGTAGTGATCAATAGATGGGGAAAGGTAAGGTACTGACTACATTACAGGGCAGTGATCAATAGATTGGGAAAGGTACTGACTACATTACAGGGCAGTGATCAATAGATTGGGAAAGGTACTGACTACATTACAGGGTAGTGATCAATAGACAGGGTAAGATACTGACTACATTACAGGGTAGTGATCAATAGATGGGGAAAGGTAAGGTACTGACTACATTACAGGGTGGTGATCAATAGACTGGGAAAGGTACTGACTACATTACAGGGTAGTGATCAATAGATGGGGAAAGGTAAGGTACTGACTACATTACAGGGTAGTGATCAATAGATGGGGAAAGGTAAGGTACTGACTACATTACAGGGTAGTGATCAATAGATGGGGAAAGGTAAGGTACTGACTACATTATAGGGTAGTGATCAATAGACAAGGTAAGATACTGACTACATTACAGGGTGGTGATCAATAGATGGGGAAAGGTAAGGTACTGACTACATTACAAGGTAGTGATCAATAGATTGGGAAAGGTACTGACTACATTACAGGGTAGTGATCAATAGACGGGGAAAGGTAAGGTACTGACTACATTACAGGGTAGTGATCAATAGACTGGGAAAGGTACTGACTACATTTACAGGGTAGTGATCAATAGACGGGGAAAGGTACTGACTACATTACAGGGTAGTGATCAATAGATGGGGAAAGGTACTGACTACATTACAGGGTAGTGATCAATAGACTGGGAAAGGTACTGACTACATTACAGGGTAGTGATCAATAGACGGTGAAAGGTACTGACTACATTACAGGGTAGTGATCAATAGATGGGGAAAGGTACTGACTACATTACAGGGTAGTGATCAATATATGGGGAAAGGTAAGGTACTGACTACATTACAGGGTAGTGATCAATAGATGGGGAAAGGTACTGACTACATTACAGAGTAGTGATCAATAGACGAGTAAGGTACTGACTACATTACAGGGTAGTGATCAATAGATGGGGAAAGGTACTGACTACATTACAGGGTAGTGATCAATAGACAGGGAAAGGTACTGACTACATTACAGGGTAGTGATCAATAGAAGGGGAAAGGTAAGGTACTGACTACATTACAGGGTAGTGATCAATAGATGGGGAAAGGTAAGGTACTGACTACATTACAGGGTAGTGATCAATAGACGGTGAAAGGTACTGACTACATTACAGGGTAGTGATCAATAGACAGGGAAAGGTACTGACTACATTACAGGGTAGTGATCAATAGACTGGGAAAGGTACTGACTACATTACAAGGTAGTGATCAATAGATGGGGAAAGGTACTGACTACATTACAGGGTAGTGATCAATAGACAGGGAAAGGTACTGACTACATTACAGGGTAGTGATCAATAGATGGGGAAAGGTAAGGTACTGACTACATTATAGGGTAGTGATCAATAGATGGGGAAAGGAAAGGTACAGACTACATTACAGGGTAGTGATCAGTAGATGGGGAAAGGTAAGGTACTGACTACATTACAGGGTAGTGATCAATAGATGGGGAAAGGTAAGGTACTGACTACATTACAAGGTAGTGATCAATAGATGGGGAAAGGAAAGGTACTGACTACATTACAGGGTAGTGATCAATAGATGGGGAAAGGTAAGGTACTGACTACATTACAGGGTAGTGATCAATAGACGGGGAAAGGTACTGACTACATTACAGGGTAGTGATCAATAGACTGGTAAAGGTACTGACTACATTACAGGGTAGTGATCAATAGATGGGGTAAGGTACTGACTACATTACAGGGTAGTGATCGATAGATGGGGAAAGGTAAGGTACTGACTACATTACAGGGTAGTGATCAATAGACAGGTTAAGATACTGACTACATTACAGGGTAGTGATCAATAGATGGGGTAAGGTACTGACTACATTACAGTGTGGTAATCAATAGACTGGGAAAGGTACTGACTACATTACAGGGTAGTGATCAATAGACTGGTAAGGTACTGACTACATTACAAGGTAGTGATCAATAGATGGGGAAAGGTACTGACTACATTACAGGGTAGTGATCAATAGATGGGGAAAGGTAAGGTACTGACTACATTACAGGGTGGTGATCAATAGATGGGGAAAGGTAAGGTACTGACTACATTACAAGGTAGTGATCAATAGACTGGGAAAGGTACTGACTACATTTACAGGGTAGTGATCAATAGACGGGGAAAGGTAAGGTACTGACTACATTACAGGGTAGTGATCAATAGATGGGGAAAGGAAAGGTTCTGACTACATTACAGGGTAGTGATCAGTAGATGGGGAAAGGTAAGGTAATGACTACATTACAGGGTAGTGATCAATAGATGGGGAAAGGTAAGGTACTGACTACATTACAGGGTGGTGATCAATAGACTGGGAAAGGTACTGACTACATTACAAGGTAGTGATCAATAGATTGGGAAAGGTACTGACTACATTACAGGGTAGTGATCAATAGACTGGGAAAGGTACTGACTACATTTACAGGGTAGTGATCAATATACGGAGAAAGGTAAGGTACTGACTACATTACAGGGTAATGATCAATAGATGGTGAAAGGTACTGACTACATTACAGGGTAGTGATCAATAGATGGGGAAAGGTAAGGTACTGACTACATTACAGGGTAGTGATCAATATATGGGGAAAGGTAAGGTACTGACTACATTACAGGATAGTGATCAATAGATTGGGAAAGGTACTGAGTACATTAGAAGTTAGTGATCAATAGACGGGAAAGGTACTGACTACATTACAGGGTAGTGATCAATAGATGGGGAAAGGTACTGACTACATTACAGGGTAGTGATCAATAGACGGTGAAAGGTACTGACTACATTACAGGGTAGTGATCAATAGACTGTGAATGGTAAGGTACTGACTACATTACAGGGTAGTGATCAATAGACAGGGAAAGGTAAGATACTGACTACATTACAGGGTAGTGATCAATAGACTGGGAAAGCTACTGACTACATTACAGGGTAGTGATCAATAGACGGTGAAAGGTACTGACTACATTACAGGGTAGTGATCAATAGACAGGGAAAGGTACTGACTACATTACAGGGTAGTGATCAATAGACTGGGAAAGGTACTGACTACATTACAAGGTAGTGATCAATAGATGGGGAAAGGTACTGACTACATTACAGGGTAGTGATCAATAGACAGGGAAAGGTACTGACTACATTACAGGGTAGTGATCAATAGACAGGGAAAGGTACTGACTACATTACAGGGTAGTGATCAATAGATGGGGAAAGGTAAGGTACTGACTACATTACAGGGTAGTGATCAATAGATGGGGAAAGGAAAGGTACAGACTACATTACAGGGTAGTGATCAGTAGATGGGGAAAGGTAAGGTACTGACTACATTACAGGGTAGTGATCAATAGATGGGGAAAGGAAAGGTACAGACTACATTACAGGGTAGTGATCAGTAGATGGGGAAAGGTAAGGTACTGACTACATTACAGGGTGGTGATCAATAGACTGGGAAAGGTACTGACTACATTACAGGGTAGTGATCAATAGACTGGGAAAGGTACTGACTACATTACAGGGTGGTGATCAATAGATGGGGAAAGGTAAGGTACTGACTACATTACAAGGTAGTGATCAATAGATTGGGAAAGGTACTGACTACATTACAGGGTAGTGATCAATAGACTGGGAAAGGTACTGACTACATTACAGGGTGGTGATCAATAGATGGGGAAAGGTAAGGTACTGACTACATTACAAGGTAGTGATCAATAGATTGGGAAAGGTACAGACTACATTACAGGGTAGTGATCAGTAGATGGGGAAAGGTAAGGTACTGACTACATTACAGGGTAGTGATCAATAGATGGGGAAAGGTAAGGTACTGACTACATTACAAGGTAGTGATCAATAGATGGGGAAAGGAAAGGTACTGACTACATTACAGGGTAGTGATCAATAGATGGGGAAAGGTAAGGTACTGACTACATTACAGGGTAGTGATCAATAGACGGGGAAAGGTACTGACTACATTACAGGGTAGTGATCAATAGACTGGTAAAGGTACTGACTACATTACAGGGTAGTGATCGATAGATGGGGAAAGGTAAGGTACTGACTACATTACAGGGTAGTGATCAATAGACAGGTTAAGATACTGACTACATTACAGGGTAGTGATCAATAGATGGGGTAAGGTACTGACTACATTACAGTGTGGTAATCAATAGACTGGGAAAGGTACTGACTACATTACAGGGTAGTGATCAATAGACTGGTAAGGTACTGACTACATTACAAGGTAGTGATCAATAGATGGGGAAAGGTACTGACTACATTACAGGGTAGTGATCAATAGATGGGGAAAGGTAAGGTACTGACTACATTACAGGGTAGTGATCAATAGATGGGGAAAGGAAAGGTACTGACTACATTACAGGGTAGTGATTAGTAGATGGGGAAAGGTAAGGTACTGACTACATTACAGGGTAGTGATCAATAGATGGGGAAAGGTAAGGTACTGACTACATTACAGGGTGGTGATCAATAGACTGGGAAAGGTACTGACTGCATTACAGGGTAGTGATCAATAGATGGTGAAAGGTAGTGACTACATTACAGGGTATTGATCAATAGACAGGGAAAGGTACTGACTACATTACAGGGTGGTGATCAATAGATGGGGAAAGGTAAGGTACTGACTACATTACAAGGTAGTGATCAATAGACTGGGAAAGGTACTGACTACATTTACAGGGTAGTGATCAATAGACGGGGAAAGGTAAGGTACTGACTACATTACAGGGTAGTGATCAATAGATGGGGAAAGGAAAGGTTCTGACTACATTACAGGGTAGTGATCAGTAGATGGGGAAAGGTAAGGTAATGACTACATTACAGGGTAGTGATCAATAGATGGGGAAAGGTAAGGTACTGACTACATTACAGGGTGGTGATCAATAGACTGGGAAAGGTACTGACTACATTACAAGGTAGTGATCAATAGATTGGGAAAGGTACTGACTACATTACAGGGTAGTGATCAATAGACTGGGAAAGGTACTGACTACATTTACAGGGTAGTGATCAATATACGGAGAAAGGTAAGGTACTGACTACATTACAGGGTAATGATCAATAGATGGTGAAAGGTACTGACTACATTACAGGGTAGTGATCAATAGATGGGGAAAGGTAAGGTACTGACTACATTACAGGGTAGTGATCAATATATGGGGAAAGGTAAGGTACTGACTACATTACAGGATAGTGATCAATAGATTGGGAAAGGTACTGAGTACATTAGAAGTTAGTGATCAATAGACGCGGAAAGGTACTGACTACATTACAGGGTAGTGATCAATAGATGGGGAAAGGTACTGACTACATTACAGGGTAGTGATCAATAGACGGTGAAAGGTACTGACTACATTACAGGGTAGTGATCAATAGACTGTGAATGGTAAGGTACTGACTACATTACAGGGTAGTGATCAATAGACAGGGAAAGGTAAGATACTGACTACATTACAGGGTAGTGATCAATAGACTGGGAAAGCTACTGACTACATTACAGGGTAGTGATCAATAGACGGTGAAAGGTACTGACTACATTACAGGGTAGTGATCAATAGACAGGGAAAGGTACTGACTACATTACAGGGTAGTGATCAATAGACTGGGAAAGGTACTGACTACATTACAAGGTAGTGATCAATAGATGGGGAAAGGTACTGACTACATTACAGGGTAGTGATCAATAGACAGGGAAAGGTACTGACTACATTACAGGGTAGTGATCAATAGACAGGGAAAGGTACTGACTACATTACAGGGTAGTGATCAATAGATGGGGAAAGGTAAGGTACTGACTACATTACAGGGTAGTGATCAATAGATGGGGAAAGGAAAGGTACAGACTACATTACAGGGTAGTGATCAGTAGATGGGGAAAGGTAAGGTACTGACTACATTACAGGGTAGTGATCAATAGATGGGGAAAGGAAAGGTACAGACTACATTACAGGGTAGTGATCAGTAGATGGGGAAAGGTAAGGTACTGACTACATTACAGGGTGGTGATCAATAGACTGGGAAAGGTACTGACTACATTACAGGGTAGTGATCAATAGACTGGGAAAGGTACTGACTACATTACAGGGTGGTGATCAATAGATGGGGAAAGGTAAGGTACTGACTACATTACAAGGTAGTGATCAATAGATTGGGAAAGGTACTGACTACATTACAGGGTAGTGATCAATAGACTGGGAAAGGTACTGACTACATTTACAGGGTAGTGATCAATAGACGGAGAAAGGTAAGGTACTGACTACATTTACAGGGTAGTGATCAATAGACGGAGAAAGGTAAGGTACTGACTACATTACAGGGTAGTGATCAATAGATTGGGAAAGGTACTGACTACATTACAGTGTAGTGATCAATAGATGGGGAAAGGTACTGACTACATTACAGGGTAGTGATCAATAGACTGGGAAAGGATTGACTACATTACAGGGTAGTGATCAATAGACGGGGAAAGGTACTGACTACATTACAGGGTAGTGGTCAATATATGGGGAAAGGTAAGATACTGACTACATTACAGGGTAGTGATCAATTGATGAGGAAAGGTACTGACTACATTACAGGGTAGTGATCAATAGACGGTGAAAGGAACTGACTACATTACAGGGTAGTGATCAATAGACAGGGAAAGGTACTAACTACATTACAGGGTAGTGATCAATAGATGGGGAAAGGTACTGACTACATTACAGGGTAGTGATCAATAGATGGGGAAAGGTACTGACTACATTACAGGGTAGTGATCAATAGATGGGGAAAGGATAAGGTACTGACTACATTACAGGGTAGTGATCAATAGACGGGGAAAGGTAAGGTACTGACTACATTACAGGGCAGTGATCAATAGATGGTGAAAGGTACTGACTACATTACAAGGTAGTGATCAATAGATTGGGAAAGGTACTGACTACATTACAGGGTAGTGATCAATAGACTGGGAAAGGTACTGACTACATTTACAGGGTAGTGATCAATAGACGGAGAAAGGTAAGGTACTGACTACATTTACAGGGTAGTGATCAATAGACGGAGAAAGGTAAGGTACTGACTACATTACAGGGTAGTGATCAATAGATTGGGAAAGGTACTGACTACATTACAGTGCAGTGATCAATAGATGGGGAAAGGTACTGACTACATTACAGGGTAGTGATCAATAGACTGGGAAAGGATTGACTACATTACAGGGTAGTGATCAATAGACGGGGAAAGGTACTGACTACATTACAGGGTAGTGGTCAATATATGGGGAAAGGTAAGATACTGACTACATTACAGGGTAGTGATCAATTGATGAGGAAAGGTACTGACTACATTACAGGGTAGTGATCAATAGACAGCGAAAGGAACTGACTACATTACAGGGTAGTGATCAATAGACAGGGAAAGGTACTAACTACATTACAGGGTAGTGATCAATAGATGGGGAAAGGTACTGACTACATTACAGGGTAGTGATCAATAGATGGGGAAAGGTACTGACTACATTACAGGGTAGTGATCAATAGATGGGGAAAGGATAAGGTACTGACTACATTACAGGGTAGTGATCAATAGACGGGGAAAGGTAAGGTACTGACTACATTACAGGGCAGTGATCAATAGATGGTGAAAGGTACTGACTACATTACAGTGTAGTGATCAATAGATGGGGAAAGGTACTGACTACATTACAGGGTAGTGATCAATAGATGGGGAAAGGATAAGGTACTGACTACATTACAGGGTAGTGATCAATAGACGGGGAAAGGTAAGGTACTGACTACATTACAGGGTAGTGATCAATAGATGGTGAAAGGTACTGACTACATTACAGGGTAGTGATCAATAGACAGGGAAAGGTACTAACTACATTACAGGGTAGTGATCAATAGATTGGGAAAGGTACTGACTACATTACAGTGTAGTGATCAATAGATGGGGAAAGGTACTGACTACATTACAGGGTAGTGATCAATAGACTGGGAAAGGATTGACTACATTACAGGGTAGTGATCAATAGACGGGGAAAGGTACTGACTACATTACAGGGTAGTGGTCAATATATGGGGAAAGGTAAGATACTGACTACATTACAGGGTAGTGATCAATTGATGAGGAAAGGTACTGACTACATTACAGGGTAGTGATCAATAGACGGTGAAAGGAACTGACTACATTACAGGGTAGTGATCAATAGACAGGGAAAGGTACTAACTACATTACAGGGTAGTGATCAATAGATGGGGAAAGGTACTGACTACATTACAGGGTAGTGATCAATAGATGGGGAAAGGTACTGACTACATTACAGGGTAGTGATCAATAGATGGGGAAAGGATAAGGTACTGACTACATTACAGGGTAGTGATCAATAGACGGGGAAAGGTAAGGTACTGACTACATTACAGGGCAGTGATCAATAGATGGTGAAAGGTACTGACTACATTACAGGGTAGTGATCAATAGACTGGGAAAGGTACTGACTACATTACAGGGTGGTGATCAATAGATGGGGAAAGGTAAGGTACTGACTACATTACAAGGTAGTGATCAATAGATTGGGAAAGGTACTGACTACATTACAGGGTAGTGATCAATAGACTGGGAAAGGTACTGACTACATTTACAGGGTAGTGATCAATAGACGGAGAAAGGTAAGGTACTGACTACATTTACAGGGTAGTGATCAATAGACGGAGAAAGGTAAGGTACTGACTACATTACAGGGTAGTGATCAATAGATTGGGAAAGGTACTGACTACATTACAGTGTAGTGATCAATAGATGGGGAAAGGTACTGACTACATTACAGGGTAGTGATCAATAGACTGGGAAAGGATTGACTACATTACAGGGTAGTGATCAATAGACGGGGAAAGGTACTGACTACATTACAGGGTAGTGGTCAATATATGGGGAAAGGTAAGATACTGACTACATTACAGGGTAGTGATCAATTGATGAGGAAAGGTACTGACTACATTACAGGGTAGTGATCAATAGACGGTGAAAGGAACTGACTACATTACAGGGTAGTGATCAATAGACAGGGAAAGGTACTAACTACATTACAGGGTAGTGATCAATAGATGGGGAAAGGTACTGACTACATTACAGGGTAGTGATCAATAGATGGGGAAAGGTACTGACTACATTACAGGGTAGTGATCAATAGATGGGGAAAGGATAAGGTACTGACTACATTACAGGGTAGTGATCAATAGACGGGGAAAGGTAAGGTACTGACTACATTACAGGGCAGTGATCAATAGATGGTGAAAGGTACTGACTACATTACAGTGTAGTGATCAATAGATGGGGAAAGGTACTGACTACATTACAGGGTAGTGATCAATAGATGGGGAAAGGATAAGGTACTGACTACATTACAGGGTAGTGATCAATAGACGGGGAAAGGTAAGGTACTGACTACATTACAGGGTAGTGATCAATAGATGGTGAAAGGTACTGACTACATTACAGGGTAGTGATCAATAGACTGGGAAAGGTACTGACTACATTACAGTGTAGTGATCAATAGATGGGGAAAGGTACTGACTACATTACAGGGTAGTGATCAATAGATGGGGAAAGGTACTGACTACATTACAGGGTAGTGATCAATAGATGGGGAAAGGTAAGGTACTGACTACATTATAGGGTAGTGATCAATAGACAGGGTAAGATACTGACTACATTACAGGGTGGTGATCAATAGATGGGGAAAGGTAAGGTACTGACTACATTACAGGGTAGTGATCAATAGACAGGGTAAGATACTGACTACATTACAGGGTGGTGATCAATAGACTGGGAAAGGTACTGACTACATTACAGGGTAGTGATCAATAGACTGGTAAGGTACTGACTACATTACAAGGTAGTGATCAATAGACGGGGAACGGTATGGTGCTGACTACATTACAGGGTAGTGATCAATAGACGGGGAAAGGTACTGACTACATTACAGGGTAGTGATCAATAGATGGGGAAAGGTAAGGTACTGACTACATTACAGGGTAGTGATCAATAGACAGGGTAAGATACTGACTACATTACAGGGTGGTGATCAATAGACTGGGAAAGGTACTGACTACATTACAAGGTAGTGATCAATAGACGGGGAACGGTATGGTGCTGACTACATTACAGGGTAGTGATCAATAGACGGGGAAAGGTAAGGTACTGACTACATTACAGGGTAGTGATCAATAGATGGGGAAAGGTACTGACTACATTACAGGGTAGTGATCAATAGACGGGGAAAGGTACTGACTACATTACAGGGTAGTGATCAATAGATGGGGAAAGGTACTGACTACATTACAGGGTAGTGATCAATAGACTGGGAAAGGTACTGACTACATTACAGGGTAGTGATCAATAGATGGGGAAAGGTAAGGTACTGACTACATTACAGGGTAGTGATCAATAGATGGGGAAAGGAAAGGTACTGACTACATTACAGGGTAGTGATTAGTAGATGGGGAAAGGTAAGGTACTGACTACATTACAAGGTAGTGATCAATAGATGGGGAAAGGTAAGGTACTGACTACATTATAGGGTGGTGATCAATAGACTGGGAAAGGTACTGACTACATTACAGGGTAGTGATCAATAGATGGTGAAAGGTAGTGACTACATTACAGGGTAGTGATCAATAGACAGGGAAAGGTAAGGTACTGACTACATTACAGGGTGGTGATCAATAGATGGGGAAAGGTAAGGTACTGACTACATTACAAGGTAGTGATCAATAGATTGGGAAAGGTACTGACTACATTACAGGGTAGTGATCAATAGATGGGGAAAGGTAAGGTACTGACTACATTACAGGGTAGTGGTCAATAGACTGGGAAAGGTACTGACTACATTTACAGGGTAGTGATCAATAGACGGGGAAAGGTAAGGTACTGACTACATTACAGGGTAGTGATCAATAGACTGGGAAAGGTACTGACTACATTACAGGGTAGTGATCAATAGATGGGGAAAGGTACTGACTACATTACAGGGTAGTGATCAATAGACTGGGAAAGGTACTGACTACATTACAAGGTAGTGATCAATAGATGGGGAAAGGTACTGACTACATTACAGGGTAGTGATCAATAGATGGGGAAAGGTAAGGTACTGACTACATTACAGGGTAGTGATCAATAGACGGGGAAAGGTACTGACTACATTACAGGGTAGTGATCAATAGACTGGGAAAGGTACTGACTACATTACAGGGTAGTGATCAATAGATGGTGAAAGGTAGTGACTACATTACAGGGTATTGATCAATAGACAGGGAAAGGTACTGACTACATTACAGGGTGGTGATCAATAGATGGGGAAAGGTAAGGTACTGACTACATTACAAGGTAGTGATCAATAGACTGGGAAAGGTACTGACTACATTTACAGGGTAGTGATCAATAGACGGGGAAAGGTAAGGTACTGACTACATTACAGGGTAGTGATCAATAGATGGGGAAAGGAAAGGTTCTGACTACATTACAGGGTAGTGATCAGTAGATGGGGAAAGGTAAGGTAATGACTACATTACAGGGTAGTGATCAATAGATGGGGAAAGGTAAGGTACTGACTACATTACAGGGTGGTGATCAATAGACTGGGAAAGGTACTGACTACATTACAAGGTAGTGATCAATAGATTGGGAAAGGTACTGACTACATTACAGGGTAGTGATCAATAGACTGGGAAAGGTACTGACTACATTTACAGGGTAGTGATCAATATACGGAGAAAGGTAAGGTACTGACTACATTACAGGGTAGTGATCAATAGATGGTGAAAGGTACTGACTACATTACAGGGTAGTGATCAATAGATGGGGAAAGGTAAGGTACTGACTACATTACAGGGTAGTGATCAATATATGGGGAAAGGTAAGGTACTGACTACATTACAGGATAGTGATCAATAGATTGGGAAAGGTACTGAGTACATTAGAAGTTAGTGATCAATAGATGGGGAAAGGAAAGGTTCTGACTACATTACAGGGTAGTGATCAGTAGATGGGGAAAGGTAAGGTAATGACTACATTACAGGGTAGTGATCAATATATGGGGAAAGGTAAGGTACTGACTACATTACAGGGTAGTGATCAATAGATGGGGAAAGGTACTGACTACATTACAGGGTAGTGATCAATAGACGGTGAAAGGTACTGACTACATTACAGGGTAGTGATCAATAGACTGTGAATGGTAAGGTACTGACTACATTACAGGGTAGTGATCAATAGACAGGGAAAGGTAAGATACTGACTACATTACAGGGTAGTGATCAATAGACTGGGAAAGCTACTGACTACATTACAGGGTAGTGATCAATAGACGGTGAAAGGTACTGACTACATTACAGGGTAGTGATCAATAGACAGGGAAAGGTACTGACTACATTACAGGGTAGTGATCAATAGACTGGGAAAGGTACTGACTACATTACAAGGTAGTGATCAATAGATGGGGAAAGGTACTGACTACATTACAGGGTAGTGATCAATAGACAGGGAAAGGTACTGACTACATTACAGGGTAGTGATCAATAGACAGGGAAAGGTACTGACTACATTACAGGGTAGTGATCAATAGATGGGGAAAGGTAAGGTACTGACTACATTACAGGGTAGTGATCAATAGATGGGGAAAGGAAAGGTACAGACTACATTACAGGGTAGTGATCAGTAGATGGGGAAAGGTAAGGTACTGACTACATTACAGGGTAGTGATCAATAGATGGGGAAAGGAAAGGTACAGACTACATTACAGGGTAGTGATCAGTAGATGGGGAAAGGTAAGGTACTGACTACATTACAGGGTGGTGATCAATAGACTGGGAAAGGTACTGACTACATTACAGGGTAGTGATCAATAGACTGGGAAAGGTACTGACTACATTACAGGGTGGTGATCAATAGATGGGGAAAGGTAAGGTACTGACTACATTACAAGGTAGTGATCAATAGATTGGGAAAGGTACTGACTACATTACAGGGTAGTGATCAATAGACGGAGAAAGGTAAGGTACTGACTACATTTACAGGGTAGTGATCAATAGACGGAGAAAGGTAAGGTACTGACTACATTACAGGGTAGTGATCAATAGATTGGGAAAGGTACTGACTACATTACAGTGTAGTGATCAATAGATGGGGAAAGGTACTGACTACATTACAGGGTAGTGATCAATAGACTGGGAAAGGATTGACTACATTACAGGGTAGTGATCAATAGACGGGGAAAGGTACTGACTACATTACAGGGTAGTGGTCAATATATGGGGAAAGGTAAGATACTGACTACATTACAGGGTAGTGATCAATTGATGAGGAAAGGTACTGACTACATTACAGGGTAGTGATCAATAGACGGTGAAAGGAACTGACTACATTACAGGGTAGTGATCAATAGACAGGGAAAGGTACTAACTACATTACAGGGTAGTGATCAATAGATGGGGAAAGGTACTGACTACATTACAGGGTAGTGATCAATAGATGGGGAAAGGTACTGACTACATTACAGGGTAGTGATCAATAGATGGGGAAAGGATAAGGTACTGACTACATTACAGGGTAGTGATCAATAGACGGGGAAAGGTAAGGTACTGACTACATTACAGGGCAGTGATCAATAGATGGTGAAAGGTACTGACTACATTACAGGGTAGTGATCAATAGACTGGGAAAGGTACTGACTACATTACAGGGTGGTGATCAATAGATGGGGAAAGGTAAGGTACTGACTACATTACAAGGTAGTGATCAATAGATTGGGAAAGGTACTGACTACATTACAGGGTAGTGATCAATAGACTGGGAAAGGTACTGACTACATTTACAGGGTAGTGATCAATAGACGGAGAAAGGTAAGGTACTGACTACATTTACAGGGTAGTGATCAATAGACGGAGAAAGGTAAGGTACTGACTACATTACAGGGTAGTGATCAATAGATTGGGAAAGGTACTGACTACATTACAGTGTAGTGATCAATAGATGGGGAAAGGTACTGACTACATTACAGGGTAGTGATCAATAGACTGGGAAAGGATTGACTACATTACAGGGTAGTGATCAATAGACGGGGAAAGGTACTGACTACATTACAGGGTAGTGGTCAATATATGGGGAAAGGTAAGATACTGACTACATTACAGGGTAGTGATCAATTGATGAGGAAAGGTACTGACTACATTACAGGGTAGTGATCAATAGACGGTGAAAGGAACTGACTACATTACAGGGTAGTGATCAATAGACAGGGAAAGGTACTAACTACATTACAGGGTAGTGATCAATAGATGGGGAAAGGTACTGACTACATTACAGGGTAGTGATCAATAGATGGGGAAAGGTACTGACTACATTACAGGGTAGTGATCAATAGATGGGGAAAGGATAAGGTACTGACTACATTACAGGGTAGTGATCAATAGACGGGGAAAGGTAAGGTACTGACTACATTACAGGGCAGTGATCAATAGATGGTGAAAGGTACTGACTACATTACAGTGTAGTGATCAATAGATGGGGAAAGGTACTGACTACATTACAGGGTAGTGATCAATAGATGGGGAAAGGATAAGGTACTGACTACATTACAGGGTAGTGATCAATAGACGGGGAAAGGTAAGGTACTGACTACATTACAGGGTAGTGATCAACAGATGGTGAAAGGTACTGACTACATTACAGGGTAGTGATCAATAGACTGGGAAAGGTACTGACTACATTACAGTGTAGTGATCAATAGATGGGGAAAGGTACTGACTACATTACAGGGTAGTGATCAATAGATGGGGAAAGGTACTGACTACATTACAGGGTAGTGATCAATAGATGGGGAAAGGTAAGGTACTGACTACATTATAGGGTAGTGATCAATAGACAGGGTAAGATACTGACTACATTACAGGGTAGTGATCAATAGACTGGGAAAGGATTGACTACATTACAGGGTAGTGATCAATAGACGGGGAAAGGTACTGACTACATTACAGGGTAGTGGTCAATATATGGGGAAAGGTAAGATACTGACTACATTACAGGGTAGTGATCAATTGATGAGGAAAGGTACTGACTACATTACAGGGTAGTGATCAATAGACGGTGAAAGGAACTGACTACATTACAGGGTAGTGATCAATAGACAGGGAAAGGTACTAACTACATTACAGGGTAGTGATCAATAGATGGGGAAAGGTACTGACTACATTACAGGGTAGTGATCAATAGATGGGGAAAGGTACTGACTACATTACAGGGTAGTGATCAATAGATGGGGAAAGGATAAGGTACTGACTACATTACAGGGTAGTGATCAATAGACGGGGAAAGGTAAGGTACTGACTACATTACAGGGCAGTGATCAATAGATGGTGAAAGGTACTGACTACATTACAGTGTAGTGATCAATAGATGGGGAAAGGTACTGACTACATTACAGGGTAGTGATCAATAGATGGGGAAAGGATAAGGTACTGACTACATTACAGGGTAGTGATCAATAGACGGGGAAAGGTAAGGTACTGACTACATTACAGGGTAGTGATCAATAGATGGTGAAAGGTACTGACTACATTACAGGGTAGTGATCAATAGACTGGGAAAGGTACTGACTACATTACAGTGTAGTGATCAATAGATGGGGAAAGGTACTGACTACATTACAGGGTAGTGATCAATAGATGGGGAAAGGTACTGACTACATTACAGGGTAGTGATCAATAGATGGGGAAAGGTAAGGTACTGACTACATTATAGGGTAGTGATCAATAGACAGGGTAAGATACTGACTACATTACAGGGTGGTGATCAATAGATGGGGAAAGGTAAGGTACTGACTACATTACAGGGTAGTGATCAATAGACAGGGTAAGATACTGACTACATTACAGGGTGGTGATCAATAGACTGGGAAAGGTACTGACTACATTACAGGGTAGTGATCAATAGACTGGTAAGGTACTGACTACATTACAAGGTAGTGATCAATAGACGGGGAACGGTATGGTGCTGACTACATTACAGGGTAGTGATCAATAGACGGGGAAAGGTACTGACTACATTACAGGGTAGTGATCAATAGATGGGGAAAGGTAAGGTACTGACTACATTACAGGGTAGTGATCAATAGACAGGGTAAGATACTGACTACATTACAGGGTGGTGATCAATAGACTGGGAAAGGTACTGACTACATTACAGGGTAGTGATCAATAGACTGGTAAGGTACTGACTACATTACAAGGTAGTGATCAATAGACGGGGAACGGTATGGTGCTGACTACATTACAGGGTAGTGATCAATAGACGGGGAAAGGTAAGGTACTGACTACATTACAGGGTAGTGATCAATAGATGGGGAAAGGTACTGACTACATTACAGGGTAGTGATCAATAGACGGGGAAAGGTACTGACTACATTACAGGGTAGTGATCAATAGACGGGGAAAGGTACTGACTACATTACAGGGTAGTGATCAATAGATGGGGAAAGGTACTGACTACATTACAGGGTAGTGATCAATAGACTGGGAAAGGTACTGACTACATTACAGGGTAGTGATCAATAGATGGGGAAAGGAAAGGTACTGACTACATTACAGGGTAGTGATTAGTAGATGGGGAAAGGTAAGGTACTGACTACATTACAAGGTAGTGATCAATAGATGGGGAAAGGTAAGGTACTGACTACATTATAGGGTGGTGATCAATAGACTGGGAAAGGTACTGACTACATTACAGGGTAGTGATCAATAGATGGTGAAAGGTAGTGACTACATTACAGGGTAGTGATCAATAGACAGGGAAAGGTAAGGTACTGACTACATTACAGGGTGGTGATCAATAGATGGGGAAAGGTAAGGTACTGACTACATTACAAGGTAGTGATCAATAGATTGGGAAAGGTACTGACTACATTACAGGGTAGTGATCAATAGATGGGGAAAGGTAAGGTACTGACTACATTACAGGGTAGTGGTCAATAGACTGGGAAAGGTACTGACTACATTTACAGGGTAGTGATCAATAGACGGGGAAAGGTAAGGTACTGACTACATTACAGGGTAGTGATCAATAGACTGGGAAAGGTACTGACTACATTACAGGGTAGTGATCAATAGATGGGGAAAGGTACTGACTACATTACAGGGTAGTGATCAATAGACTGGGAAAGGTACTGACTACATTACAAGGTAGTGATCAATAGATGGGGAAAGGTACTGACTACATTACAGGGTAGTGATCAATAGATGGGGAAAGGTAAGGTACTGACTACATTACAGGGTAGTGATCAATAGACGGGGAAAGGTACTGACTACATTACAGGGTAGTGATCAATAGACTGGTAAAGGTACTGACTACATTACAGGGTAGTGATCAATAGATGGTGAAAGGTAGTGACTACATTACAGGGTATTGATCAATAGACAGGGAAAGGTACTGACTACATTACAGGGTGGTGATCAATAGATGGGGAAAGGTAAGGTACTGACTACATTACAAGGTAGTGATCAATAGACTGGGAAAGGTACTGACTACATTTACAGGGTAGTGATCAATAGACGGGGAAAGGTAAGGTACTGACTACATTACAGGGTAGTGATCAATAGATGGGGAAAGGAAAGGTTCTGACTACATTACAGGGTAGTGATCAGTAGATGGGGAAAGGTAAGGTAATGACTACATTACAGGGTAGTGATCAATAGATGGGGAAAGGTAAGGTACTGACTACATTACAGGGTGGTGATCAATAGACTGGGAAAGGTACTGACTACATTACAAGGTAGTGATCAATAGATTGGGAAAGGTACTGACTACATTACAGGGTAGTGATCAATAGACTGGGAAAGGTACTGACTACATTTACAGGGTAGTGATCAATATACGGAGAAAGGTAAGGTACTGACTACATTACAGGGTAGTGATCAATAGATGGTGAAAGGTACTGACTACATTACAGGGTAGTGATCAATAGATGGGGAAAGGTAAGGTACTGACTACATTACAGGGTAGTGATCAATATATGGGGAAAGGTAAGGTACTGACTACATTACAGGATAGTGATCAATAGATTGGGAAAGGTACTGAGTACATTAGAAGTTAGTGATCAATAGACACGGAAAGGTACTGACTACATTACAGGGTAGTGATCAATAGATGGGGAAAGGTAAGGTACTGACTACATTACAGGGTAGTGATCAATATATGGGGAAAGGTAAGGTACTGACTACATTACAGGGTAGTGATCAATAGATGGGGAAAGGTACTGACTACATTACAGGGTAGTGATCAATAGACTGTGAATGGTAAGGTACTGACTACATTACAGGGTAGTGATCAATAGACAGGGAAAGGTAAGATACTGACTACATTACAGGGTAGTGATCAATAGACTGGGAAAGGTACTGACTACATTACAGGGTAGTGATCAATAGACGGTGAAAGGTACTGACTACATTACAGGGTAGTGATCAATAGACAGGGAAAGGTACTGACTACATTACAGGGTAGTGATCAATAGACTGGGAAAGGTACTGACTACATTACAAGGTAGTGATCAATAGATGGGGAAAGGTACTGACTACATTACAGGGTAGTGATCAATAGACAGGGAAAGGTACTGACTACATTACAGGGTAGTGATCAATAGATGGGGAAAGGAAAGGTACAGACTACATTACAGGGTAGTGATCAGTAGATGGGGAAAGGTAAGGTACTGACTACATTACAGGGTAGTGATCAATAGATGGGGAAAGGAAAGGTACAGACTACATTACAGGGTAGTGATCAATAGATGGGGAAAGGTAAGGTACTGACTACATTACAGGGTGGTGATCAATAGACTGGGAAAGGTACTGACTGCATTACAGGGTAGTGATCAATAGATGGTGAAAGGTAGTGACTACATTAGAGGGTATTGATCAATAGACAGGGAAACGTACTGACTACATTACAGGGTGGTGATCAATAGATGGGGAAAGGTAAGGTACTGACTACATTACAAGGTAGTGATCAATAGACTGGGAAAGGTACTGACTACATTTACAGGGTAGTGATCAATAGACGGGGAAAGGTAAGGTACTGACTACATTACAGGGTAGTGATCAATAGATGGGGAAAGGAAAGGTTCTGACTACATTACAGGGTAGTGATCAGTAGATGAGGTAAGGTAATGACTACATTACAGGGTAGTGATCAATAGATGGGGAAAGGTAAGGTACTGACTACATTACAGGGTGGTGATCAATAGACTGGGAAAGGTACTGACTACATTACAGGGTAGTGATCAATAGATTGGGAAAGGTACTGACTACATTACAGGGTAGTGATCAATAGACTGGGAAAGGTACTGACTACATTTACAGGGTAGTGATCAATATACGGTGAAAGGAACTGACTACATTACAGGGTAGTGGTCAATATATGGGGAAAGGTAAGATACTGACTACATTACAGGGTAGTGATCAATTGATGAGGAAAGGTACTGACTACATTACAGGGTAGTGATCAATAGACGGTGAAAGGAACTGACTACATTACAGGGTAGTGATCAATAGACAGGGAAAGGTACTAACTACATTACAGGGTAGTGATCAATAGATGGGGAAAGGTACTGACTACATTACAGGGTAGTGATCAATAGATGGGGAAAGGTACTGACTACATTACAGGGTAGTGATCAATAGATGGGGAAAGGATAAGGTACTGACTACATTACAGGGTAGTGATCAATAGACGGGGAAAGGTAAGGTACTGACTACATTACAGGGCAGTGATCAATAGATGGTGAAAGGTACTGACTACATTACAGTGTAGTGATCAATAGATGGGGAAAGGTACTGACTACATTACAGGGTAGTGATCAATAGATGGGGAAAGGATAAGGTACTGACTACATTACAGGGTAGTGATCAATAGACGGGGAAAGGTAAGGTACTGACTACATTACAGGGTAGTGATCAATAGATGGTGAAAGGTACTGACTACATTACAGGGTAGTGATCAATAGACTGGGAAAGGTACTGACTACATTACAGTGTAGTGATCAATAGATGGGGAAAGGTACTGACTACATTACAGGGTAGTGATCAATAGATGGGGAAAGGTACTGACTACATTACAGGGTAGTGATCAATAGATGGGGAAAGGTAAGGTACTGACTACATTATAGGGTAGTGATCAATAGACAGGGTAAGATACTGACTACATTACAGGGTGGTGATCAATAGATGGGGAAAGGTAAGGTACTGACTACATTACAGGGTAGTGATCAAGAGACAGGGTAAGATACTGACTACATTACAGGGTGGTGATCAATAGACTGGGAAAGGTACTGACTACATTACAGGGTAGTGATCAATAGACTGGTAAGGTACTGACTACATTACAAGGTAGTGATCAATAGACGGGGAACGGTATGGTGCTGACTACATTACAGGGTAGTGATCAATAGACGGGGAAAGGTACTGACTACATTACAGGGTAGTGATCAATAGATGGGGAAAGGTAAGGTACTGACTACATTACAGGGTAGTGATCAATAGACAGGGTAAGATACTGACTACATTACAGGGTGGTGATCAATAGACTGGGAAAGGTACTGACTACATTACAGGGTAGTGATCAATAGACTGGTAAGGTACTGACTACATTACAAGGTAGTGATCAATAGACGGGGAACGGTATGGTGCTGACTACATTACAGGGTAGTGATCAATAGACGGGGAAAGGTAAGGTACTGACTACATTACAGGGTAGTGATCAATAGATGGGGAAAGGTACTGACTACATTACAGGGTAGTGATCAATAGACGGGGAAAGGTACTGACTACATTACAGGGTAGTGATCAATAGACGGGAAAGGTACTGACTACATTACAGGGTAGTGATCAATAGATGGGGAAAGGTACTGACTACATTACAGGGTAGTGATCAATAGACTGGGAAAGGTACTGACTACATTACAGGGTAGTGATCAATAGATGGGGAAAGGAAAGGTACTGACTACATTACAGGGTAGTGATTAGTAGATGGGGAAAGGTAAGGTACTGACTACATTACAAGGTAGTGATCAATAGATGGGGAAAGGTAAGGTACTGACTACATTATAGGGTGGTGATCAATAGACTGGGAAAGGTACTGACTACATTACAGGGTAGTGATCAATAGATGGTGAAAGGTAGTGACTACATTACAGGGTAGTGATCAATAGACAGGGAAAGGTAAGGTACTGACTACATTACAGGGTGGTGATCAATAGATGGGGAAAGGTAAGGTACTGACTACATTACAAGGTAGTGATCAATAGATTGGGAAAGGTACTGACTACATTACAGGGTAGTGATCAATAGATGGGGAAAGGTAAGGTACTGACTACATTACAGGGTAGTGGTCAATAGACTGGGAAAGGTACTGACTACATTTACAGGGTAGTGATCAATAGATGGGAAAGGTAAGGTACTGACTACATTACAGGGTGGTGATCAATAGACTGGTAAAGGTACTGACTACATTACAGGGTAGTGATCAATAGATGGGGAAAGGTACTGACTACATTACAGGGTAGTGATCAATAGACTGGGAAAGGTACTGACTACATTACAAGGTAGTGATCAATAGATGGGGAAAGGTACTGACTACATTACAGGGTAGTGATCAATAGATGGGGAAAGGTAAGGTACTGACTACATTACAGGGTAGTGATCAATAGACGGGGAAAGGTACTGACTACATTACAGGGTAGTGATCAATAGACTGGTAAAGGTACTGACTACATTACAGGGTAGTGATCAATAGATGGTGAAAGGTAGTGACTACATTACAGGGTATTGATCAATAGACAGGGAAAGGTACTGACTACATTACAGGGTGGTGATCAATAGATGGGGAAAGGTAAGGTACTGACTACATTACAAGGTAGTGATCAATAGACTGGGAAAGGTACTGACTACATTTACAGGGTAGTGATCAATAGACGGGAAAGGTAAGGTACTGACTACATTACAGGGTAGTGATCAATAGATGGGGAAAGGAAAGGTTCTGACTACATTACAGGGTAGTGATCAGTAGATGGGGAAAGGTAAGGTAATGACTACATTACAGGGTAGTGATCAATAGATGGGGAAAGGTAAGGTACTGACTACATTACAGGGTGGTGATCAATAGACTGGGAAAGGTACTGACTACATTACAAGGTAGTGATCAATAGATTGGGAAAGGTACTGACTACATTACAGGGTAGTGATCAATAGACTGGGAAAGGTACTGACTACATTTACAGGGTAGTGATCAATATACGGAGAAAGGTAAGGTACTGACTACATTACAGGGTAGTGATCAATAGATGGTGAAAGGTACTGACTACATTACAGGGTAGTGATCAATAGATGGGGAAAGGTAAGGTACTGACTACATTACAGGGTAGTGATCAATATATGGGGAAAGGTAAGGTACTGACTACATTACAGGATAGTGATCAATAGATTGGGAAAGGTACTGAGTACATTAGAAGTTAGTGATCAATAGACACGGAAAGGTACTGACTACATTACAGGGTAGTGATCAATAGATGGGGAAAGGTAAGGTACTGACTACATTACAGGGTAGTGATCAATATATGGGGAAAGGTAAGGTACTGACTACATTACAGGGTAGTGATCAATAGATGGGGAAAGGTACTGACTACATTACAGGGTAGTGATCAATAGACTGTGAATGGTAAGGTACTGACTACATTACAGGGTAGTGATCAATAGACAGGGAAAGGTAAGATACTGACTACATTACAGGGTAGTGATCAATAGACTGGGAAAGGTACTGACTACATTACAGGGTAGTGATCAATAGACGGTGAAAGGTACTGACTACATTACAGGGTAGTGATCAATAGACAGGGAAAGGTACTGACTACATTACAGGGTAGTGATCAATAGACTGGGAAAGGTACTGACTACATTACAAGGTAGTGATCAATAGATGGGGAAAGGTACTGACTACATTACAGGGTAGTGATCAATAGACAGGGAAAGGTACTGACTACATTACAGGGTAGTGATCAATAGATGGGGAAAGGAAAGGTACAGACTACATTACAGGGTAGTGATCAGTAGATGGGGAAAGGTAAGGTACTGACTACATTACAGGGTAGTGATCAATAGATGGGGAAAGGAAAGGTACAGACTACATTACAGGGTAGTGATCAATAGATGGGGAAAGGTAAGGTACTGACTACATTACAGGGTGGTGATCAATAGACTGGGAAAGGTACTGACTGCATTACAGGGTAGTGATCAATAGATGGTGAAAGGTAGTGACTACATTAGAGGGTATTGATCAATAGACAGGGAAACGTACTGACTACATTACAGGGTGGTGATCAATAGATGGGGAAAGGTAAGGTACTGACTACATTACAAGGTAGTGATCAATAGACTGGGAAAGGTACTGACTACATTTACAGGGTAGTGATCAATAGACGGGGAAAGGTAAGGTACTGACTACATTACAGGGTAGTGATCAATAGATGGGGAAAGGAAAGGTTCTGACTACATTACAGGGTAGTGATCAGTAGATGAGGTAAGGTAATGACTACATTACAGGGTAGTGATCAATAGATGGGGAAAGGTAAGGTACTGACTACATTACAGGGTGGTGATCAATAGACTGGGAAAGGTACTGACTACATTACAGGGTAGTGATCAATAGATTGGGAAAGGTACTGACTACATTACAGGGTAGTGATCAATAGACTGGGAAAGGTACTGACTACATTTACAGGGTAGTGATCAATATACGGAGAAAGGTAAGGTACTGACTACATTACAGGGTAGTGATCAATAGATGGGGAAAGGTAAGGTACTGACTACATTACAGGGTAGTGATCAATATATGGGGAAAGGTAAGGTACTGACTACATTACAGGGTAGTGATCAATAGATGGGGAAAGGTACTGACTACATTACAGGGTAGTGATCAATAGACGGTGAAAGGTACTGACTACATTACAGGGTAGTGATCAATAGACTGTGAATGGTAAGGTACTGACTACATTACAGGGTAGTGATCAATAGACAGGGAAAGGTAAGATACTGACTACATTACAGGGTAGTGATCAATAGACTGGGAAAGGTACTGACTACATTACAGGGTAGTGATCAATAGACGGTGAAAGGTACTGACTACATTACAGGGTAGTGATCAATAGACAGGGAAAGGTACTGACTACATTACAGGGTAGTGATCAATAGACTGGGAAAGGTACTGACTACATTACAAGGTAGTGATCAATAGATGGGGAAAGGTACTGACTACATTACAGGGTAGTGATCAATAGACAGGGAAAGGTACTGACTACATTACAGGGTAGTGATCAATAGATGGGGAAAGGAAAGGTACAGACTACATTACAGGGTAGTGATCAGTAGATGGGGAAAGGTAAGGTACTGACTACATTACAGGGTGGTGATCAATAGACTGGGAAAGGTACTGACTACATTACAGGGTAGTGATCAATAGACTGGGAAAGGTACTGACTACATTACAGGGTGGTGATCAATAGATGGGGCAGGGTAGTGATCAATAGACTGGGAAAGGTACAGACTACATTACAGGGTAGTGATCAATAGATGGGGAAAGGTAAGGTACTGACTACATTACAAGGTAGTGATCAATAGATTGGGAAAGGTACTGACTACATTACAGGGTAGTGATCAATAGACTGGGAAAGGTACTGACTACATTTACAGGGTAGTGATCAATAGACGGAGAAAGGTAAGGTACTGACTACATTACAGGGTAGTGATCAATAGATTGGGAAAGGTACTGACTACATTACAGGGTAGTGATCAATAGACGGTGAAAGGTACTGACTACATTACAGGGTAGTGATCAATAGATGGGGAAAGGTACTGACTACATTACAGGGTAGTGATCAATAGATTGGGAAAGGTAAGGTACTGACTACATTACAGGGTAGTGATCAATAGACGGTGAAAGGTACTGACTACATTACAGGGTAGTGATCAATAGACGGGGAAAGGTACTGACTACATTACAGGGTAGTGATCAATAGACAGGGACAGGTACTGACTACATTACAGGGTGGTGATCAATAGATGGGGAAAGGTAAGGTACTGACTACATTACAAGGTAGTGATCAATAGATTGGGAAAGGTACTGACTACATTACAGGGTAGTGATCAATAGACTGGGAAAGGTACTGACTACATTTACAGGGTAGTGATCAATAGACGGAGAAAGGTAAGGTACTGACTACATTACAGGGTAGTGATCAATAGATTGGGAAAGGTACTGACTACATTACAGGGTAGTGATCAATAGACTGGGAAAGGTACTGACTACATTTACAGGGTAGTGATCAATAGACGGAGAAAGGTAAGGTACTGACTACATTACAGGGTAGTGATCAATAGATTGGGAAAGGTACTGACTACATTACAGGGTAGTGATCAATAGACGGGGAAAGGTACTGACTACATTACAGGGTAGTGATCAATATATGGGGACAGGTAAGGTACTGACTACATTACAGGGTAGTGATCAATAGATGGGGAAAGGTACTGACTACATTACAGGGTAGTGATCAATAGACGGGGAAAGGTACTGACTACATTACAGGGTAGTGATCAATAGACGGTGAAAGGTACTGACTACATTACAGGGTATTGATCAATAGACGGGGAAAGGTACTGACTACATTACAGGGTAGTGATCAATAGACAGGGAAAGGTACTGACTACATTACAGGGTGGTGATCAATAGATGGGGAAAGGTAAGGTACTGACTACATTACAAGGTAGTGATCAATAGATTGGGAAAGGTACTGACTACATTACAGGGTAGTGATCAATAGACTGGGAAAGGTACTGACTACATTTACAGGGTAGTGATCAATAGACGGAGAAAGGTAAGGTACTGACTACATTACAGGGTAGTGATCAATAGATTGGGAAAGGTACTGACTACATTACAGGGTAGTGATCAATAGACTGGGAAAGGTACTGACTACATTTACAGGGTAGTGATCAATAGACGGAGAAAGGTAAGGTACTGACTACATTACAGGGTAGTGATCAATAGATTGGGAAAGGTACTGACTACATTACAGGGTAGTGATCAATAGACTGGGAAAGGACTGACTACATTACAGGGTAGTGATCAATATATGGGGACAGGTAAGGTACTGACTACATTACAGGGTAGTGATCAATAGATGGGGAAAGGTACTGACTACATTACAGGGTAGTGATCAATAGACGAGTAAGGTACTGACTACATTACAGGGTAGTGATCAATAGATGGGGAAAGGTACTGACTACATTACAGGGTAGTGATCAATAGATGGGGAAAGGTACTGACTACATTACAGGGTAGTGATCAATAGATGGGGAAAGGTACTGACTACATTACAGGGTAGTGATCAATAGACAGGGAAAGGTACTGACTACATTACAGGGTAGTGATCAATAGATGGGGAAAGGTACTGACTACATTACAGGGTAGTGATCAATAGATGGGGAAAGGTACTGACTACATTACAGGGTAGTGATCAATAGATGGGGAAAGGATAAGGTACTGACTACATTACAGGGTAGTGATCAATAGATGGGGAAAGGTACTGACTACATTACAGGGTAGTGATCAATAGATGGGGAAAGGTAAGGTACTGACTACATTACAGGGTAGTGATCAATAGACGGGGAAAGGTACTGACTACATTACAGGGCAGTGATCAATAGATGGGGAAAGGTACTGACTACATTACAGGGTAGTGATCAATAGACTGGGAAAGGTACTGACTACATTACAGGGCAGTGATCAATAGACGGGGAAAGGTAAGGTACTGACTACATTACAGACCCGCACGGTGTTCAGTATGGCTCACTTTGAAACTGAACGTGATGTCTTGTAGTTTTCTACCTTCCCATATAACTCAGTTTCAAGCTTTCTCTCCTGTTTGGTCTTCCTGAGCATGGCCCTGGCTAGCTCTGAGTGTGCTAACAACTGTGTTCGTGTGCTAACTTCTAAATCGATTCCTGGCAAAGCAATGTTGATTTAATAATGTTATTCCTTTTCCTCAGATCTGTTCTGCTATCGCTGTGGCGAGCCTGGGCATGTCGCCAGGGACTGTGAGAGGACTGAGGATGGTAAGCATTTCAACACCTGCTGTGGCGAGCCTGGGCATGTCGCCAGGGACTGTGAGAGGACTGAGGATGGTAAGCATTTCAACACCTGCTGTGGCGAGCCTGGGCATGTCGCCAGGGACTGTGAGAGGACTGAGGATGGTAAGCATTTCAACACCTGCTGTGGCGAGCCTGGGCATGTCGCCAGGGACTGTGAGAGGACTGGTCTATTGCTTTGTCATAAGTAACATGTTCCTCTGGTGATTCTTCCATCCCAGCGTGCTACAACTGTGGTCGTGGAGGACACATTTCCAGAGACTGTAAGGAGCCCAAGAAGGAGAGGGAACAGGTGTGTTAGAACTATGGCAAGGCCAGTGTAATATAATGTTATTATGTTAGAACTAGGGCGAGGCCGGTGTGTTGTAGTGTTAGAACTAGGGCGAGGCCGGTGTGTTGTAGTGTTAGAACTAGGGAGAGGCCAGTGTGTTGTAGTGTTAGAACTATGGCAAGGCCAGTGTAATATAATGTTATTATGTTAGAACTAGGGCGAGGCCGGTGTGTTGTAGTGTTAGAACTAGGGCGAGGCCGGTGTGTTGTAGTGTTAGAACTAGGGCGAGGCCGGTGTGTTGTAGTGTTAGAACTAGGGCGAGGCCGGTGTGTTGCAGTGTTAGAACAAGGGTGAGGCCGGTGTGTTGTTGTGTTAGAACTAGGGCAAGGCCAGTGTGTTGTAGTGTTAGAACAAGGGTGAGGCCGGTGTGTTGTAGTTTTAGATCTAGGGCAAGGCCATTGTGTTGTAGTGTTGGAACTAGGGCGAGGCCGGTGTGTTGTAATGTTAGAACTAGGGCGAGGCCAGTGTGTTGTAGTGTAGTGTTAGAACTAGGGCGAGGCCAGTGTGTTGTAGTGTAGTGTTAGAACTAGGGCGAGGCCAGTGTGTTGTAGTGTAGTGTTAGAACTAGGGCGAGGCCAGTGTGTTGTAGTGTAGTGTTAGAACTAGGGCGAGGCCAGTGTGTTGTAGTGTTAGAACTGGGGCGAGGCCAGAGTGTTGTAGTGTAGTATTAGAACTAGGGCAAGGCCATTGTGTTGTAGTGTTGGAACTAGGGCGAGGCCGGTGTGTTGTAGTGTTAGAACTAGGGCGAGGCCAGTGTGTTGTAGTGTAGTGTTAGAACTAGGGCGAGGCCAGTGTGTTGTAGTGTAGTGTTAGAACTAGGGCGAGGCCAGTGTGTTGTAGTGTTAGAACTAGGGCGAGGCCAGTGTGTTGTAGTGTTAGAACTAGGGCGAGGCCAGTGTGTTGTAGTGTTAGAACTGGGGCGAGGCCAGAGTGTTGTAGTGTAGTATTAGAACTAGGGCGAGGCCATTGTGTTGTAGTGTTGGAACTAGGGCGAGGCCGGTGTGTTGTAGTGTTGGAACTAGGGCGAGGCCGGTGTGTTGTAGTGTTGGAACTAGGGCGAGGCCGGTGTGTTGTAGTGTTAGAACTAGGGCAAGGCCGGTGTAGTGTAGTGTTAGAACTAGGGCAAGGCCGGTGTAGTGTAGTGTTAGAACTAGGGCAAGGCCGGTGTAGTGTTAGAACTAGGGCAAGGCCGGTGTGTTGTAGTGTTAGAACTAGGGCGAGGCCAGTGTGTTGTAGTGTTAGAACTGGGGCGAGGCCAGTGTGTTGTAGTGTTAGAACTGGGGCGAGGCCAGTGTGTTGTAGTGTAGTGTTGGAACTAGGGCGAGGCCGGTGTGTTGTAGTGTTAGAACTAGGGCGAGGCCAGTGTGTTGTAGTGTAGTGTTAGAACTAGGGCGAGGCCAGTGTGTTGTAGTGTTAGAACTAGGGTGAGGCCGGTGTAGTGTTAGAACTAGGGCAAGGCCGGTGTAGTGTAGTGTTAGAACTAGGGCAAGGCCGGTGTAGTGTAGTGTTAGAACTAGGGCAAGGCCGGTATAGTGTAGTGTTAGAACTAGGGCAAGGCCGGTGTAGTGTAGTGTTAGAACTAGGGCAAGGCCGGTGTAGTGTTAGAACTAGGGCAAGGCCGGTGTTTTTGTAGTGTTAGAACTAGGGCAAGGCCGGTGTGTTTGTAGTGTTAGAACTAGGGCGAGGCCGGTGTGTTGTAGTGTTAGAACTAGGGCAAGGCCGGTGTGTTGTAGTGTTAGAACTAGGGCGAGGCCGGTGTGTTGTAGTGTTAGAACTAGGGCGAGGCCGGGGTGTTGTAGTGTTAGAACTAGGGCGAGGCCGGTGTGTTGTAGTTATAGAACTAGGGTGAGGCCGGTGTGTTGTAGTGTAGTGTTAGAACTAGGGCGAGGCCAGTGTGTTGTAGTGTTAGAACTAGGGCGAGGCCATTGTGTTGTAGTGTTAGAACTAGGGCGAGGCCAGTGTGTTGTAGTGTTAGAACTAGGGCGAGGCCAGTGTGTTGTAGTGTAGTGTTAGAACTAGGTCCGAGGCCAGTGTGTTGTAGTGTAGTGTTAGAACTAGGGCGAGGCCAGTGTGTTGTAGTGTTAGAACTAGGGCGAGGCCATTGTGTTGTAGTGTTAGAACTAGGGCGAGGCCGGTGTGTTGTAGTGTTGGAACTAGGGCGAGGCCGGTGTGTTGTAGTGTTAGAACTAGGGCGAGGCCGGTGTGTTGTAGTGTAGTGTTAGAACTAGGGCGAGGCCAGTGTGTTGTAGTGTTGGAACTAGGGCGAGGCCGGTGTGTTGTAGTGTTAGAACTGGGGCGAGGCCAGTGTAGTGTTAGAACTAGGGCAAGGCCGGTGTAGTGTAGTGTTAGAACTAAGGCAAGGCCGGTGTAGTGTAGTGTTAGAACTAGGGCAAGGCCGGTGTAGTGTTAGAACTAGGGTGAGGCCGGTGTGTTGTAGTGTTAGAACTAGGGCGAGGCCATTGTGTTGTAGTGTAGTGTTAGAACTAGGGCGAGGCCAGTGTGTTGTAGTGTTAGAACTAGGGCAAGGCCATTGTGTTGTAGTGTTAGAACTAGGGCGAGGCCAGTGTGTTGTAGTGTTAGAACTGGGGCGAGGCCAGTGTGTTGTAGTGTTAGAACTGGGGCGAGGCCAGTGTGTTGTAGTGTTGGAACTAGGGCGAGGCCGGTGTGTTAGAACTAGGGCGAGGCCGGTGTGTTGTAGTGTTAGAACTAGGGCGAGGCCGGTGTGTTGTAGTGTTAGAACTAGGGCGAGGCCGGTGTGTTGTAGTGTTAGAACTAGGGTGAGGCCGGTGTGTTGTAGTGTTAGAACTATGGCGAAGCCAGTGTGTTGTAGTGTAGTGTTAGAACTAGGGCGAGGCCAGTGTGTTGTAGTGTTGGAACTAGGGCGAGGCCAGTGTGTTGTAGTGTAGTGTTAGAACTAGGGCGAGGCCAGTGTGTTGTAGTGTTGGAACTAGGGCGAGACCAGTGTGTTGTAGTGTTTGAACTCAGGCGAGGCCGGTAAGTTGTAGTGTTAGAACTAGGGCAAGGCCGGTGTAGTGTAGTGTTAGAACTAGGGCAAGGCCGGTGTAGTGTAGTATTAGAACTAGGGCGAGGCCGGTGTAGTGTTAGAACTAGGGTGAGGCCGGTGTGTTTGTAGTGTTAGAACTAGGGCGAGGCCGGTGTGTTGCAGTTTTAGAACTAGGGCAAGGCCATTGTGTTGTAGTGTTAGAACTAGGGCGAGGCCAGTGTGTTGTAGTGTTAGAACTAGGGCGAGGCCGGTGTGTTAGAACTAGGGCGAGGCCGGTGTGTTGTAGTGTTAGAACTGGGGCGAGGCCAGTGTGTTGTAGTGTTAGAACTGGGGCGAGGCCAGTGTGTTGTAGTGTTAGAACTAGGGCGAGGCCGGTGTGTTGTAGTGTTAGAACTAGGGTGAGGCCGGTGTGTTGTAGTGTTAGAACTATGGCGAGGCCAGTGTGTTGTAGTGTTGGAACTAGGGCGAGGCCGGTGTGTTGTAGTGTAGTGTTAGAACAAGGGCGAAGCCAGTGTGTTGTAGTGTAGTGTTAGAACTAGGGCGAGGCCAGTGTGTTGTAGTGTTGGAACTAGGGCGAGGCCAGTGTGTTGTAGTGTTAGAACTAGGGCGAGGCCGGTGTGTTGTAGTGTTAGAACTAGGGTGAGGCCGGTGTGTTGTAGTGTTGGAACTAGGGCGAGGCCGGTGTGTTGTAGTGTAGTGTTAGAACTAGGGTGAGGCCGGTGTGTTGTAGTTTTAGAACTAGGGCGAGGCCGGTGTGTTGTAGTGTTAGAACTAGGGCGAGGCCAGTGTGTTTGAACTAGGGCGAGGCCGGTGTGTTTGTAGTGTTAGAACTAGGGCAAGGCCATTGTGTTGTAGTGTAGTGTTGGAACTAGGGCGAGGCCGGTGTGTTGTAGTGTAGTGTTAGAACTAGGGCAAGGCCATTGTGTTGTAGTGTTAGAACTAGGGCGAGGCCAGTGTGTTGTAGTGTTGGAACTCAGGCGAGGCCGGTGTGTTGTAGTGTTAGAACTAGGGCAAGGCCGGTGTAGTGTAGTGTTAGAACTAGGGCAAGGCCGGTGTAGTGTAGTATTAGAACTAGGGCGAGGCCGGTGTAGTGTTAGAACTAGGGCGAGGCCAGTGTGTTGTAGTGTTAGAACTAGGGCGAGGCCAGTGTGTTGTAGTGTTAGAACTAGGGCGAGGCCAGTGTGTTGTAGTGTTAGAACTAGGGCGAGGCCAGTGTGTTGTAGTGTTAGAACTAGGGCGAGGCCAGTGTGTTGTAGTGTTGGAACTAGGGCGAGGCCAGTGTGTTGTAGTGTTAGAACTAGGGCGAGGCCAGTGTGTTGTAGTGTTAGAACTGGGGCGAGGCCGGTGTGTTGTAGTGTAGTATTAGAACTAGGGCAAGGCCATTGTGTTGTAGTGTTAGAACTCAGGCGAGACCAGTGTGTTGTAGTGTTTGAACTCAGGCGAGGCCGGTGTGTTGTAGTGTTAGAACTAGGGCAAGGCCGGTGTAGTGTAGTGTTAGAACTAGGGCGAGGCCGGTGTAGTGTTAGAACTAGGGCGAGGCCGGTGTAGTGTTAGAACTAGGGCGAGGCCGGTGTGTTTAGTAGTGTTAGAACTAGGGCGAGGCCGGTGTGTTGTAGTTTTAGAACTAGGGCGAGGCCGGTGTGTTGTAGTGTTAGAACTAGGGCGAGGCCAGTGTGTTTGAACTAGGGCGAGGCCGGTGTGTTTGTAGTGTTAGAACTAGGGCAAGGCCGGTGTGTTGTAGTTTTAGAACTAGGGCAAGGCCAGTGTGTTGCAGTGTTAGAACTAGGGCGAGGCCAGTGTGTTGTAGTGTTAGAACTAGGGCAAGGCCAGTGTGTTGTAGTGTTAGAACTAGGGCGAGGCTGGTGTGTTGTAGTGTTAGAACTAGGGCGAGGCCGGTGTGTTGTAGTGTTAGAACTAGGGCGAGGCCGGTGTGTTGTAGTGTTAGAACTAGGGTGAGGCCGGTGTGTTGTAGTGTTAGAACTAGGGCATGGCCGGTGTGTTGTAGTGTTAGAACTAGGACAAGGCCGGTGTAGTGTTAGAACTAGGGCGAGGCCAGTGTGTTGTAGTGTTAGAACTAGGGCAAGGCCAGTGTGTTGTAGTGTTAGAACTAGGGCGAGGCCGGTGTGTTGCAGTTTTAGAACTAGGGCAAGGCCATTGTGTTGTAGTGTTAGAACTAGGGCGAGGCCAGTGTGTTGTAGTGTTAGAACTAGGGCGAGGCCGGTGTGTTAGAACTAGGGCGAGGCCAGTGTGTTGTAGTGTTAGAACTAGGGCGAGGCCGGTGTGTTAGAACTAGGGTGAGGCCGGTGTGTTGTAGTAATAATAATAATATATGCCATTTAGCAGACGCTTTTATCCAAAGCGACTTACAGTCATGTGTGCATACATTCTACGTATGGGTGGTCCCGGGAATCGAACCCACTACCCTGGCGTTACAAGCGCCATGCTCTACCAACTGAGCTACAGAAGGACCGTAGTATTAGAACTAGGGTGAGGCCGGTGTGTTGTAGTGTTAGAACTAGGGCGAGGCCGGTGTGTTGTAGTATTAGAACTAGGGCGAGGCCGGTGTGTTGTAGTGTTAGAACTAGGGCGAGGTCTGTGTGTTGTAGTGTTAGAACTAGGGCGAGGTCTGTGTGTTGTAGTGTTAGAACTGGGGCTAGGCCGGTGTGTTGTTGTGTTAGAACTGGGGCGAGGCCGGTGTGTTGTGTTAGAACTGGGGCGAGGCCGGTGTGTTGTTGTGTTAGAACTGGGGCGAGGCCGGTGTGTTGTTGTGTTAGAACTGGGGCGAGGCCGGTGTGTTGTTGTGTTAGAACTAGGGCGAGGCCGGTGTGTTATAACATAATTATAACTATGGCTGGGTTGGCCACGTGACTGGAGACTTTTGTTATAATGCAGGTCTGTTATAACTGTGGCAAGGCTGGCCACGTGGCCCGAGACTGTGACCATGCCAACGAGCAGAAGTGCTACTCCTGTGGAGGTTTTGGACACATCCAGAAGGGCTGTGAGAAGGTCAAATGTTACAGGTGAGTTATCGCATATACACATCCAGAAGGACTGTTAGGTGAGTTAACACACAGGTACTGTGTGGGTTCAGGACCGGCCCACTCCCCTTCTGGTACAAAATTCTCTCCAATCTATCCTCTTTCTCACGGTCTCTATCTCCTATAAAGGAAAATATGCAAGTAAAAAACATTTTTCAGAACAAAACAAGGTAGTGAAGTGTTACTGGTGAGTCCTGGATGTGCTATCTCTGACCTGTCATTTTCTCCTAGGCTTGTTAAAAGCCACATGTTAAACATGCACAGATGCAGGACTGTGCTTTCTGAAGACTGACACACAGACTTATTACTGTGCTTCCATCTTGAAAACACTCCCTTGTCTTAGCTAAACCTCGTCTCTCTCCTCTGTCTCCCACCAGGTGTGGTGAGATCGGCCATGTTGCCGTCCAGTGCAGCAAGGCCAGCGAAGTCAACTGCTACAACTGCGGAAAGTCTGGTCACCTGGCTAAAGAATGCACCATCGAGGCCACGGCCTAGCACTCTGCTGCCTTCCTATGCCCCTCCCTTTTCACGTGGATGATTGTATTATTTTGTCTGAAACCTGCCCTCTGGCTACGGAGGTTGCTCCAAGACCAGTCTGCTGTAAAGTGCGGAATAATACACTTTCTGTATTTAATCCAAAATGTTTACTTTGGTAGAGGTTAATGTATAATGGTTTGCTAAAGAAGCCATTTTCCATGCCACTGGTGACAAGGGATGAGTTCTGAGTGGATCCTCCCTACCAGGTCCGGGGAAACCAGCCCTTGAGTCAGAATGAAAGTTTGTCGGAACTTTTTAGTTTTTTGGAACATAACGGACTTGACCTGAGACAGCAGCACCACCCAGTGGTCGTTATGGGTTCGCTCCGTCCGTCCGACAGCAGCATGCAGACAGACCAGGACCAAGCCCGTCACAACATGGTGTATGAATACAGACGGTCATAGCTAATTCACAAGAAAATACAAATATTTGTTTTTGTACAGTTAGCTGCTGAGTGTCAGAATCAGTCTTGATCCAGTAGTAAGTTGATGTGTGTTATATAACCATGGAAACGGATCAGAAAAAGAAAGGCTAAGAGAGAATGTTTTCACAAATCGAAATGTTATTTTTCTACAAAATAACACTTATAACAGTGGTTTTCCAACCTTTTTCAATCGGGCCCCCTTCCATAATTATTTTGGGGGTGGTGGGACGCTCCACGCCGACCCTCTCACACCCGACAGTTTAGGAACCACTGACTTGGACAACTGTAAAAATATATAATTTGCTTGTACTCAGTTTAAGTGGAAAGGTAATGCAACTGAAATCCTCCAACATAATGTAATTTTAATCACAATAAAGCGCAAGAAGGGAAGTTAGACTGAAATATTTTCTGAGTTGAATTGATCAGATTCCATCATTGCAATGTATTATTTTTATTCACATTGACAAACTACAAGCGTATCCAGTATTCAACATGTACCTCTCGGTGACGTTAGTGTAAAGCCAGCTATATCAGTTTCAGCAGCACCAGAGAGAGTACCTCCTAGGTGACGTTACAGTGTAAATACATTCGGAAAGTATTCAGAACCAACAACTTTTTCCAAATGTTGTTACGTTACGTTCTCATCTATGTACACAATACCCCATAATGACAAAGGAAGAAAAAAAATTGAATTCTTTGCAAATGTATAAAAAAAATGGAAAACACATTTACATAAGTATTCAAACCCTTTACTCAGTACTTTGTTAAAGTGCCTTTGGCTGCGATGATAGCCTCACGTCCCATGGGTATGATGCTACAAACTTGGCACACCTGTATTTTGGGAGTTTCTCCCATTCTTTGCAGATCCTCTCAAGCTCTGTCAGGTTGGATGTGGAGCGTCACCGTAAAGCTATTTTCAGGTCTCTCCAGAGATGTTTGATTGGGTTCAAGTCCGGGCTCTGGCTGGGCCACCCAAGGACATTGAAAAACTTCTCCCGAAAACCAATCCTGTGTCTTGGCAGTTTGCTTAGGGTCTTTGTCCTGTTGGAAGATGAACCTTCGCCCCAGTATGAGATCCTGAGCGCTCTAGAGCAGATTGTCAAGGATCTCTGTATTTTGCTCCGTTCATCTTTCCCTTGATCTTGACTAGTTTCAGTCCCTGCCGCTGAAAAACATCCCCACAGCATGATGCTGCAACCACCATGCTTCACTGTAGGGCTGGTATTGGCCAGGTGATGAGCAGTGCCTTGTTTCCCCCAGACGTGACGCTTGGCATTCAAGCCAAAGAGTTCAATCTTGGTTTCATCAGACCAGAGAATCTTGTTTCTCATGGTCATAGTCCTTTTAAGTGCAGGGTATTTATTTGTATTTTTTTTCAACTCTTTTTCTCCCCAATTTCGTGGTATCCAATTGGTAGTTAGTCTCGTCCCATCGCTGCAACTCCCGTACGGACTCGGGAGAGACGAAGTTCGAGGGCTGTGAATCTTCCGAAACACAACCCAGCCAAGCCGTACTGCTTCTTGACACAATGCCCGCTTAACCTGGAAGCCAGCCGCACCATTGTGTCGGAGGAAACACCTGGCGACCTTGTCAGCGTGTGTTGCACCCGGCATCACAGGAGTCACTAGCGACAAGAACATCCCTGCCACCAAACCCTCCCCTAACCCGGACGACGCTGGGCCAAACCCTCCCCTAACCAGGACGATGCTGGGCCAAACCCTCCCCTAACCCGGACGACGCTGGGCCAAACCCTCCCCTAACCCGGACGACGCTGGGCCAAACCCTCCCCTAACCCGGACGACGCTGGGCCAAACCCTCCCCTAACCCGGACGACGCTGGGCCAAACCCTCCCCTAACCCGGACGACGCTGGGCCAAACCCTCCCTAACCCGGACGACGCTGAGCCAATCCCTCCCCTAACCCGGACGACGCTGGGCCAAACCCTCCCCTAACCCGGACGACGCTGGGCCAAACCCTCCCCTAACCCGGACGACGCTGGGCCAATCCCTCCCCTAACCCGGACGACGCTGGGCCAATCCCTCCCCTAACCCGGACGACGCTGGGCCAATCCCTCCCCTAACCCGGACGACGCTGGGCCAAACCCTCCCCTAACCAGGACGACGCTGGGCCAATCCCTCCCTAACCCGGACGACGCTGGGCCAAACCCTCCCTAACCCGGACGACGCTGGGCCAATCCCTCCCCTAACCCGGACGACGCTGGGCCAATCCCTCCCCTAACCCGGACGACGCTGGGCCAATCCGTCCCCTAACCCGGACGACGCTGGGCCAATCCGTCCCCTAACCCGGACGACGCTGGGCCTAACCCTCCCCTAACCCGGACGACGCTGGGCCTAACCCTCCCCTAACCCGGACGACGCTGGGCCAAACCCTCCCCTAACCCGGACGACGCTGGGCCAAACCCTCCCCTAACCCGGACGACGCTGGGCCAAACCCTCCCCTAACCCGGCGAAGCATGTTGGTGACAGCACCATGCTGTGGGGATGTTTTTCAGCGGCAGGGACTGGGAGACTAGTCAAGATCAAGGGAAAGATAAACTGAGCAAAGTACAGGGAGATCCTTGATGAAAACATGCTCCAGGGTGTTCAGGATCTCAGACTGGGGTGAAGGTTCACTTTCAAACAGGGCAATGACCCTAAGCATGCAGGAATGGTTTCTGCACAAGTCTCAAAGGTGCTTCGACAAAGTACTAAGTAAAGGGTCTGAATACTTATGTAAATGTGATATTTTATTTTTAGCAAAAAATCTAAAAAACCTGTTTTTGCTTTGGCATTGTGTGTAGCTTGATGAGAAAAAACGATTTAATCCATTTTAAATGTAATGTAGCAAAATGTGGAAAAAGTGAAGCACAATAAATACTTGAACTCAGACCAGTTTCTCACTGTGTACACTTATATTCTCCCACGTCTTCCTTGTTTCGGTGTGTCGTCACGTTCTTGTTTGGCCATAGATGGCTATTACCACCTCATCACCCTCTACTGTCCCTGGGTAATGTTGTTTGGCCGTAGATGGCTATTACCACCTCATCACCCTCTACTGTCCCTGGGTAATGTTGTTTGGCCGTAGATGGCTATTACCACCTCATCACCCTCTACTGTCCCGTGGTAATATGAGGCATAACCGGCCAACTTTCCTGGCACAACCTGTTAAGCGAAACACGATGTGCGCAATCTCCTTGCGGATGTCCTGATTGCGCACGTCCAACAGAAAAGCTCATCTGTCAATGTGGCGGTTAAGTTAAAACGTTGTTCAGTTGGACACTAAGGAAATATCGACTGTGCTTGAGTACGGCAAGGGAAGTGTGTGATAATGAACGGAAAATAGTGAAATCAAAGAATGGAACAAAATGAGCAAAAGTTGTAGTAGAAGACAAGGACCGGTCCAATAGTGCGTTTCTTATTGGACATCATCCCAGAAACCCTAGACCCACTCCAAATCGCATATTGCCCCAACAGATCCACAGATGATGCAATCTCTATTGCACTCCACACTGTCCTTTCCCACCTGGACAAAAGGAACACCTATGTGAGAATGCTATTCATTGACTACAGCTCAGCGTTCAACACCATAGTGCCCTCAAAGCTCATCACTAAGCTAAGGATCCTGGGACTAAACACCTCCCTCTGCAACTGGATCCTGGACTTCCCGACGGGCCGCTCCCAGGTGGTAAGGGTAGGCAACAACACATCTGCTACGCTGATCCTCAGCACGGGGGCCCCTCGGGGTGCTTGCTTAGTCCCCTCCTGTACACCCTGTTCACCCACGACTGTGTGGCCAGGCACGACTCCAACGCCATCATTAAGTTTGCCGACAGTGATAGGCCTGATAGCCAGGGACACACTCCAACACTCATTTACTTATAGCCAGGGACACACTTCTACACTGACGTCATTTACAGATAGCCAGGGGCACATTATTCAGTTAGTCTGCCATATCAGAGGCAGTAGGGATGACCAGGGATGTTCTCCTGATAGGTGTGTGAATGGGACCATTTTCCTGTCCTAAGAATTTAAAATGTAACTAGTACCTTTGGGTGTCAGGGAAAATGTAGAAAGTACGTTATTTGCTTCAGGAATGTAGTGAAGAGGCAACAGTGTTGAAGATATGGCAGTGGTTGCATTACAACCAGTTGATAGGGTTTTAAGTCATTCGAGTGATCTGGATACACTCATTGTGAAGGTGGATTTTAGTGGTACCAAGGCCACGGTGAGGAATAGGACAGGTCAGTAGATCGGTCAGGAAGTGTGGTACCAAGGCCACGGTGAGGAATAGGGCAGGTCAGTAGATCGGTCAGGAAGTGTGGTACCAAGGCCACGGTGAGGAATAGGGCAGGTCAGTAGATCGGTCAGGAAGTGTGGTACCAAGGCCACGGTGAGGAATAGGGCAGGTCAGTAGATCGGTCAGGAAGTGTGGTACCAAGGCCACGGTGAGGAATAGGGCAGGTCAGTAGATCGGTCAGGAAGTGTGGTACCAAGGCCACGGTGAGGAATAGGGCAGGTCAGTAGATCGGTCAGGAAGTGTGGTACCAAGGCCACGGTGAGGAATAGGGCAGGTCAGTAGATCGGTCAGGAAGTGTGGTACCAAGGCCACGGTGAGGAATAGGGCAGGTCAGTAGATCGGTCAGGAAGTGTGGTACCAAGGCCACGGTGAGGAATAGGGCAGGTCAGTAGATCGGTCAGGAAGTGTGGTACCAAGGCCACGGTGAGGAATAGGGCAGGTCAGTAGATCGGTCAGGAAGTGTGGTACCAAGGCCACGGTGAGGAATAGGGCAGGTCAGTAGATCGGTCAGGAAGTGTGGTACCAAGGCCACGGTGAGGAATAGGGCAGGTCAGTAGATCGGTCAGGAAGTGTGGTACCAAGGCCACGGTGAGGAATAGGGCAGGTCAGTAGATCGGTCAGGAAGTGTGGTACCAAGGCCACGGTGAGGAATAGGGCAGGTCAGTAGATCGGTCAGGAAGTGTGGTACCAAGGCCACGGTGAGGAATAGGGCAGGTCAGTAGATCGGTCAGGAAGTGTGGTACCAAGGCCACGGTGAGGAATAGGGCAGGTCAGTAGATCGGTCAGGAAGTGTGGTACCAAGGCCACGGTGAGGAATAGGGCAGGTCAGTAGATCGGTCAGGAAGTGTGGTACCAAGGCCACGGTGAGGAATAGGGCAGGTCAGTAGGTCGGTCAGGAAGTGTGGTACCAAGGCCACGGTGAGGAATAGGGCAGGTCAGTAGATCGGTCAGGAAGTGTGGTACCAAGGCCACGGTGAGGAATAGGACAGGTCAGTAGGTCGGTCAGGAAGTGTGGTACCAAGGCCACGGTGAGGAATAGGACAGGTCAGTAGATCGGTCAGGAAGTGTGGTACCAAGGCCACGGTGAGGAATAGGACAGGTCAGTAGATCGGTCAGGAATCCTCCTGTGTCTCTGGAAAGGGAACATTTCACCACGAGACTGTAGTAAACGTGACTCTGTCTGGTAGAGAGAAAGGCTGTCTTTGTGTGGGGGCTGTATCCAGCTGGAACCTGATGGGGTCTTGTGACCTGATAGTAATGGGAGATGTGATGACAGACCATGTGTCGTGTATTAGTGCTGTATGATATTCTAAATATTCTATTCCTCTACGTCAGAGGTTCTCTACTTCAGATGTACTGTCCTCTAACGACCCACATGAGAAATGTACTGTCCTCCAATGACACAAATTAAGAATAAATAGTATGTGATTATACATTTTAACTCATAGCTCACGGCCCACCTCTCACATTCTCAGGGCCGACTTTGGGTCCCAAACCATAGTTTAAGATACCTTGGTCTACATGGACCACAGGACCTCTCCTAGCTCGAGGCTTTCTCCTGAGGTCAAAGGTAGTTGGAGAGTACTAGCATGACCCCTAATAATTTAGTCTCTCATTCATCCACTGGTTTGACCATTGAGTTGACAGCAGCAGTCAGTCAGTCAGTTAGTAGCATTATACCAGCAGCAGTTAGTAGGATTAGACCAGCAGCATTAGACCAGGAGCAGTCAGTCAGTAGCATTAGACCAGCAGCAGTCAGTCAGTAGCATTAGACCAGCAGCAGTCAGTCAGTAGCATTAGACCAGCAGTCAGTCAGTAGCATTAGACCAGCAGCAGTCAGTCAGTAGCATTAGACCAGCAGCAGTCAGTCAGTAGCATTAGACCAGCAGCAGTCAATCAAATCAAATCAAATCAAATCAAATTTTATTTGTCACATACACATGGTTAGCAGATGTTAATGTGAGTGTAGCGAAATGCTTGTGCTTCTAGTTCCGACAATGCAGTGATAACCAACAAGTAATCTAACTAACAATTCCAAAACTACTGTCTTATACACAGTGTAAGGGGATAAGGAACATGTACATAAGGATATATGAATGAGTGATGGTACAGAGCAGCATACAGTAGATGGTATCGAGTACAGTATATACATATGAGATGAGTATGTAGACAAAGTAAACAAAGTGGCATAGTTAAAGTGGCTAGTGATACATGTGTTACATAAGGATGCAGTCGATGTTGTAGAGTACAGTATATACATATGTATATGAGATGAATAATGTAGGGTAAGTAACATTATATAAGGTAGCATTGTTTAAAGTGGCTAGTGATATATTTACATCATTTCCCATCAATTCCCATTATTAAAATGGCTGGAGTTGGGTCAGTGTCAATGACAGTGTGTTGGCAGCAGCCACTCAATGTTAGTGGTGGCTATTTAACAGTCTGATGGCCTTGAGATAGAATCAGTAGGATTAGACCAGCAGCAGTCAGTCAGTATCATTAGACCAGCAGTCAGTCAGTAGCATTGGACCAGCAGCAGTCAGTCAGTAGCATTAGACCAGCAGCAGTCAGTCAGTAGCATTAGACCAGCAGCAGTCAGTCAGTAGCATTAGACCAGCAGTCAGTCAGTAGCATTAGACCAGCAGCAGTCAGTCAGTAGCATTAGACCAGCAGCAGTCAGTCAGTAGCATTAGACCAGCAGCAGTCAGTCAGTAGGATTAGACCAGCAGCAGTCAGTCAGTATCATTAGACCAGCAGTCAGTCAGTAGCATTGGACCAGCAGCAGTCAGTCAGTAGCATTAGACCAGCAGCAGTCAGTCAGTAGCATTAGACCAGCAGCAGTCAGTCAGTAGCATTAGACCAGCAGCAGTCAGTCAGTATCATTAGACCAGCAGTCAGTCAGGTAGCATTGGACCAGCAGCAGTCAGTCAGTAGCATTAGACCAGCAGCAGTCAGTCAGTAGCATTAGACCAGCAGCAGTCAGTCAGTAGCATTAGACCAGCAGCAGTCAGTCAGTAGCATTAGACCAGCAGCAGTCAGTAGCATTAGACCAGCAGCAGTCAGTCAGTAGCATTAGACCAGCAGCAGTCAGTCAGTAGCATTAGACCAGCAGCAGTCAGTCAGTAGCATTAGACCTGCAGCAGTCAGTCAGTAGCATTAGACCAGCAGCAGTCAGTTAGTAGCATTAGACCAGCAGCAGTCAGTAGTATTAGACCAGCAATCAGTCAGTAGCATTAGACCAGCAGCAGTTAGTCAGTAGCATTAGACCAGCAGCAGTCAGTCAGTCAGTAGCATTAGACCAGCAGCAGTTAGTAGCATTAGACCAGCAGCATTAGACCAGCAGCAGTCAGTCAGTAGGATTAGACCAGCAGCAGTCAGTCAGTAGCATTAGACCAGCAGCAGTCAGTCAGTAGCATTAGACCAGCAGCAGTCAGTCAGTAGCATTAGACCAGCAGCAGTCAGTCAGTAGCATTAGACCAGCAGCAGTCAGTCAGTAGCATTAGACCAGCAGCAGTCAGTCAGTAGCATTAGACCAGCAGCAGTCAGTCAGTAGGATTAGACCAGCAGCAGTCAGTCAGTATCATTAGACCAGCAGTCAGTCAGTAGCATTGGACCAGCAGCAGTCAGTCAGTAGCATTAGACCAGCAGCAGTCAGTCAGTAGCATTAGACCAGCAGCAGTCAGTCAGTAGCATTAGACCAGCAGCAGTCAGTCAGTATCATTAGACCAGCAGTCAGTCAGTAGCATTGGACCAGCAGCAGTCAGTCAGTAGCATTAGACCAGCAGCAGTCAGTCAGTAGCATTAGACCAGCAGCAGTCAGTCAGTAGCATTAGACCAGCAGCAGTCAGTCAGTAGCATTAGACCAGCAGCAGTCAGTAGCATTAGACCAGCAGCAGTCAGTCAGTAGCATTAGACCAGCAGCAGTCAGTCAGTAGCATTAGACCAGCAGCAGTCAGTCAGTAGCATTAGACCTGCAGCAGTCAGTCAGTAGCATTAGACCAGCAGCAGTCAGTTAGTAGCATTAGACCAGCAGCAGTCAGTAGTATTAGACCAGCAATCAGTCAGTAGCATTAGACCAGCAGCAGTTAGTCAGTAGCATTAGACCAGCAGCAGTCAGTCAGTCAGTAGCATTAGACCAGCAGCAGTTAGTAGCATTAGACCAGCAGCATTAGACCAGCAGCAGTCAGTCAGTAGGATTAGACCAGCAGCAGTCAGTCAGTAGCATTAGACCAGCAGCAGTCAGTCAGTAGCATTAGACCAGCAGCAGTCAGTCAGTAGCATTAGACCAGCAGCAGTCAGTCAGTAGCATTAGACCAGCAGCAGTCAGTCAGTAGCATTAGACCAGCAGCAGTCAGTCAGTAGTATTAGACCAGCAGCAGTCAGTAGTATTAGACCAGCAGCAGTTAGTCAGTAGCATTAGACCAGCAGCAGTCAGTCAGTCAGTAGCATTAGACCAGCAGCAGTCAGTCAGTAGCATTAGACCAGCAGCAGTCAGTTAGTAGCATTAGACCAACAGCAGTCAGTAGCATTAGACCAGCAGCAGTCAGTCAGTAGTATTAGACCAGCAGTCAGTCAGTAGCATTAGACCAGCAGCAGTTAGTCAGTAGCATTAGACCAGCAACAGTCAGTAGCATTAGACCAGCAGCAGTCAGTCAGTAGCATTAGACCAGCAGCAGTCAGTCAGTAGCATTAGACCAGCAGCAGTTAGTAGCATTAGACCAGCAGCATTAGACCAGCAGCAGTCAGTAGCATTAGACCAGCAGCAGTCAGTCAGTAGCATTAGACCAGCAGCAGTCAGTCAGTAGCATTAGACCAGCAGCAGTCAGTAGTATTAGACCAGCAGTCCTTCTGCTGGTCTAATAGCTCAGTTGGTAGAGCATGGCACTTGTAACGCCAGGGTAGTGGGTTCGATTCCCGGGACCACCCATACGTAGAATGTATGCACACATGACTGTAAGTCGCTTTGGATAAAAGCGTCTGCTAAATGGCATACATATATATATATATAGTCAGTCAGTAGCATTAGACCAGCAGCAGTCAGTCAGTAGCATTAGACCAGCAGCAGTCAGTCAGTAGCATTAGACCAGCAGCAGTCAGTCAGTAGCATTAGACCAGCAGCAGTCAGTCAGTAGCATTAGACTAGCAGCAGTCAGTAGCATTAGACCAGCAGCAGTCAGTCAGTAGCATTAGACCAGCAGCAGTCAGTCAGTAGCATTAGACCAGCAGCAGTCAGTAGTATTAGACCAGCAGTCCTTCTGCTGGTCTAATAGCTCAGTTGGTAGAGCATGGCACTTGTAACGCCAGGGTAGTGGGTTCGATTCCCGGGACCACCCATACGTAGAATGTATGCACACATGACTGTAAGTCGCTTTGGATAAAAGCGTCTGCTAAATGGCATACATATATATATATATATAGTCAGTCAGTAGCATTAGACCAGCAGCAGTCAGTCAGTAGCATTAGACCAGCAGCAGTCAGTCAGTAGCATTAGACCAGCAGCAGTCAGTCAGTAGCATTAGACCAGCAGCAGTCAGTCAGTAGCATTAGACTAGCAGCAGTCAGTAGCATTAGACCAGCAGCAGTCAGTCAGTAGCATTACACTTCCGGCGCCGACAGAGATGGCCGAAGCGGTCTCCTGGTCAGGCTCCGGAGACGGGCACATCGCACACCACTCCCTAGCATACTACTCGCCAATGTCCAGTCTCTTGACAACAAGGTTGATGAAATCCGAGCAAGGGTAGCATTCCAGAGAGACATCAGAGACTAATGTTCTTTGCTTCACGGAAACATGGCTCACTGGAGAGACGCTATCCGAGGCGGTGCAGCCAGCTGGTTTCTTCACGCATCGCGCCGACAGAAACAAACATCTTTCTGCTAAGAAGAGGGGCGGGGGCGTATGCCTTATGGTTAACGAGGCATGGTGTGATCATAACAACATACAGGAACTCAAGTCCTTCTGTTCACCTGATTTAGAATTCCTCACAATCAAATGGGTTAGGGTTAGGGTTATCTACCAAGGGAATTCTCTTCGATTATAATCACAGCCGTATATATTCCCCCCCAAGCAGACACATCGATGGCTCTAAACAAACTTTATTTGACTCTATGTAAACTGGAAACCACATATCCTGAGGCTGCATTCATTGTTGCTGGAGATTTAACAAGGCTAATCTGAAAACAAGACTCCCTAAATTGTATCAGCATATCGATTTTGCAACAAGGGCTGGTAAAACCTTGGATCATTGCTATTCTAACTTCCTAGACGCATATAAGGCCCTCCCCTGCCCTCCTTTCGGAAAAGCTGACCACGACTCCATTTTGTTACTCCCTGCCTACAGACAGAAGCATAAACAAGAAGCTCCCACGCTCAGGTCTGTTCAACACTGGTCCGACCAATCTGATTCCACGCTTCAAGACTGCTTCCATCACGTGGACTGGGATATGTTCCGCACTGCGTCCAACAACAATATTGATGAATACGCTGATTCGGTGAGCGAGTTCATTAGAAAGTGCATTGAAGATGTCGTTCCCATAGCTACGATTAAAACATTCCCAAACCAGAAACCGTGAATTGATGGCAGCATTCCCGTGAAACTGAAAGCTCGAACCACTGCTTTTAACCAGGGCAAGGTGACTGGAAACATGACCGAATACAAACAGTGTAGCTATTCCCTCCGCATGGCAATCAAACAAGCTAAGCGTCAGTATAGAGACAAAGTAGAGTCGCAATTCAACGGCTCAGACACAAGAGGTATGTGGCAGGGTCTACAGTCAATCATGGATTATAAAAAGAAAATCAGCCCCGTCACGGACCAGGATGTCTTGCTCCCAGGCAGACTAAATAACTTTTTTGCCCGCTTTGAGGACAATACATTGCCACTGACACGGCCCACAGCCAAAACATGCGGACTCTCCTTCACTGCAGCCGACGTGAGTAAAAAATTTAAACATGTTAACCCTCGCAAGGCTGCAGACTCAGACGGCATCCCCAGCCGCGCCCTCAGAGCATGCGCAGACCAGCTGGCTGGTGTGTTTACAGACATATTCAATCAATCCTTATCCCAATCTGCTGTTCCCACATGCTTCAAGAGGGCCCTATCCACATCGACGGGACAGTAGTGGAGAGCGTAGTAAGTTTTAAGTTCCTCGGCGTACACATCACAGACAAACTGAATTGGTCCACCCACACAGACAGTACCGTGAAGAAGGAGCAGCAGCACCTCTTCAACCTCAGGAGGCTGAAGAAATTCGGCTTGTTACCAAAAGCACTCACAAACTACTACAGATGCACAATCGAGAGCATCCTGTCGGGCTGTATCACCGCCTGGTATGGCAACTGCTCCGCTCACAACCGTAAGGCTCTCCAGATGGTAGGGAGGTCTGCACAACGCATCACCGGGGGCAAACTACCTGCCCTCCAGGACACCTACACCACCCGATGTCAGAGGAAGGCCATAAAGATCATCAAGGACAACAACCACCCGAGCCACTGCCTGTTCACCCCGCTATCATCCAGAAGGCGAGGTCAGTACAGGTGCATCAAAGCAGCAACCAAGAGACTGAAAAACAGCTTCTATCTCAACGTGGGAAAACCTGCTAAATCGGCAGTGTATCAAATACTTGTTCTCCCCACTGTATATAAAATATCCCCATAGTCAAGTAAAGGCATAAATGTAGCTGCCTCCTAACTTCAAAAGAAAAACAGGCCTTATTCCTAAAATAAAATCCCAATTTCAGCTTCAATTTTTTTGTAAGTTGTTGAATATGCAATATCATCAATTAAAATTCCAAGATATTTACATAAGGTTACAACCTCAATCTCCTTGCCCTGACAGGTGGTAATAGGTGAAAGGTTCAGAGGTCTATTTCTTGCATTAGAAAACACCATTAGTTTAGTTTTGTCAGTAAAAAAATTTTGAGGATAAGCTTCAATTGACACAAGGTATGTTGAACAGTATAAAATCAGTTTGCATGTTCTGGAAAGCTTTTGAAGAGACAAGGCACAACAGTAAATAACAGTGGCCATGCACACCTCCAGCATAAAAATGAAGTTGTGCATTTTGGACATTTTTGTCTAAATCATTTAAATAAATGGTGAATAAGAGAGGACCAAGTACAGAGCCTTGGGGCACACCATTCAAGACAGACAATTCAACAGACATAAGCCCATCAAATTGAGTGCACTGAGTTCTATCAGACAGCTAGTTAGCAAACCATGCAACTGCATGCTCCGAAAGACCTACACTCGACAATCTCTGCCTTAGTATAGCATGATCAACTGTATCAAAAGCCTTAGAGAGGTCAATAAAAAGTGAGACACAGTGCTGTTTTTTGTCAATGGCTTCAGTGATATCATTTAAAACCTTCATGGCTGCTGTAATTGTGCTATGTTTCTTCCTGAAGCCTGATTGGTACATTGATAAATAGAGTTAGTAAATAAAAACTATTTTAGCTGTTCACTTACAAGGGTTTCAAGTATTTTCACCAGGGGTGAAAGCTTTGAGATTGGCCTATAATTATTTAAAAGAGTTGGATCTCCCCCTTTTGAAAGTGGTAGGACAAATGCTGATTTCCAGATCTTTGGAATTTCATTACATTCCTGGTTTAGATTGAACAGAGATGTAAGTGGTTCGGCTATGAAATCAGCTGGTAGATTTAAAAAGCAGGGATCCAAAAGATCAGGACCTGCAGGTTTTCTCTGATCTAAGGATTTCAGGGCTTTATGTACCACCTGCACTGAGAATGGCAAAAAGCTAAACGTTTGACCAGCTCTCACTGGTTCATCCACACAGGGTTGTACAGAGACAGAGGACACTGAATCAAACAGCCTACCAGATGATACAAAGTGCTCATTGAAACAATTCAGCATTTCAGTTTTGTCATATACAGCAACAGAGGCCTTCAAAACACATGACGATAATTCATTAACATGTTACCAGACATAGACTTAATAGCCTTCCAAAACTTTCTAGGGTCATTCAGGTTATCAGTGGTAACAGACATAAAATATTCAGACTTGGCCTTCCTGAGAAGAAAAGAACACTTGTTTCGTAACTGTCTAAAAATAAGCCAATCAGCATCAGAACATGATTTCCTTGCTTTAGCCCAGGCTAGATTAAGGTTGTGAATAATACAAGACAGCTCAGAAGAAAACCATGGATTAACCCGCCCTTTAACCCTGAACCTGCGGAATGGGGCATGTTTGTTTACTATTTGGGAAAAACCACCATGAAATAATTTCCAGGCAGTTTTCACATCAGGGATAAGCTCAGTCTTGCTCCATTCAAAATAAAACAAATCATGAAAGAAAGCCTGCTCATTAAAACACTTCAAATTTGTCTTACGAATAAAACGTGGGTTTGTTTTAGGAACCTTAGTATTTCTAACAGCAACAACAGCACAATGGTCACTTAAATCATTACAAAAAACACCAACTGCAGAATATTTATGTGGAACATTTGTCAATATCAAATCAATCAGGGTAGATTTATCTGGGCTTTTAAGATTTGGGCGAGTGGGTGAGTTAATCAACTGGGTAAGATTCATAGAAATACAAAACATTTTTAAATCATCAGACACCGGCTTTAACCAACACCAATCAAGATAATTTCACTGTAAAGAAGTTTACACATAAGGTGCGTCAAAGAAGAAAACGCATCACCAAGAGCAGACGGGGGTTTTTAACAGCCAATCACAGTTATAGAGAGCAGAGGGGGGTCTATAACAGCCAATCACAGTTATAGAGAGCAGAGGGGGGTCTATAACAGCCAATCACAGTTATAGAGAGCAGAGGGGGGGTTTTAACAGCCAATCACAGTTATAGAGAGCAGAGGGGGGTCTATAACAGCCAATCACAGTTATAGAGAGCAGACGGGGTTTTTTAACAGCCAATCACAGTTATAGAGAGCAGACGGGGGTTTTTAACAGCCAATCACAGTTATAGAGAGCAGAGGGGGTCTATAACAGCCAATCACAGTTATAGAGAGCAGAGGAGGGTCTATAACAGCCAATCACAGTTATAGAGAGCAGAGGGGGGTCTATAACAGCCAATCACAGTTATAGAGAGATCCTTTGAAACCTCAATAATCAAAGCAAGAAATTCCGACTGTTTACAAATAGTTTCAGACTTTGCCTCACTTACAGGGAATTTAGTTTTTACATATATAGCCACACCCCCACTTTTCTTAAAACCCAATCAGTGCGATAAACATTGTAACCACTTATACAAATATCCTTATCAAAAACAGACTTGCTGAGCCAGGTTTCAGAAAACACAATTACATCAGCATCAGTTGATTTAGCCCAAATCCTAACCTCATCAATTTTTGACAACAGGCTGTGTACATTTAAATGAAAAATACCAAAATGTAAAATCAGAGGGGGTTTGTAGACATTGCATATCAGGGCCAGGGTTAGGTTGCAGGGGGTATGGAGACATATCAGGGCCAGGGTTAGGTTGCAGGGGGTATGGAGACATATCAGGGCCAGGGTTAGGTTGCAGGGGGTATGGAGACATATCAGGGCCAGGGTTAGGTTGCAGGGGTATGGAGACATATCAGGGCCAGGGTTAGGTTGCAGGGGGTATGGAGACATATCAGGGCCAGGGTTAGGTTGCAGGGGGTATGGAGACATATCAGGGCCAGGGTTAGGTTGCAGGGGTATGGAGACATATCAGGGCCAGGGTTAGGTTGCAGGGGTTTGGAGACATATCAGGGCCAGGGTTAGGTTGCAGGGGGTATGGAGACATATCAGGGCCAGGGTTAGGTTGCAGGGGGTATGGAGACATATCAGGGCCAGGGTTAGGTTGCAGGGGTATGGAGACATATCAGGGCCAGGGTTAGGTTGCAGGGGGTATGGAGACATATCAGGGCCAGGGTTAGGTTGCAGGGGTATGGAGACATATCAGGGCCAGGGTTAGGTTGCAGGGGTATGGAGACATATCAGGGCCAGGGTTAGGTTGCAGGGGGTATGGAGACATATCAGGGCCAGGGTTAGGTTGCAGGGGTATGGAGACATATCAGGGCCAGTGTTAGGTTGCAGGGGGTATGGAGACATATCAGGGCCAGGGTTAGGTTGCAGGGGTTTGGAGACATATCAGGGCCAGGGTTAGGTTGCAGGGGTATGGAGACATATCAGGGCCAGGGTTAGGTTGCAGGGGTTTGGAGACATATCAGGGCCAGGGTTAGGTTGCAGGGGGTTTGGAGACATATCAGGGCCAGGGTTAGGTTGCAGGGGGTATGGAGACATTGCATATCAGGGCCAGGGTTAGGTTGCAGGGGTATGGAGACATATCAGGGCCAGGGTTTGGTTGCAGGGGGTATGGAGACATATCAGGGCCAGGGTTAGGTTGCAGGGGTATGGAGACATATCAGGGCCAGGGTTAGGTTACAGGGGTATGGAGACATATCAGGGCCAGGGTTAGGTTGCAGGGGGTATGGAGACATATCAGGGCCAGGGTTAGGTTGCAGGGGGTATGGAGACATTGCATATCAGGGCCAGGGTTAGGTTGCAGGGGGTATGGAGACATATCAGGGCCAGGGTTAGGTTGCAGGGGGTATGGAGACATATCAGGGCCAGGGTTAGGTTGCAGGGGTATGGAGACATATCAGGGCCAGGGTTAGGTTGCAGGGGTATGGAGACATATCAGGGCCAGGGTTAGGTTGCAGGGGGTATGGAGACATATCAGGGCCAGGGTTAGGTTGCAGGGGGTATGGAGACATATCAGGGCCAGGGTTAGGTTGCAGGGGGTATGGAGACATATCAGGGCCAGGGTTAGGTTGCAGGGGGTATGGAGACATATCAGGGCCAGGGTTAGGTTGCAGGGGGTTTGGAGACATATCAGGGCCAGGGTTAGGTTGCAGGGGGTATGGAGACATATCAGGGCCAGGGTTAGGTTGTACGTTACCTGATATCAACAACAGATGAATAACTAGGCACCTCGGTTTAATAACCTTGAACGGCTTCTCTTTTTTAAGAGACCTACCGCAAGCGAATTCTACAAGTGAGTTTCCAGATAATACAAAACCATTAGACTTTGGTAGTGGCACAAATTCGTACTGTTCACATCATGCCACAAATGGATTGGTACTTGGACGAGTGGACCAAGTGAAAAAGAGCGAGTTCCTGCAGACAAAATGTCAAATGGAGAGGAGAGCACATTGTCAAATGTACTCACGCAACGAAAATGTTCATTTTCTCCAGAGTTCAGTAAAGTCAGTGTACAAAGCAATACCACGAAAACTGGCCAACGAAGGTAAGGGGAGAGAGAGACAGCGTGTATGTACTGCTACTACCACCACTACTGATACTACTACAGCTAATAATACTACTACCACTACTACTACTGCTACTACCACCGCTACTACTACTACTACTACTGCTAATACTACTACTACTACTACTACTGCTAATACTACTACTACTACTACTACTACTACTACTACTGCTAATACTACTACTACTACTACTGCTACTACCACCGCTACTACTACTACTACTACTGCTAATACTACTACTATTACTACTACTGCTAATACTACTACTACTACTACTACTGCTAATACTACTACTACTACTACTGCTACTACCACCGCTACTACTACTACTACTACTGCTAATACTACTACTATTAATACTACTGCTAATACTACTACTACTACTGCTAATACTACTACTACTACTACTACTACTACTACTACTGCTAATACTACTACTACTACTACTGCTACTACCACCGCTACTACTACTACTACTACTACTGCTAATACTACTACTATTAATACTACTGCTAATACTACTACTACTACTACTACTGCTACTACTACTACTACTACTACTGCTACTACCACCGCTACTACTACTACTACTGCTATTATTACAATCATTCAGCAGATGTCACAAAGCACTTATACAGAAACCCAGCCTAAACCCCTAAAGAGCAAGCAATGCAGATGTAGGAAAAACTCCCTAGAAAGGCAGGAACCTAGGAAGAAACCTAGAGAGGAACCAGGTTCTGAGGGGTGGCCAGTCCTCTTCTGGCTGTGCCGGGTGGAGATTATAGGAGTACATGGCCATTAAGGCCAGATTGTTCTTACATTTACATTTACATTTAAGTCATTTAGCAGACGCTCTTATCCAGAGCGACTTACAAATTGGTGCATTCACCTATGACATCCAGTGGAACAGTCACTTTACAATAGTGCATCTAAATCTTAAAGGGGGGGGTGAGAGGGAATACTTATCCTATCCTAGGTATTCCTTAAAGAGGTGGGGTTTCAGGTGTCTCCGGAAGGTGGTGATTGACTCCGCTGTCCTGGCGTCGTGAGGGAGTTTGTTCCACCATTGGGGGGCCAGAGCAGCGAACAGTTTTGACTGGGCTGAGCGGGAGCTGTACTTCCTCAGTGGTAGGGAGGCGAGCAGGCCAGAGGTGGATGAACGCAGTGCCCTTGTTTGGGTGTAGGGCCTGATCAGAGCCTGGAGGTACTGAGGTGCCGTTCCCCTCACAGCTCCGTAGGCAAGCACCATGGTCTTGTAGCGGATGCGAGCTTCAACTGGAAGCCAGTGGAGAGAACGGAGGAGCGGGGTGACGTGAGAGAACTTGGGAAGGTTGAACACCAGACGGGCTGCGGCGTTCTGGATGAGTTGAAGGGGTTTAATGGCACAGGCAGGGAGCCCAGCCAACAGCGAGTTGCAGTAATCCAGACGGGAGATGACAAGTACCTGGATTAGGACCTGCGCCGCTTCCTGTGTGAGGCAGGGTCGTACTCTGCGGATGTTGTAGAGCATGAACCTACAGGAACGGGCCACCGCCTTGATGTTGGTTGAGAACGACAGGGTGTTGTCCAGGATCACACCAAGGTTCTTAGCGCTCTGGGAGGAGGACACAATGGAGTTGTCAACCGTGATGGCGAGATCATGGAACGGGCAGTCCTTCCCCGGGAGGAAGAGCAGCTCCGTCTTGCCGAGGTTCAGCTTGAGGTGGTGATCCGTCATCCACACTGATTTGTCTGCCAGACATGCAGAGATGCGATTCGCCACCTGGTCATCAGAAGGGGGAAAAGAGAAGATTAGTTGTGTGTCGTCTGCATAGCAATGATAGGAGAGACCATGTGAGGTTATGACAGAGCCAAGTGACTTGGTGTATAGCGAGAATAGGAGAGGGCCTAGAACAGAGCCCTGGGGGACACCAGTGGTGAGAGCGCGTGGTGAGGAGACAGATTCTCGCCACGCCACCTGGTAGGAGCGACCTGTCAGGTAGGACGCAATCCAAGCGTGGGCCGCGCCGGAGATGCCCAACTCGGAGAGGGTGGAGAGGAGGATCTGATGGTTCACAGTATCGAAGGCAGCCGATAGATCTAGAAGGATGAGAGCAGAGGAGAGAGAGTTAGCTTTAGCAGTGCGGAGCGCCTCCGTGATACAGAGGAGAGCAGTCTCAGTTGAATGACTAGTCTTGAAACCTGACTGATTTGGATCAAGAAGGTCATTCAGAGAGAGATAGCGGGAGAGCTGGCCAAGGACGGCACATTCAAGAGTTTTGGAGAGAAAAGAAAGAAGGGATACTGGTCTGTAATTGTTGACATCGGAGGGATCGAGTGTAGGTTTTTTCAGAAGGGGTGCAACTCTCGCTCTCTTGAAGACGGAAGGGACGTAGCCAGCGGTCAGGGATGAGTTGATGAGCGAGGTGAGGTAAGGGAGAAGGTCTCCGGAAATGGTCTGGAGAAGAGGGGAGGGGATAGGGTCAAGCGGGCAGGTTGTTGGGCGGCCGGCCGTCACAAGACGCGAGATTTCATCTGGAGAGAGAGGGAGAAAGAGGTCAGAGCACAGGGTAGGGCAGTGTGAGCAGAACCAGCGGTGTCGTTTGACTTAGCAAACGAGGATCGGATGTCGTCGACCTTCTTTTCAAAATGGTTGACGAAGTCGTCTGCAGAGAGGGAGGAGGGGGGGGGGATTCAGGAGGGAGGAGAAGGTGGCAAAGAGCTTCCTAGGGTTAGAGGCAGATGCTTGGAATTTAGCGTGGTAGAAAGTGGCTTTAGCAGCAGAGACAGAGGAGGAAAATGTAGAGAGGAGGGAGTGAAAGGATGCCAGGTCCGCAGGGAGGCGAGTTTTCCTCCATTTCCGCTCGGCTGCCCGGAGCCCTGTTCTGTGAGCTCGCAATGAGTCATCGAGCCACGGAGCGGGAGGGGAGGACCGAGCTGGCCTGGAGGATAGGGGACATAGAGAGTCAAAGGATGCAGAGAGGGTGGAGAGGAGGGTTGAGGAGGCAGAATCAGGAGATAGGTTGGAGAAGGTTTGAGCGGAGGGAAGAGATGATAGGATGGAAGAGGAGAGAGTAGCGGGGGAGAGAGCGAAGGTTGGGACGGCGCGATACCATCCGAGTAGGGGCAGTGTGGGAGGTGTTGGATGAGAGCGAGAGGGAAAAGGATACAAGGTAGTGGTCGGAGACTTGGAGGGGAGTTGCAATGAGGTTAGTGGAAGAACAGCATCTAGTAAAGATGAGGTCGAGCGTATTGCCTGCCTTGTGAGTAGGGGGGGAAGGTGAGAGGGTGAGGTCAAAAGAGGAGAGGAGTGGTAAGAAGGAGGCAGAGAGGAATGAGTCAAAGGTAGACGTGGGGAGATTAAAGTCGCCCAGAACTGTGAGAGGTGAGCCGTCCTCAGGAAAGGAGCTTATCAAGGCATCAAGCTCATTGATGAACTCTCCGAGGGAACCTGGAGGGCGATAAATGATAAGGATGTTAAGCTTGAAAGGGCTGGTAACTGTGACAGCATGGAATTCAAAGGAGGCGATAGACAGATGGGTAAGGGGAGAAAGAGAGAATGACCACTTGGGAGAGATGAGGATCCCGGTGCCACCACCCCGCTGACCAGAAGCTCTCGGGGTGTGCGAGAACACGTGGGCGGACGAAGAGAGAGCAGTAGGAGTAGCAGTGTTGTCTGTGGTGATCCATGTTTCCGTTAGTGCCAAGAAGTCGAGGGACTGGAGGGAGGCATAGGCTGAGATGAACTCTGCCTTGTTGACCGCAGATCGGCAGTTCCAGAGGCTACCGGAGACCTGGAACTCCACGTGGGTCGTGCGCGCTGGGACCACCAGATTAGGGTGGCCGCGGCCACGCGGTGTGGAGCGTTTGTATGGTCTGTGCAGAGAGGAGAGAACAGGGATAAACAGACACATAGTTGACAGGCTACAGAAGAGGCTACGCTAATGCAAAGGAGATTGGAATGACAAGTGGACTACACGTCTCGAATGTTCAGAAAGTTAAGCTACGTAGCAAGAATCTTATTGACTAAAATGATTAAAATGATACAGTACTGCTGAAGTAGGCTAGCTGGCAGTGGGTGCGTTGTTGACACTACACTAATCAAGTCGTTCCGTTGAGTGTAATAGTTTCTGAGGTGCTGCTATTCGGGGGCTAGCTGGCTAGCTAGTAGTGTTGTTTACGTTACGTTGCGTTAAAAGAACGACAATAGCTGGCTAGCTAACCTAGAAAATAGCTCTAGACTACACAATTATCTTTGATACAAAGACGGCTATGTAGCTAGCTATGTAGCTAGCTACGATCAAACAAATCAAACCGTTGTACTGTAATGAAATGAAATGAAAATGTGATACTACCTGTGAATGCGACCGGGTTGTTGAGTTCTATTCAGTAGACGTTGGCTAGCGTTGGCTAGCTGTTGGCTAGCTAGCAGAGTCTCCTACGTTAAGGACGACAAATAGCTGGCTAGCTAACCTCGGTAAATTAAGATAATCACTCTAAGACTACACACTCCAAACCTAAACAACACAATTATCTTCTTCAAGATGTTCAAATTTTCATAGATGACCAGCAGGGTCAAATAATAATCGCAGTGGTTGTAGAGTGTTCAACATGTCAGTACCTCAGGAGTAAATGTCAGTTGACTTTTCATAGCCGATCATTCAGAGGTTGAGACAGCAGACGCGGTAGAGAGGACTCACCCTGTGTGCAATAATTTTGTTCAAAATAATTTTTTTAATGACTACCTCATCTCTGTACCCAGAGATCTCAACCCCATAGAAAATCTTTGGAGGGAGTAGAAAGTCCGTGTTGCCCAGCAACAGCCCCAAAACATCACTGCTCTAGAAGAGATCTGCATGGAGGAATGGGCCAAAATACCAGCAACAGTGTGTGAAAACCTTGTGAATACTTACAGAAAACGTTTGACCTCTGTCATTGCCAACAAAGGGTATATAACAAAGTATTGAGATAAACTTTTGTTATTGACCAAATACTTATTTTCCACCATAATTTGCATATAAATTCATTAAAAATCCTACAACGTGATTTTCTGGATGTTTTTCTTCTCATTTTGTCTGTCATAGTTGAAGTGTACCTATGATGAGAATTACAGGCCTCTCTCATCTTTTTAAGTGGGAGAACTTGCACAATTGGTGGCTGACTAAATACTTTTTTGCCCCACTGTATATCTAGTATTATAAACCAGGTAGTTGGGCTCCTGGATGCTGATTGGCTGAAAGCCTTGGTATATCAGACAATATACTATGGGTATGATGCTGATCTCTGTTTCATGTACAGAATCACATCGTGTCATGATGTAACAAAATGTAAACTTTCTACAATAGACTCCATAGTGGTATACTGTCGTTAAATGCTCTCGTTTTCTTCTGAATAAAAATGGTCCATCAATCTGTTCTATCCTGGATAGCATTGACTCTAGCAGTCCCATTCATGAACAGTTCCATGTTTCTGCTTTAGACCCACACGCTTCCCATCATCCTCTACTGACCTGTGTGTGTGTATCTTATTAACAGTAAATTGGAGGCAGGCTGGTTCATGTGACAGTGGGACCGGGAGGTTCAGGAATCTTAGTCACACTCTCCCCATCAAGACTCAATCTAGTTTTTAGTGATGAAGAATAACCCTGTTATAATCTAGTGGCTAGTTAGGAAGAAAAACCCTGTTCTAATCTAGTGGTTAGTGAGGAAGAAATAACCCTGTTCTCATCTGTTAGTGATGAAGAAATAACCCTGTTCTAATATAGTGGTGAGTGATGAAAAAATAACCCTGTTCTAATCTGTTAGTGATGAAGAAATAACCCTGTTCTAATCTGAAAGTGATGAAGAAATAACACTGCCCTAATCTGTTAGTGAGGAAGAATAACGCTGTTCTAATCTAGTGGTTAGTGATGAAGAAATAACCCTGTTCTAATCTGTTAGTGAGGAAGAATGACCCTTTTCTAATCTAGTGGTTAGTGATGAAGAAATAACCCTGTTCTAATCTAGTGGTTAGTGATGAAGAATAACCCTGTTCTAATGTAGTGGTTAGTGATGAAGAAATAACCCTGTTCTAATCTAGTGGTTAGTGATGAAGAAATAACCCTGTTCTAATCTAGTGGTTAGTGATGAAGTAATAACCATGTTCTAATCTGTTAGTGATGAAGAATAACCCTGTTCTAATCTAGTGGTTATTGAGGAAGAATAACCCTGTTCTAAACTCGTGGTTAGTGATGAAGAATAACCCTGTTCTAATCTAGTGGTTAGTGATGAAGAATAACGCTGTTCTAATCTGTTAGTGATGAAGAATAACCCTGTTCTAATCTAGTGGTTAGTGATGAAGAAATAACCCTGTTCTAATCTAGTGGTTAGTGATGAAGAAATAACCATGTTCTAATGTAGTGGTTAGTGATGAAGAAATAACCCTGTTCTAATCTAGTGCTTAATGAGGAAGAAATAACCCTGTTCTAATCTAGTGGTTAGTGATGAAGAATAACCCTGTTCTAATCTAGTGGTTAGTGATGAAGAATAACCCTGTTCTAATCTAGTGGTTAGTGATGAAGAAATAACCCTGTTCTAATCTAGTGGTTAGTGATGAAGAAATAACCCTGTTCTAATCTAGTGGTTAATGAGGAAGAAATAACCCTGTTCTAATCTAGTGGTTAGTGATGAAGAATAACCCTGTTCTAATGTAGTGGTTAGTGATGAAGAAATAACCTGTTCTAATCTAGTGGTTAGTGATGAAGAATAACCCTGTTCTAATCTAGTGGTTTGAGATGAAGAATAAACCTGTTCTAATCTAGTGGTTAGTGATGAAGTAATAACCCTGTTCTAATCTAGTGGTTAGTGATGAAGTAATAACCCTGTTCTAATATAGTGGTTAGTGAGGAAGAATAACCCTGTTCTAATCTAGTGGTTAGTGATGAAGAAATAACCATGTTCTAATCTAGTGGTTAGTGATGAAGAATAACCCTGTTCTAATCTAGTGGTTAGTGATGAAGAATAACCCTGTTCTAATCTGTTAGTGATGAAGAATAACCCTGTTCTAATCTAGTGGTTAGTGATGAAGAATAACGCTGTTCTAATCTGTTAGTGATGAAGAATAACCCTGTTCTAATCTAGTGGTTAGTGATGAAGAAATAACCCTGTTCTAATCTAGTGGTTAGTGATGAAGAAATAACCATGTTCTAATGTAGTGGTTAGTGATGAAGAAATAACCCTGTTCTAATCTAGTGGTTAATGAGGAAGAAATAACCCTGTTCTAATCTAGTGGTTAGTGATGAAGAATAACCCTGTTCTAATCTAGTGGTTAGTGATGAAGAATAACCCTGTTCTAATCTAGTGGTTAGTGATGAAGAAATAACCCTGTTCTAATCTAGTGGTTAGTGATGAAGAAATAACCCTGTTCTAATCTAGTGGTTAATGAGGAAGAAATAACCCTGTTCTAATCTAGTGGTTAGTGATGAAGAATAACCCTGTTCTAATGTAGTGGTTAGTGATGAAGAAATAACCCTGTTCTAATCTAGTGGTTAGTGATGAAGAATAACCCTGTTCTAATCTAGTGGTTTGAGATGAAGAATAAACCTGTTCTAATCTAGTGGTTAGTGATGAAGTAATAACCCTGTTCTAATCTAGTGGTTAGTGATGAAGTAATAACCCTGTTCTAATATAGTGGTTAGTGAGGAAGAATAACCCTGTTCTAATCTGTTAGTGATGAAGAATAACCCTGTTCTAATCTAGTGGTTAGTGATGAAGTAATAACCCTGTTCTAATATAGTGGTTAGTGATGAAGAAATAACCATGTTCTAATCTGTTAGTGATGAAGAATAACCCTGTTCTAATCTAGTGGTTAGTGATGAAGAATAACCCTGTTCTAATCTAGTGGTTAGTGATGAAGACATAACCCTGTTCTACTCTAGTGGTTAGTGATGAAGAATAACCCTGTTCTAATCTAGTGGTTAGTGATGAAGAAATAACACTGTTCTAATCTAGTGGTTAGTGATGAAGAAATAACCCTGTTCTAATCTGTTAGTGATGAAGAATAACCCTGTTTTAATCTAGTGGTTAGTGATGAAGAAAGAAACCTGTTCTAATCTAGTGGTTAGTGATGAAGACATAACCCTGTTCTACTCTAGTGGTTAGTGATGAAGAATAACCCTGTTCTAATCTAGTGGTTATTGAGGAAGAATAATCCTGTTCTAAACTTGTGGTTAGTGATGAAGAATAACCCTGTTCTAATCTAGTGGTTAGTGATGAAGAATAACCCTGTTCTAATCTAGTGGTTAGTGATGAAGAATAACCCTGTTCTAATCTAGTGGTTATTGAGGAAGAATAATCCTGTTCTAAACTAGTGGTTAGTGATGAAGAATAACCCTGTTCTAATCTAGTGGTTAGTGATGAAGAATAACCCTGTTCTAATCTAGTGGTTAGTGATGAAGAATAACCCTGTTCTAATCTGTTAGTGATGAAGAATAACCCTGTTTTAATCTAGTGGTTATTGAGGAATAATAACCCTGTTCTAATGAAGTGGTTAGTGAGGAAGAATAACCCTGTTCTAATCTAGTGGTTAGTGATGAAGAAATAACCCTGTTCTAATCTGTTAGTGATGAAGAATAACCCTGTTCTAATCTAGTGGTTAGTGATGAAGAAATAACCCTGTTCTTATCTGTTAGTGATGAAGAATAACCCTGTTCTAATCTAGTGGTTAGTGATGAAGAAATAACCCTGTTCTAATCTAGTGGTTAGTGAGGAAGAAATGACCCCGTTCTAATCTGTTAGTGAGGAAGAAATAACCCTGTTCTAATCTAGTGGCTAGTTAGGAAGAAAAACCCTGTTCTAATCTAGTGGTTAGTGAGGAAGAAATAACCCTGTTCTCATCTGTTAGTGATGAAGAAATAACCCTGTTCTAATATAGTGGTGAGTGATGAAAAAATAACCCTGTTCTAATCTGTTAGTGATGAAGAAATAACCCTGTTCTAATCTGAAAGTGATGAAGAAATAACACTGCACTAATCTGTTAGTGAGGAAGAATAACGCTGTTCTAATCTAGTGGTTAGTGATGAAGAAATAACCCTGTTCTAATCTGTTAGTGAGGAAGAATGACCCTTTTCTAATCTAGTGGTTAGTGATGAAGAAATAACCCTGTTCTAATCTAGTGGTTAGTGATGAAGAATAACCCTGTTCTAATGTAGTGGTTAGTGATGAAGAAATAACCCTGTTCTAATCTAGTGGTTAGTGAATCTAGAAGAAATAACCCTGTTCTAATCTAGTGGTTAGTGATGAAGTAATAACCATGTTCTAATCTGTTAGTGATGAAGAATAACCCTGTTCTAATCTAGTGGTTATTGAGGAAGAATAACCCTGTTCTAAACTCGTGGTTAGTGATGAAGAATAACCCTGTTCTAATCTAGTGGTTAGTGATGAAGAATAACGCTGTTCTAATCTGTTAGTGATGAAGAATAACCCTGTTCTAATCTAGTGGTTAGTGATGAAGAAATAACCCTGTTCTAATCTAGTGGTTAGTGATGAAGAAATAACCATGTTCTAATGTAGTGGTTAGTGATGAAGAAATAACCCTGTTCTAATCTAGTGGTTAATGAGGAAGAAATAACCCTGTTCTAATCTAGTGGTTAGTGATGAAGAATAACCCTGTTCTAATCTAGTGGTTAGTGATGAAGAATAACCCTGTTCTAATCTAGTGGTTAGTGATGAAGAAATAACCCTGTTCTAATCTAGTGGTTAGTGATGAAGAAATAACCCTGTTCTAATCTAGTGGTTAATGAGGAAGAAATAACCCTGTTCTAATCTAGTGGTTAGTGATGAAGAATAACCCTGTTCTAATGTAGTGGTTAGTGATGAAGAAATAACCCTGTTCTAATCTAGTGGTTAGTGATGAAGAATAACCCTGTTCTAATCTAGTGGTTTGAGATGAAGAATAAACCTGTTCTAATCTAGTGGTTAGTGATGAAGTAATAACCCTGTTCTAATCTAGTGGTTAGTGATGAAGTAATAACCCTGTTCTAATATAGTGGTTAGTGATGAAGAAATAACCCTGTTCTAATCTAGTGGTTAATGAGGAAGAAATAACCCTGTTCTAATCTAGTGGTTAGTGAGGAAGAATAACGCTGTTCTAATCTAGTGGTTAGTGATGAAGAAATAACCCTGTTCTAATCTGTTAGTGAGGAAGAATGACCCTTTTCTAATCTAGTGGTTAGTGATGAAGAAATAACCCTGTTCTAATCTAGTGGTTAGTGATGAAGAATAACCCTGTTCTAATGTAGTGGTTAGTGATGAAGAAATAACCCTGTTCTAATCTAGTGGTTAGTGATGAAGAAATAACCCTGTTCTAATCTAGTGGTTAGTGATGAAGTAATAACCATGTTCTAATCTGTTAGTGATGAAGAATAACCCTGTTCTAATCTAGTGGTTATTGAGGAAGAATAACCCTGTTCTAAACTCGTGGTTAGTGATGAAGAATAACCCTGTTCTAATCTAGTGGTTAGTGATGAAGAATAACGCTGTTCTAATCTGTTAGTGATGAAGAATAACCCTGTTCTAATCTAGTGGTTAGTGATGAAGAAATAACCCTGTTCTAATCTAGTGGTTAGTGATGAAGAAATAACCATGTTCTAATGTAGTGGTTAGTGATGAAGAAATAACCCTGTTCTAATCTAGTGGTTAATGAGGAAGAAATAACCCTGTTCTAATCTAGTGGTTAGTGATGAAGAATAACCCTGTTCTAATCTAGTGGTTAGTGATGAAGAATAACCCTGTTCTAATCTAGTGGTTAGTGATGAAGAAATAACCCTGTTCTAATCTAGTGGTTAGTGATGAAGAAATAACCCTGTTCTAATCTAGTGGTTAATGAGGAAGAAATAACCCTGTTCTAATCTAGTGGTTAGTGATGAAGAATAACCCTGTTCTAATGTAGTGGTTAGTGATGAAGAAATAACCCTGTTCTAATCTAGTGGTTAGTGATGAAGAATAACCCTGTTCTAATCTAGTGGTTTGAGATGAAGAATAAACCTGTTCTAATCTAGTGGTTAGTGATGAAGTAATAACCCTGTTCTAATCTAGTGGTTAGTGATGAAGTAATAACCCTGTTCTAATATAGTGGTTAGTGAGGAAGAATAACCCTGTTCTAATCTAGTGGTTAGTGATGAAGAAATAACCATGTTCTAATCTAGTGGTTAGTGATGAAGAATAACCCTGTTCTAATCTAGTGGTTAGTGATGAAGAATAACCCTGTTCTAATCTGTTAGTGATGAAGAATAACCCTGTTCTAATCTAGTGGTTAGTGATGAAGAATAACGCTGTTCTAATCTGTTAGTGATGAAGAATAACCCTGTTCTAATCTAGTGGTTAGTGATGAAGAAATAACCCTGTTCTAATCTAGTGGTTAGTGATGAAGAAATAACCATGTTCTAATGTAGTGGTTAGTGATGAAGAAATAACCCTGTTCTAATCTAGTGGTTAATGAGGAAGAAATAACCCTTTTCTAATCTAGTGGTTAGTGATGAAGAATAACCCTGTTCTAATCTAGTGGTTAGTGATGAAGAATAACCCTGTTCTAATCTAGTGGTTAGTGATGAAGAAATAACCCTGTTCTAATCTAGTGGTTAGTGATGAAGAAATAACCCTGTTCTAATCTAGTGGTTAATGAGGAAGAAATAACCCTGTTCTAATCTAGTGGTTAGTGATGAAGAATAACCCTGTTCTAATGTAGTGGTTAGTGATGAAGAAATAACCCTGTTCTAATCTAGTGGTTAGTGATGAAGAATAACCCTGTTCTAATCTAGTGGTTTGAGATGAAGAATAAACCTGTTCTAATCTAGTGGTTAGTGATGAAGTAATAACCCTGTTCTAATCTAGTGGTTAGTGATGAAGTAATAACCCTGTTCTAATATAGTGGTTAGTGAGGAAGAATAACCCTGTTCTAATCTAGTGGTTAGTGATGAAGAAATAACCATGTTCTAATCTGTTAGTGATGAAGAATAACCCTGTTCTAATCTAGTGGTTAGTGATGAAGAATAACCCTGTTCTAATCTAGTGGTTAGTGATGAAGACATAACCCTGTTCTACTCTAGTGGTTAGTGATGAAGAATAACCCTGTTCTAATCTAGTGGTTAGTGATGAAGAAATAACACTGTTCTAATCTAGTGGTTAGTGATGAAGAAATAACCCTGTTCTAATCTGTTAGTGATGAAGAATAACCCTGTTTTAATCTAGTGGTTAGTGATGAAGAAAGAACCCTGTTCTAATCTAGTGGTTAGTGATGAAGACATAACCCTGTTCTACTCTAGTGGTTAGTGATGAAGAATAACCCTGTTCTAATCTAGTGGTTATTGAGGAAGAATAATCCTGTTCTAAACTTGTGGTTAGTGATGAAGAATAACCCTGTTCTAATCTAGTGGTTAGTGATGAAGAATAACCCTGTTCTAATCTAGTGGTTAGTGATGAAGAATAACCCTGTTCTAATCTAGTGGTTATTGAGGAAGAATAATCCTGTTCTAAACTAGTGGTTAGTGATGAAGAATAACCCTGTTCTAATCTAGTGGTTAGTGATGAAGAATAACCCTGTTCTAATCTAGTGGTTAGTGATGAAGAATAACCCTGTTCTAATCTAGTGGTTAGTGATGAAGAATAACCCTGTTCTAATCTGTTAGTGATGAAGAATAACCCTGTTTTAATCTAGTGGTTATTGAGGAATAACAACCCTGTTCTAATGAAGTGGTTAGTGAGGAAGAATAACCCTGTTCTAATCTAGTGGTTAGTGATGAAGAAATAACCCTGTTCTAATCTGTTAGTGATGAAGAATAACCCTGTTCTAATCTAGTGGTTAGTGATGAAGAAATAACCCTGTTCTTATCTGTTAGTGATGAAGAATAACCCTGTTCTAATCTAGTGGTTAGTGATGAAGAAATAACCCTGTTCTAATCTAGTGGTTAGTGAGGAAGAAATGACCCCGTTCTAATCTGTTAGTGAGGAAGAAATAACCCTGTTCTAATCTGTTAGTGATGAAGAAATAACCCTGTTCTAATCTAGTGGTTAGTGATGAAGAATGAACCCTGTTCTAATCTAGTGGTTAGTGAGGAAGAATACCCCTGTTCTAATAATAATAAATAATAAATGCCATTTAGCAGACGCTTTTATCCAAAGCGACTTACAGTCATGTGTGCATAAGAATAACCCTGTTCTAATCTAGTGGTTAGTGATGAAGAATAACCCTGTTCTAATCTAGTGGTTAGTGATGAAGAAATAACCCTGTTCTAATCTAGTGGTTAGTGATGAAGAAATAACCCTGTTCTAATCTAGTGGTTAGTGAGGAAGAAATAACCCTGTTCTAATCTGTTAGTGATGAAGAATAACCCTGTTCTAATCTAGTGGTTATTGAGGAAGAATAACCCTGTTCTAAACTCGTGGTTAGTGATGAAGAATAACCCTGTTCTAATCTAGTGGTTAGTGATGAAGAAATAACACTGTTCTAATCTAGTGGTTAGTGATGAAGAAATAACCCTGTTCTAATCTGTTAGTGATGAAGAATAACCCTGTTTTAATCTACTGGTTATTGAGGAAGAATAATCCTGTTCTAAACTTGTGGTTAGTGAGGAAGAATAACCCTGTTCTAATCCAGTGGTTAGTGATGAAGAAATAACCCTGTTCTAATCTGTTAGTGATGAAGAATAACCCTGTTCTAATCTAGTGGTTAGTGATGAAGAAATAACCCTGTTCTTATCTGTTAGTGATGAAGAATAACCCTGTTCTAATCTAGCGGTTAGTGAGGAAGAAATAACCCTGTTCTAATCTGTTAGTGATGAAGAATAACCCTGTTCTAATCTAGTGGTTATTGAGGAAGAATAACCCTGTTCTAAACTCGTGGTTAGTGATGAAGAATAACCCTGTTCTAATCTAGTGGTTAGTGATGAAGAAATAACCCTGTTCTAATCTAGTGGTTAGTGAGGAAGAAATGACCCCGTTCTAATCTGTTAGTGAGGAAGAAATAACCCTGTTCTAATCTGTTAGTGATGAAGAAATAACCCTGTTCTAATCTAGTGGTTAGTGATGAAGAATGAACCCTGTTCTAATCTAGTGGTTAGTGAGGAAGAATACCCCTGTTCTAATCTAGTGGTTAGTGATGAAGAATAACCCTGTTCTAATCTAGTGGTTAGTGATGAAGAATAACCCTGTTCTAATCTAGTGGTTAGTGATGAAGAAATAACCCTGTTCTAATCTAGTGGTTAGTGATGAAGAAATAACCCTGTTCTAATCTAGTGGTTAGTGAGGAAGAAATAACCCTGTTCTAATCTGTTAGTGATGAAGAATAACCCTGTTCTAATCTAGTGGTTATTGAGGAAGAATAACCCTGTTCTAAACTCGTGGTTAGTGATGAAGAATAACCCTGTTCTAATCTAGTGGTTAGTGATGAAGAAATAACACTGTTCTAATCTAGTGGTTAGTGATGAAGAAATAACCCTGTTCTAATCTGTTAGTGATGAAGAATAACCCTGTTTTAATCTACTGGTTATTGAGGAAGAATAATCCTGTTCTAAACTTGTGGTTAGTGAGGAAGAATAACCCTGTTCTAATCCAGTGGTTAGTGATGAAGAAATAACCCTGTTCTAATCTGTTAGTGATGAAGAATAACCCTGTTCTAATCTAGTGGTTAGAAGAAATAACCCTGTTCTAATCTGTTAGTGGTTAGTGATGAAGAAATAACCCTGTTCTTATCTGTTAGTGATGAAGAATAACCCTGTTCTAATCTAGCGGATAGTGAGGAAGAAATAACCCTGTTCTAATCTGTTAGTGATGAAGAATAACCCTGTTCTAATCTAGTGGTTAGTGATGAAGAAATAACACTGTTCTAATCTAGTGGTTAGTGATGAAGAAATAACCCTGTTCTAATCTGTTAGTGATGAAGAATAACCCTGTTTTAATCTACTGGTTATTGAGGAAGAATAATCCTGTTCTAAACTTGTGGTTAGTGAGGAAGAATAACCCTGTTCTAATCCAGTGGTTAGTGATGAAGAAATAACCCTGTTATAATCTAGTGGTTAGTGATGAAGAATAACCCTGTTCTAATCTAGTGGTTAGTGATGAAGAAATAACCCTGTTCTTATCTGTTAGTGATGAAGAATAACCCTGTTCTAATCTAGTGGTTAGTGATGAAGAAATAACCCTGTTCTAATCTTGTGGTTAGTGATGAAGAAATAACCCTGTTCTAATCTAGTGGTTAATGAGGAAGAATAACCCTGTTCTAATCTAGTGGTTAATGAGGAAGAAATAACCCTGTTATCATCTAGTGGTTAATGATGAAGAATAACCCTGTTCTAATCTAGTGGTTAGTGATGAAGAAATAACCCTGTTATAATCTAGTGGTTAGTGATGAAGAATAAACCTGTTCTAATCTGTTAGTGATGAAGAATAACCCTGTTCTAATCTAGTGATTATTGAGATAGAATAACCCTGTTCTAAACTCGTGGTTAGTGATGAAGAAATAACCCTGTTCTAATCTAGTGGTTAGTGATGAAGAAATGACCCCGTTCTAATCTGTTAGTGAGGAAGAATAACCCTGGTCTAATCTGTTAGTGAGGAAGAAATAACCCTGTTCTAATCTGTTAGTGATGAAGAAATAACCCTGTTCTAATCTAGTGGTTAGTGAGGAAGAATAACCCTGTTCTAATCTAGTGGTTAGTGATGAAGAATAACCCTGTTCTAATCTAGTGGTTAGTGATGAAGAATAACCCTGTTCTAATCTAGTGGTTAGTGATGAAGAAATAACCCTGTTCTAATCTAGTGGTTAGTGATGAAGAAAGAACCCTGTTCTAATCTAGTGGTTAGTGAGGAAGAATAACCCTGTTCTAATCTAGTGGTTAGTGATGAAGAATAACCCTGTTCTAATCTAGTGGTTAGTGATGAAGAATAACCCTGTTCTAATCTAGTGGTTAGTGATGAAGAAATAACCCTGTTATAAGCTAGTGGTTAATGAGGAAGAAATAACCCTGTTATAATCTAGTGGTTAATGATGAAGAATAACCCTGTTCTAATCTAGTGAATAGTGATGAAGAAATAACCCTGTTATAATCTAGTGGTTAGTGATGAAGAATAAACCTGTTCTAATCTAGTGGTTAGTGATGAAGAAATGACCCCGTTCTAATCTGTTAGTGAGGAAGAATAACCCTGGTCTAATCTAGTGGTTAGTGATGAACAAATAACACTGTTCTAATCTGTTAGTGATGAAGCAATAACCCTGTTCTAATCTGTTAGTGATGAAGAATAACCCTGTTCTAATCTAGTGGTTAGTGATGAAGAAATAACCCTGTTCTAATCTAGTGGTTAGTGATGAAGAAATAACCCTGTTCTAATCTAGTGGTTAGTGAGGAAGAAATAACCCTGTTCTAATCTGTTAGTGATGAAGAATAACCCTGTTCTAATCTAGTGGTTAATGAGGAAGAAATAACCCTGTTCTAATCTAGTGGGTAGTGATGAAGAATAACCCTGTTCTAATGTAGTGGTTAGTGATGAAGAAATAACCCTGTTCTAATCTAGTGGTTAGTGAGGAAGAATAACCCTGTTCTAATCTAGTGGTTAGTGATGAAGAATAACCCTGTTCTAATCTAGTGGTTAGTGAGGAAGAATAACCCTGTTCTAATCTAGTGGTTAGTGATGAAGAATAACCCTGTTCTAATCTAGTGGTTAGTGATGAAGAATAACCCTGTTCTAATGTAGTGGTTATGAAGAAATAAACCTGTTCTAATCTGTTAGTGATGAAGAATAACCCTGTTCTAATCTAGTGATTATTGAGGAAGAATAACCCTGTTCTAAACTCGTGGTTAGTGATGAAGAATAACCCTGTTCTAATCTAGTGGTTAGTGATGAAGAAATAACCCTGTTCTAATCTGTTAATGATGAAGAATAACCCTGTTCTAATCTAGTGGTTAGTGATGAAGAAATAAACATGTTCTAATCTAGTGGTTAGTGATGAAGAAATAACCATGTTCTAATGTAGTGGTTAGTGATGAAGAGATAACCCTGTTCTAATCTTGTGGTTAGTGATGAAGAAATAACCCTGTTCTAATCTAGTGGTTAATGAGGAAGAATAACCCTGTTATAAGCTAGTGGTTAATGATGAAGAATAACCCTGTTCTAATCTAGTGGTTAGTGATGAAGAAATAACACTGTTATAATCTAGTGGTTAGTGATGAAGAATAAACCTGTTCTAATCTAGTGGTTAGTGATGAAGAAATGACCCCGTTCTAATCTGTTAGTGAGGAAGATTAACCCTGGTCTAATCTAGTGTTTAGTGATGAAGAAATAACCCTGTTCTAATCGGTTAGTGATGAAGAATAACCCTGTTCTAATCTAGTGGTTAGTGATGAAGAAATAACCCTGTTCTAATCTAGTGGTTAGTGATGAAGGAATAACCCTGTTCTAATCTAGTGGTTAGTGATGAAGAAATAACCCTGTTCTAATCTAGTGGTTAGTGAGGAAGAAATAACCCTGTTCTAATCTGTTAGGGATGAAGAATAACCCTGTTCTAATCTAGTGGTTAATGAGGAAGAAATAACCCTGTTCTAATCTAGTGGTTAGTGATGAAGAATAACCCTGTTCTAATGTATTGGTTAGTGATGAAGAAATAACCCTGGTCTAATATGTTAGTGAGGAAGAAATAACCCTGTTCTAATCTGTTAGTGATGAAGAATGACCCTGTTCTAATCCAGTGGTGAGGGATGAAGAACGAACCCTGTTCTAATCTAGTGGTTAGTGAGGAGGAATAACCCTGTTCTAATCTGTTAGTGATGAAGAAATAACCCTGTTCTAATCTAGTGGTTAGTGATGTAGTAATAAACCTGTTCTAATCTAGTGGTTAGTGAGGAAGAATAACCCTGTTCTAATCTAGTGGTTAGTGATGAAGAAATAACCCTGTTCTAATCTGTTAGTGATGAAGAATGACCCTGTTCTAATCCAGTGGTTAATGAGGAATAAATAACCCTGTTCTAATCTCGTGGTTAGTGATGAAGAATAACCCTGTTCTAATGTATTGGTTAGTGATGAAGAAATAACCCTGTTCTAATCTAGTGGTTAGTGAGGAAGAATAACCCTGTTCTAATCTAGTGGTTAGTGATGAAGAATAACCCTGTTCTAATCTAGTGGTTAGTGATGAAGAATAACCCTGTTCTAATCTAGTGGTTAGTGATGAAGAAATAACCCTGTTCTAATCTGTTAGTGAGGAAGAAATAACCCTGGTCTAATATGTTAGTGAGGAAGAAATAACCCTGTTCTAATCTGTTAGTGATGAAGAATGACACTGTTCTAATCTAGTGGTGAGGGATGAAGAACGAACCCTGTTCTAATCTAGTGGTTAGTGAGGAAGAATAACCCTGTTCTAATCTGTTAGTGATGAAGAAATAACCCTGTTCTAATCTAGTGGTTAGTGATGAAGTAATAACCCTGTTCTAATCTAGTGGTTAGTGAGGAAGAATAACCCTGTTCTAATCTAGTGGTTAGTGATGAAGAAATGACCCCGTTCTAATCTGTTAGTGAGGAAGAATAACCCTGGTCTAATCTAGTGGTTAGTGATGAAGAAATAACCCTGTTCTAATCGGTTAGTGATGAAGAATAACCCTGTTCTAATCTAGTGGTTAGTGATGAAGAAATAACCCTGTTCTAATCTAGTGGTTAGTGATGAAGAAATAACCCTGTTCTAATCTAGTGGTTAGTGATGAAGAAATAACCCTGTTCTAATCTAGTGGTTAGTGAGGAAGAAATAACCCTGTTCTAATCTGTTAGTGATGAAGAATAACCCTGTTCTAATCTGTTAGTGATGAAGAATGACACTGTTCTAATCTAGTGGTGAGGGATGAAGAACGAACCCTGTTCTAATCTAGTGGTTAGTGAGGAAGAATAACCCTGTTCTAATCTGTTAGTGATGAAGAAATAACCCTGTTCTAATCTAGTGGTTAGTGATGAAGTAATAACCCTGTTCTAATCTAGTGGTTAGTGAGGAAGAATAACCCTGTTCTAATCTAGTGGTTAGTGATGAAGAAATAACCCTGTTCTAATCTAGTGGTTAGTGATGAAGAATAACCCTGTTCTAATCTAGTGGTTAGTGATGAAGAAATAACCCTGTTCTAATCTAGTGGTTAGTGATGAAGAATAAACCTGTTCTAATCTAGTGGTTAGTGATGAAGAAATGACCCCGTTCTAATCTGTTAGTGAGGAAGAATAACCCTGGTCTAATCTAGTGGTTAGTGATGAAGAAATAACCCTGTTCTAATCTGTTAGTGATGAAGAATAACCCTGTTCTAATCTAGTGGTTAGTGATGAAGAAATAACCCTGTTCTAATCTAGTGGTTAGTGATGAAGAAATAACCCGGTTCTAATCTAGTGGTTAGTGATGAAGAAATAACCCTGTTCTAATCTAGTGGTTAGTGAGGAAGAAATAACCCTGTTCTAATCTGTTAGTGATGAAGAATAACCCTGTTCTAATCTAGTGGTTAATGAGGAAGAAATAACCCTGTTCTAATCTAGTGGGTAGTGATGAAGAATAACCCTGTTCTAATGTAGTGGTTAGTGATGAAGAAATAACCCTGTTCTAATCTAGTGGTTAGTGATGAAGAATAACCCTGTTCTAATGTAGTGGTTAGTGATGAAGAAATAACCCTGTTCTAATCTGTTAATGATGAAGAATAACCCTGTTCTAATCTAGTGGTTAGTGATGAAGAAATAAACATGTTCTAATCTAGTGGTTAGTGATGAAGAATAACCCTGTTCTAATGGGTAGTGATGAAGAATAACCCTGTTCTAATGTAGTGGTTAGTGATGAAGAAATAACCCTGTTCTAATCTAGTGGTTATTGAGGAAGAATAATCCTGTTCTAAACTTGTGGTTAGTGATGAAGAAATAACCCTGTTCTAATCTAGTGGTTAGTGATGAAGTAATAAACCTGTTCTAATCTAGTGGTTAGTGAGGAAGAATAACCCTGTTCTAATCTAGTGGTTAGTGATGAAGAAATAACCCTGTTCTAATCTGTTAGTGATGAAGAATGACCCTGTTCTAATCTAGTGGTTAATGAGGAATAAATAACCCTGTTCTAATCTCGTGGTTAGTGATGAAGAATAACCCTGTTCTAATGTATTGGTTAGTGATGAAGAAATAACCCTGTTCTAATCTAGTGGTTAGTGAGGAAGAATAACCCTGTTCTAATCTAGTGGTTAGTGATGAAGAATAACCCTGTTCTAATCTAGTGGTTAGTGATGAAGAATAACCCTGTTCTAATCTAGTGGTTAGTGATGAAGAAATAACCCTGTTCTAATCTGTTAGTGAGGAAGAAATAACCCTGGTCTAATATGTTAGTGAGGAAGAAATAACCCTGTTCTAATCTGTTAGTGATGAAGAATGACACTGTTCTAATCTAGTGGTGAGGGATGAAGAACGAACCCTGTTCTAATCTAGTGGTTAGTGAGGAAGAATAACCCTGTTCTAATCTGTTAGTGATGAAGAAATAACCCTGTTCTAATCTAGTGGTTAGTGATGAAGTAATAACCCTGTTCTAATCTAGTGGTTAGTGAGGAAGAATAACCCTGTTCTAATCTAGTGGTTAGTGATGAAGAAATGACCCTAATCTGTTAGTTCTAATCTGTTAGTGAGGAAGAATAACCTGGTCTAATCTAGTGGTTAGTGATGAAGAAATAACCCTGTTCTAATGTTAACCCTGTTCTAGTGATGAAGAATAACCCTGTTTCATCTAGTGGTTAGTGATGAAGAAATAACCCTGTTCTAATCTAGTGGTTAGTGATGAAGAAATAACCCTGTTCTAATCTAGTGGTTAGTGATGAAGAAAAAACCTGTTCTAATCTAGTGGTTAGTGATGAAGAAATAACCTTGTTCTAATCTAGTGGTTAGTGATGAAGAAATAACCCTGTTCTAATCTAGTGGTTAGTGAGGAAGAAATAACCCTGTTCTAATCTGTTAGTGATGAAGAATAACCCTGTTCTAATCTAGTGGTTAATGAGGAAGAAATAACCCTGTTCTAATCTAGTGGGTAGTGATGAAGAATAACCCTGTTCTAATGTAGTGGTTAGTGATGAAGAAATAACCCTGTTCTAATCTAGTGGTTAGTGAGGAAGAATAACCCTGTTCTAATCTAGTGGTTAGTGATGAAGAATAACCCTGTTCTAATCTAGTGGTTAGTGATGAAGAATAACCCTGTTCTAATGTAGTGGTTAGTGATGAAGAAATAACCCTGTTCTAATCTGTTAATGATGAAGAATAACCCTGTTCTAATCTAGTGGTTAGTGATGAAGAAATAAACATGTTCTAATCTAGTGGTTAGTGATGAAGAATAACCCTGTTCTAATGTAGTGGTTAGTGATGAAGAGATAACCCTGTTCTAATCTTGTGGTTAGTGATGAAGAAATAACCCTGTTCTAATCTAGTGGTTAGTGAGGAAGAAATAACCCTGTTCTAATCTGTTAGTGATGAAGAATAACCCTGTTCTAATCTAGTGGTTAATGAGGAAGAAATAACCCTGTTCTAATCTAGTGGGTAGTGATGAAGAATAACCCTGTTCTAATGTAGTGGTTAGTGATGAAGAAATAACCCTGTTCTAATCTAGTGGTTAGTGAGGAAGAATAACCCTGTTCTAATCTAGTGGTTAGTGATGAAGAATAACCCTGTTCTAATCTAGTGGTTAGTGATGAAGAATAACCCTGTTCTAATGTAGTGGTTAGTGATGAAGAAATAACCCTGTTCTAATCTGTTAATGATGAAGAATAACCCTGTTCTAATCTAGTGGTTAGTGATGAAGAAATAAACATGTTCTAATCTAGTGGTTAGTGATGAAGAAATAACCATGTTCTAATGTAGTGGTTAGTGATGAAGAGATAACCCTGTTCTAATCTTGTGGTTAGTGATGAAGAAATAACCCTGTTCTAATCTAGTGGTTAATGAGGAAGAATAACCCTGTTATAAGCTAGTGGTTAATGAGGAAGAAATAACCCTGTTATAATCTAGTGGTTAATGATGAAGAATAACCCTGTTCTAATCTAGTGGTTAGTGATGAAGAAATAACCCTGTTATAATCTAGTGGTTAGTGATGAAGAATAAACCTGTTATAATCTAGTGGTTAGTGATGAAGAAATGACCCCGTTCTAATCTGTTAGTGAGGAAGAATAACCCTGGTCTAATCTAGTGCTTAGTGAGGAAGAATAACCCTGTTCTAATCTAGTGGTTAGTGATGAAGAATAACCCTGTTCTAATCTAGTGGTTAGTGATGAAGAATAACCCTGTTCTAATCTAGTGGTTAGTGATGAAGAAATAACCCTGTTCTAATCTGTTAGTGAGGAAGAAATAAGCATGTTCTAATCTGTTAGTGATGAAGAATAACCCTGTTCTAATCTAGTGGTTATTGAGGGAGAATAACCCTGTTCTAAACTCATGGTTAGTGATGAAGAAATAACCTTTTCTAATCTAGTGGTAAATGATGACGAAATAACCCTGTTCTAATCTAGTGGTTCGTGATGAAGAATAAACCTGTTCTAATCTAGTGTTTAGTGAGGAAGAATAACCCTGTTCTAATCTAGTGGTTAGTGATGAAGAAATAAGCATGTTCTAATCTGTTAGTGATGAAGAATAACCCTGTTCTAATCTAGTGGTTAGTGATGAAGAATAACCCTGTTCTAAACTCATGGTTAGTGAGGAAAAATAACCCTGTTCTAATGTATTGGTTAGTGATGAAGAAATAACCTTTTCTAATCTAGTGGTAAATGATGACGAAATAACCCTGTTCTAATCTAGTGGTTCGTGATGAAGAATAAACCTGTTCTAATCTAGTGTTTAGTGAGGAAGAATAACCCTGTTCTAATCTAGTGGTTATTGAGGGAGAATAACCCTGTTCTAAACTCATGGTTAGTGATGAAGAATAACCCTGTTCTAATCTAGTGGTTAGTGATGAAGAATAACCCTGTTCTAATCTGTTAGTGATGAAGAATAACCCTGTTCTAATCTAGTGGTTAGTGATGAAGAAATAACCCTGTTCTACTCTAGTGGTTAGTGATGAAGAATAACCCTGTTCTAATCTAGTGGTTAGTGATGAAGAAATAACACTGTTCTAATCTAGTGGTTAGTGATGAAGAAATAACCCTGTTATAATCTCTTAGTGATGAAGAATAACCCTGTTCTAATCTAGTGGTTAGTGCTGAAAAAATAACCCTGTTCTAATCTGTTAGTGAGGAAGAAATAACCCTGGTCTTATCTGTTAGTGAGGAAAAAATAACCCTGTTCTAATCTGTTAGTGATGAAGAAATAACCCTGTTCTAATCTAGTGGTTAGGGGTGAAGAAATAACCATGTTCTAATCTAGTGGTTAGTGAGGAAGAATAACCCTGTTCTAATTTAGTGGTTAGTGATGAAGAATAACCCTGTTCTAATCTAGTGGTTAGTGATGAAGAAATAACCCTGTTCTAATCTAGTGGTTAGTGAGGAAGAAATAACCCTGTTCTAATCTGTTAGTGATGAAGAAATAACCCTGTTCTAATCTGTTAGTGATGAAGAAATAACCCTGTTCTAATCTAGTGGTTAGGGATGAGGAAATAACCATGTTCTAATCTAGTGGTTAGTGAGGAAGAATAACCCTGATCTAATCTAGTGGTTAGTGATGAAGAAATAACCCTGTTCTAATCTAGTGGTTAGTAAGGAAGAAATAACACTGTTCTAATCTGTTAGTGATGAAGAATAACCCTGTTCTAATCTAGTGGTTAATGAGGAAGAAATAACCCTGTTCTAATCTAGTGGTTAGTGATGAAGAATAACCCTGTTCTAATCTAGTGGTTAGTGATGAAGAAATAACCCTGTCCTAATCTAGTGGTTAGTGAGGAAGAATAACCCTGTTCTAATCTAGTGGTTAGTGATGAAGAAATAACCCTTTTCTAAACTAGTGGTTAGTGATGAAGAATAACCCTGTTCTAATCTAGTGTTTACTGATGAAGAATAAACCTGTTCTATTCTAGTGTTTAGTGATGAAGAATAAACCTGTTCTAATCTAGTGTTTAGTGATGAAGGATAAACCTGTTCTAATCTAGGTGTTAGTGATGAAGTAATAACCCTGTTCTAATCTAGTGGTTAGTGATGAAGAATAACCCTGTTCTAATCTAGTGGTTAGTGATGAAGAAATAACCCTGTTCTGATCTGTTAGTGATGAAGAAAAAACCCTGTTCTAATCTAGTGGTTAGTGAGGAAGAATAACCCTGTTCTAATGTAGTGGTTAGTGATGAAGAAATAACCCTGTTCTAATGTAGTGGTTAGTGATGAAGAAATAACCCTGTTCTAATCTAGTGGTTAGTGATGAAGAAATAACCCTGTTCTAATCTGTTCGTGAGGAAGAAATAACCCTGGTCTAATCTGTTAGTGATGAAGAAAGAACCCTGTTCTAATCTGTTAGTGATGGAGAATAACCCTGTTCTAATGTAGTGGTTAGTGATGAAGAAATAACCCTGTTCTAATCTAGTGGTTAGTGATGAAGTAATAACCCTGTTCTAATCTAGTGGTTAGTGATGAAGTAATAACCCTGTTCTAATCTAGTGGTTAGTGATGAAGAATAACCCTGTTCTAATCTAGTGGTTAGTGATGAAGAAATAACCCTGTTCTAATCTAGTGATGAAGAATAAACCTGTTCGAATCTAGTGGTTAGTGATGAAGAATAACCCTGTTCTAATCTAGTGGTTAGTGATGAAGAAATAACCCTGTTCTAATCTAGTGGTTAGTGATGAAGAATAAACCTGTTCGAATCTAGTGATGAAGAATAAACCTGTTCGAATCTAGTGGTTAGTGATGAAGAAAAAACCCTGTTCTAATCTAGTGGTTAGTGATGAAGAATAACCCTGTTCTAATGTAGTGGTTAGTGATGAAGAAATAACCCTGTTCTAATCTAGTGGTTAGTGATGAAGAATAAACCTGTTCTAATCTAGTGGTTAGTGATGAAGAAATAACCCTGTTCTAATCTAGTGGTTAGTGATGAAGAATAAACCTGTTCTAATCTAGTGGTTAGTGATGAAGAAATAACCCTGTTCTAATGTAGTGGTTAGTGATGAAGAAATAACCATGTTCTAATGTAGTGGTTAGTGATGAAGAATAACCCTGTTCTAATGTAGTGTTTAGTGATGAAGAAATAACCCTGGTCTAATCTGTTAGTGAGGAAGAAATAACCCTGGTCTTATCTGTTAGTGAGGAAAAAATAACCCTGTTCAAATCTGTTAGTGATGAAGAAATAACCCTGTTCTAATCTAGTGGTTAGGGGTGAAGAAATAACCATGTTCTAATCTAGTGGTTAGTGAGGAAGAATAACCCTGTTCTAATTTAGTGGTTAGTGATGAAGAATAACCCTGTTCTAATCTAGTGGTTAGTGATGAAGAAATAACCCTGTTCTAATCTAGTGGTTAGTGAGGAAGAAATAACCCTGTTCTAATCTGTTAGTGATGAAGAAATAACCCGGTTCTAATCTGTTAGTGATGAAAAAATAACCCTGTTCTAATCTAGTGGTTAGGGATGAGGAAATAACCATGTTCTAATCTAGTGGTTAGTGAGGAAGAATAACCCTGTTCTAATCTAGTGGTTAGTGATGAAGAATAACCCTGTTCTAATCTAGTGGTTAGTGATGAAGAAATAACCCTGTTCTAATCTAGTGGTTAGTGAGGAAGAAATAACACTGTTCTAATCTGTTAGTGATGAAGAATAACCCTGTTCTAAGATAGTGGTTAATGAGGAAGAAATAACCCTGTTCTAATCTAGTGGTTAGTGATGAAGAATAACCCTGTTCTAATCTAGTGGTTAGTGATGAAGAAATAACCCTGTCCTAATCTAGTGGTTAGTGAGGAAGAATAACCCTGTTCTAATCTAGTGGTTAGTGATGAAGAAATAACCCTTTTCTAAAATAGTGGTTAGTGATGAAGAATAACCCTGTTCTAATCTAGTGTTTAGTGATGAAGAATAAACCTGTTCTAATCTAGTGTTTAGTGATGAAGAATAAACCTGTTCTAATCTAGTGTTTAGTGATGAAGGATAAACCTGTTCTAATCTAGGTGTTAGTGATGAAGTAATAACCCTGTTCTAATCTAGTGGTTAGTGATGAAGAATAACCCTGTTCTAATGTAGTGGTTAGTGATGAAGAAATAACCCTGTTCTGATCTGTTTGTGATGAAGAAAAAACCCTGTTCTAATCTAGTGGTTAGTGAGGAAGAATAACCCTGTTCTAATGTAGTGGTTAGTGATGAAGAAATAACCCTGTTCTAATGTAGTGGTTAGTGATGAAGAAATAACCCTGTTCTAATCTAGTGGTTAGTGATGAAGAAATAACCCTGTTCTAATCTGTTCGTGAGGAAGAAATAACCCTGGTCTAATCTGTTAGTGATGAAGAAAGAACCCTGTTCTAATCTGTTAGTGATGGAGAATAACCGTGTTCTAATGTAGTGGTTAGTGATGAAGAAATAACCCTGTTCTAATCTAGTGGTTAGTGATGAAGTAATAACCCTGTTCTAATCTAGTGGTTAGTGATGAAGTAATAACCCTGTTCTAATCTAGTGGTTAGTGATGAAGAATAACCCTGTTCTAATCTAGTGGTTAGTGATGAAGTAATAACCCTGTTCTAATCTAGTGATGAAGAATAAACCTGTTCTAATCTAGTGGTTAGTGATGAAGAATAACCCTGTTCTAATCTAGTGGTTAGTGATGAAGAAATAACCCTGTTCTAATCTAGTGATGAAGAATAAACCTGTTCGAATCTAGTGGTTAGTGATGAACAAAAAACCCTGTTCTAATCTAGTGGTTAGTGATGAAGAAATAACCCTGTTCTAATGTAGTGGTTAGTGATGAAGAAATAACCCTGTTCTAATCTAGTGGTTAGTGATGAAGAATAAACCTGTTCTAATCTAGTGGTTAGTGATGAAGAAATAACCCTGTTCTAATCTAGTGGTTAGTGATGAAGAATAAACCTGTTCTAATCTAGTGGTTAGTGATGAAGAAATAACCCTGTTCTAATGTAGTGGTTAGTGATGAAGAAATAACCATGTTCTAATGTAGTGGTTAGTGATGAAGAATAACCCTGTTCTAATGTAGTGGTTAGTGATGAAGAAATAACCCTGTTCTAATCTAGTGGTTAGTGATGAAGAAATAACCCTGTTCTAATCTAGTGGTTAGTGATGAAGAAATAACCCTGTTCTAATCTGTTCGTGAGGAAGAAATAACCCTGTTCTAATCTGTTAGTGATGAAGAATGAACCCTGTTCTAATCTGTTAGTGATGAAGAATAACCCTGTTCTAATGTAGTGGTTAGTGATGAAGAAATAACCCTGTTCTAATCTAGTGGTTAGTGATGAAGTAATAACCCTGTTCTAATCTAGTGGTTAGTGATGAAGTAATAACCCTCTTCTAATCTAGTGGTTAGTGATGAAGAGATAACCCTGTTCTAATCTAGTGGTTAGTGATGAAGTAATAACCCTGTTCTAATCTAGTGGTTAGTGATGAAGTAATAACCCTGTTCTAATCTAGTGGTTAGTGATGAAGTAATAACCCTGTTCTAATCTAGTGGTTAGTGATGAAGAGATAACCCTTTTCTAATCTAGTGGTTAGTGATGAAGTAATAACCCTGTTCTAATCTAGTGGTTAGTGATGAAGTAATAACCCTGTTCTAATCTAGTGGTTAGTGATGAAGAGATAACCCTTTTCTAATCTAGTGGTTAGTGATGAAGTAATAACCCTGTTCTAATCTAGTGGTTAGTGATGAAGTAATAACCCTGTTCTAATCTAGTGGTTAGTGATGAAGTAATAACCCTGTTCTAATCTAGTGGTTAGTGATGAAGTAATAACCCTGTTCTAATCTAGTGGTTAGTGATGAAGAGATAACCCTTTTCTAATCTAGTGGTTAGTGATGAAGTAATAACCCTGTTCTAATCTAGTGGTTAGTGATGAAGAGATAACCCTGTTCTAATCTAGTGGTTAGTGATGAAGTAATAACCCTGTTCTAATCTAGTGGTTAGTGATGAAGTAATAACCCTGTTCTAATCTAGTGGTTAGTGATGAAGTAATAACCCTGTTCTAATCTAGTGGTTAGTGAGGAAGAATAACCCTGTTCTAATCTAGTGGTTAGTGATGAAGAAATAACCATGTTCTAATCTAGTGGTTAGTGATGAAGAAATAACCCTGTTCTAATCTAGTGGTTAGTGATGAAGAATAACCCTGTTCTAATCTAGTGGTTAGTGATGAAGAATAACCCTGTTCTACTCTGTTAGTGAGGAAGAACAACCCTGTTCTAATCTAGTAGTTAGTGATGAAGAAATAACCCTGTTCTCATCTAGTGGTTAGTGATGAAGAAGAAACCCTGTTCTCATCTGGTAGTGATCAAGAATAACCCTGTTCTAATCTAGTGGTTGAGGAAGAATAACCCTGTTCCAGCCCTGTGTTCTAGTGTGTCTGGGGGAGTTTACATCCTCTTGTTAGGTGTATTGACAATGTCAAGACACATAAATGGCTTACATTATTGATATCAAAGTCTTCAAACGTCAGTCTGATGTCATCAGGGCTGGTTTAAGGGGAACTAAAACCGCATCCTAAGTTACCAGGCACCTTTTGGGTTTATAGATCACTTTAAATCAGTAATAAAAAGTTATATGTCTTGATTGAAATTGTATAAATTAAAATCCTTGATAAATACTGAGTTTGTGTGTCTGGAACTACTAACTATGTAGCCTAATAATAATGTAGCCTGATCGGAATAACCGCACTTTGACGTTCCACTACTAAACAGAACAGCTCCCCCGCCTGTGTTTGTAGGACCACCTCCTCGGTTTCGTCACATCATGCCTTCATATATGAAGGGTTCGAACAAGGTTGAACTAAATTAGAGTAACAGGAGGCAGCGGAGAGAGACCCGACAGCAGAGCAGCAGAATCATGAAGGCACTGAGTGTCCTACACCGGGCTGCGAACACCCTGCTCAGCCATCCCGGGGACCGGGGAACTCTACTGACAAGGTGTGGGATAAGCGGCGCCTCGACGTTAAATAACAAGGTAGTGTTGTTACGTTACAGTCTCGTCATTATGCAGTACTTGGTTGATATAATGTATCGATATAATTTCGTTATAGCGGTGTAATGATGCAAGATCGTTTTGGGGTTTCGAAGTGTTTAATTCAACTGGCCTCTGAATATATATGTGGTCTGTAGGTTACAATAACTAAACGTTTGCAGCAGCCAACAAGACCGAGAGAAAAAAAACAGTATTCTCTATGCATTAACTGTTGAATAGCTTGAATATTTACATTGACCGCCCCCCCCCCTTGTTTTTACACTGCTGCTACTCGCTGTTTACTATCTATGCATAGTCACTTCACCCCTACCTACTAACTACCTTCTACTAACCTGTACCCCTGCACATTGACTTTGTACGGGTACCCCCTGGATATAGCCTCGTTATTGTTATTTTATTGTGCTTTCTTTTCATTTGATTTTTTACTTTAGTTTATTTAATATATATTTTCCTAACTCTATTTCTTGAACCGCGTTGTTGGTTAATTAAGGGCTTGTATAAGTAAGCATTTCACGGTAAGTATTCGGCGCATTTGTTGTATTCGGCGCATTTGACAAATACAAATGAATTTGATTTGATTGGTCGGGTATTTTTATTTTACCTTTATTTAACTAGGCAAGTCAGTAAGAACAAATTCTTATTTACAATGACGGCCTACCGGTGAACAGTGGGTTAACTGCCTTGTTTAGGGGCAGAACGACAGATTTGTACCTTGTCAGCTCGTGGATTCCCTCCAAGCCTGGGGCTACACACTTTCTAGTAGGCTTAAATTGAAAATATGGCAAATAGAAGTGACATTAGTGTCTGCTATTATCCTCAATAATTTTCCATCCAAGTTGTCAGACCCCGGTGGCTTGTCATTGTTGATAGACAACAATAATTTTTTAACTTCCTCCACACTCACTTTAGGGAATTCAAAATGACAAATTTGCTAATCTTGCCAATGAAAAAATCATTAATGACTTTGGCAATATACCTCACCACACCACTATATATCTACATTACACCACCACACCACTACATATCTACATTACACCACCACACCACTACATATCCACAGCACCTCACCACACCACGACATATCCACAGTACACCACCACACAACTATATATCCACAGTACACCACCACACCACTACATATCCACAGTACACCACACCACTATATATCTACATCACCACACCACTACATATCCACAGTACACCACCACACAACTATATATCCACAGTACACCACCACACCACTACATATCCACAGTACACCACACCACTATATATCTACATCACCACACCACTACATATCCACAGTACACCACCACACCACTATATATCCACAGCACCACACCACTACATATCCACACCACTACATATCCACATCACCACACCACTACATATCCACAGTACACCACCACACCACTATATATCCACAGCACCACACCACTACATATCCACACCACTACATATCCACATCACCACACCACTACATATCCACAGTACACCACCACACCACTATATATCCACAGCACCACACCACTACATATCCACACCACTACATATCCACATCACCACACCACTACATATCCACACCACCACACCACTACATATCTACATCACCACGCCACTACATATCCACATCACCACACCACTACATATCCACACCACCACACCACTACATATCTACATCACCACGCCACTACATATCTACATCACCACACCACTACATATCTACACCACCACACCACTACAAATCCACAGTACACCACCACACCACTACATATCCACAGTACACCACCACACCACTATATATCCACAGCACCACACCACTACATATCCACACCACTACATATCCACATCACCACACCACTACATATCCACACCACCACACCACTACATATCTACATCACCACGCCACTACATATCCACAGAACCACACCACTACATATCTACATCACCACACCACTACATATCCACAGTACCACGCCACTACATATCTACATCACCACACCATTACATATCCACAGCACACCACCACATCACTACATATCCACAGTACCACACCATTACATATCCACAGTACATCACCACACCACTATATATCCACACCACCACACCACTACATATCCACAGTACATCACCACACCACTATATATCCACACCACCACACCACTACATATCCACAGTACCACACCACTACATATCCACAGCACACCACCACACCACTATATATCCACAGTACATCACCACACCACTATATATCCACAGTACATCACCACACCTCTAAATATCCACACCACTACATATACACAGTACCTCACCACTACATATCCACATCACCACACCACTACATATCCACAGCACCTCACCACACCACTACATATCCACAGTACAACTCATCCAGAACGCCGCAGCCCGTCTGGTGTTCAACCTTCCCAAGTTCTCTCACGTCACCCCGCTCCTCCACTCTCTCCACTGGCTTCCAGTTGATGCTCGCATCCGCTACAAGACCATGGTGCTTGCCTACGGAGCTGTGAGGGGAACGGCACCTCAGTACCTCCAGGCTCTGATCAGGCCCTACACCCAAACAAGGGCACTGCGTTCATCCACCTCTGGCCTGCTCGCCTCCCTACCACTGAAGAAGTACAGTTCCTGCTCAGCCCAGTCAAAACTGTTCGCTGCTCTGGCCCCCCAATGGTGGAACAAACTCCCTCACGACGCCAGGACAGCGGAGTCAATCACCACCTTCCGGAGACACCTGAAACCCCACCTCTTTAAGGAATACCTAGGATAGGATAAAGTAATCCTTTTCACCCCCCCCCTTAAAGGATTTAGATGCACTATTGTAAAGTGGCTGTTCCACTGGATGTCATAAGGTGAATGCACCAATTTGTAAGTCGCTCTGGATAAGAGCGTCTGCTAAATGACTTCAATGTAAATGTTAAATGCAGTACCACACCACTACATATCCACATCACCAAACCACTAGATATCCACAGTTCCTCACCACTACATATCCACAACACCACACCACTACATATCCACAGCACCTCACCACACCGGGTGGAGATTATAACAGAACATGGCCAAGATGTTCAAATGTTCAAAAATGACCAGCATGGTCCAATAATAATAAGGCAGAACAGTTGAAACTGGAGCAGCAGCACGGCCAGGTGGACTGGGGACAGCAAGGAGTCCTCATGTCAGGTAGTCCTGAGGCATGGTCCTAGGGCTCAGGTCCTCTGAGAGAGAGAAAGAAAGAGAGAATTAGAGAGAACACACTTAAATTCACACAGGACACCGAATAGGACAGGAGAAGTACTCCAGATATAACAAACTGACCCTAGCCGCCCGACACATAAACTACTGCAGCATAAATACTGGAGGCTGAGACAGGAGGGGTCAGGACACACTGTGTCCCCATCCGAGGACACCCCCAGACAGGGCCAAACAGGAAGTATATAACCCCACCCACTTTGCCAAAGCACAGCCCCACACCACTAGAGGGATATCTTCAACCACCAACTTACCATCCTGAGACAAGGCTGAGTATAAGATCAAAGATCCCCGCCACGGTGGTGTGGTGATGTACTGTAGATATGTAATGGTGTGGTGATGTACTGTGGATATGTAGTGGTGTGGTGGTGTACTGTGGATATGTAGTAGTGTTGTGATGTACTGTGGATATGTAGTGGTGTGGTGATGTGGATATGTAGTGGTGTGGTGAGGTATTGTGGATATGTAGTGATGTAGATATATAGTGGTGTGGTGATGTACTGTGGATATGTAGTGGTGTGGTGATGTACTGTGGATATGTAGTGGTGTGGTGATGTACTGTGGATATGTAGTGGTGTGCTGATGTACTGTGGATATGTAGTAGTGCTGTGATGTACTGTGGATATGTAGTGGTGTGGTGGTGTACTGTGGATATATAGTGGTGTGATGAGGTACTGTGGATACTGTGATGTGGATATGTAGTGGTGTGGTAGTGGTAGTGGTGTGGTGGTGTACTGTGGATATGTAGTGGTGTGGTGCTGTGGATATGTAGTGGTGTGGTGATGTACTGTGGATATGTAGTCGTGAGTTTCTGTGGATATGTAGTGGCGTGGTGATGTAGATATTTAGTGGTGTGCCGATGTATATATGTAGTGGTTGTGGTGAGATATGTAGTGGTGTGGTGATGTAGATATGTAGTGGTGTGGATATATAGTGGTGTGGTGATGTACTGTGGATATGTAGTGGTGTGGTGCTTGGGATATGTAGTGATGTGGTGATGTACTGTGGATATGTAGTGGTGTGGTGAGGTACTGTGGATATATAGTGGTGTGGTGATGTACTGTGGATATGTAGTGGTGTGGTGCTGTGGATATGTAGTGGTGTGGTACTGTGGATATGTAGTGGTGTGGTGAGGTACTGTGGATATGTAGTGGTGTGGTGCTGTGGATACATAGTGGTGTGTTGAGGTACTATGCATATGTAGTGGTGTGGTACTGTGGTTATGTTGTGGTGTGGTGATGTGGATATGTAGTGGTGTGGTGATGTAGATATGTAGTGGTGTGGTACTGTGGATATGTAGTGGTGTGGTGATGTAGATATGTAGTGGTGTGGTGATGTGGATATGTAGTGGTGAGGTACTGTGGATATGTAGTGGTGTGGTGATGTGGATATGTAGTGGTGTGGATATGTAGTGGTGTGGTGATGTGGATATGTAGTGGTGAGGTACTGTGGATATATAGTGGTGTGGTGATGTAGATATGTAGTGGTGTGGTGAGGTACTGTGGATATATAGTGGTGTGGTGGTGTACTGTGGATATGTAGTGGTGTGGTGCTGTGGATATGTAGTGGTGTGGATATGTGGTGGTGTGGTGATGTAGATATGTAGTGGTGTGGTGCTGTGGCTATGTAGTGGTGTAGATATGTAGTGGTGTGGTGATGTAGTGGTGTGATGTGGTACTGTGGATATGTAGTGGTGTGGATATGTAGTGGTGTGGTGGTGTACTGTGGATATGTAGTGGTGTGGTGATTTAGATATGTAGTGATGTGGTGATTTAGATATGTAGTGGTGTGGATATGTAGTGGTGTGGTGATGTGGATATGTAGTGGTGTGGTGATGTGGATATGTAGTGGTGTTGATATGTAGTGGTGAGGTACTGTGGATATGTAGTGGTGTGGTGGTGTACTGTGGATATATAGTGGTGTGGTGCTGTGGATATGGAGTGGTGTGTTGAAGTGGATATGTAGTGGTGAGGTACTGTGGATATGTAGTGGTGTGGTGATGTACTGTGGATATGTAGTGGTGTGGTGATGTACTGTGGATATGTAGTGGTGTGGTGGTGTAATGTAGATATGTAGTGGTGTGGTGAGGTACTGTGGATATATAGTGGTGTGGTGATGTACTGTGGATATGTAGTGGTGTGGTGAGGTACTATGGATATGTAGTGGTGTGGTGATGTACTGTGGATATATAGTGGCGTGGTGATGTGGATTTGTAGTGGTGTGGATATGTAGTGGTGTGGTGATGTGGATATGTAGTGGTGTGGTGATGTGGATATGTAGTGGTGTGGTAATGTGGATATGTAGTGGTGAGGTACTATGGATATGTAGTGGTGTGGATATATAGTGGTGTGGTGTTGTGGATATGTAGTGGTGTGGTGATGTGGATATGTAGTGGTGAGGTACTGTGGATATGTAGTGGTGTGGTGGTGTGGATATGTAGTGGTGTGGTACTGTGGATATGTGGTGGTGTACTGTGGATATGTAGTGGTGTGGTGGTGTGCTGTGGATATGTAGTGGTGTGGTGGTGTAATGTAGATATGTAGTGGTGTGGTGAGGTACTGTGGATATGTAGTGGTGTGGTGGTGTACTGTGGATATGTAGTGGTGTGGTGGTGTGCTGTGGATATACATTTACATTTAAGTCATTTAGCAGACGCTCTTATCCAGAGCGACTTACAAATTGGTTCATTCACCTTATGACATCCAGTGGAACAGCCACTTTACAATAGTGCATCTAAATATTTTAAGGGGGGGGAGGGGGGGTGAGAAGGATTACTTTATCCTATCCTAGGTATTCCTTAAAGAGGTGGGGTTTCAGGTGTCTCCGGAAGGTGGTGATTGACTCTGTCATGTTTTGTCATTTATTATCTTGTCTTGTCCCTGTGCTTCCCATCCTATTCGTTTCCCTCTGCTGGTCTTATTAGGTTCTTTCCCTCTTTCTATCCCTCTCTCTCCCCCTCCCTCTCTCACTCTCTCGCTCTCTCTTCTCTCTATCGTTCCGTTCCTGCTCCCAGCTGTTCCTATTCCCCTAATCAATCATTTAGTCTTCCCACACCTGTTCCCGATCCTTTCCCCTGATTAGAGTCCCTATTTCTTCCTTTGTGTTCCGTTCCTGTCCTGTCGGTTCCTTGTCTAGAATTCACCGTGCTGTGTTTGTGTATCGCCCTGTCGTGTCGTGTTTTCCTCAGATGCTGCGTGGTGAGCAGGTGTCTGAGTCTGTCTGGTTCAAGTGCCTTCCCGAGGCAACCTGCTGTTCACCTGCTGTTCAAGATCGAGTCTCCAGTTTGTCCTCGTCATTTCGAGTGAAAGTTGTGTTTTTTTGTTTGTATTTACTTTACTGGATTAAAGACTCTGTTTTCGCCAAGTCGCTTTTGGGTCCTCTTTCACCTGCATGACAGACTCCGCTGTCCTGGCGTCGTGAGGGAGTTTGTTCCACCATTGGGGAGCCAGAGCAGCGAACAGTTTTGACTGGGCTGAGCGGGAACTGTACTTCCTCAGTGGTAGGGAGGCGAGCAGGCCAGAGGTGGATGAACGTAGTGCCCTTATTTGGGTGTAGGGCCTGATCAGAGCCTGGAGGTACTGAGGTGCCGTTCCCCTCACAGCTCCGTAGGCAAGCACCATGGTCTTGTAGCGGATGCGAGCTTCAACTGGAAGCCAGTGGAGAGAGCGGAGGAGCGGGGTGACGTGAGAGAACTTGGGAAGGTTGAACACTAGACGGGCTGCGGCGTTCTGGATGAGTTGTAGGGGTTTAATGGCACAGGCAGGGAGCCCAGCCAACAGCGAGTTGCAACAGCGAGTTAGGACCTGCGCCGCTTCCTGTGTGAGGCAGGGTCGTACTCTGCGGATGTTGTAGAGCATGAACCTACAGGAACGGGCCACCGCCTTGATGTTAGTTGAGAACGACAGGGTGTTGTCCAGGATCACGCCAAGGTTCTTAGCACTCTGGGAGGAGGACACAATGGAGTTGTCAACCGTGATGGCGAGATCATGGAACGGGCAGTCCTTCCCCGGGAGGAAGAGCAGCTCCGTCTTGCCGAAGTTCAGCTTGAGGTGGTGATCCGTCATCCACACTGATATGTCTGCCAGACATGCAGAGATGCGATTCGCCACCTGGTCATCAGAAGGGGGAAAGGAGAAGATTAATTGTGTGTCGTCTGCATAGCAATGATAGGAGAGATCATGTGAGGTTATGACAGAGCCAAGTGACTTGGTGTATAGCGAGAATAGGAGAGGGCCTAGAACAGAGCCCTGGGGGACACCAGTGGTGAGAGCGCGTGGTGAGGAGACAGATTCTCGCCACGCCACCTGGTAGGAGCGACCTGTCAGGTAGGACGCAATCCAAGCGTGGGCCGCGCCGGAGATGCCCAACTCGGAGAGGGTGGAGAGGAGGATCTGATGGTTCACAGTATCGAAGGCAGCCGATAGGTCTAGAAGGATGAGAGCAGAGGAGAGAGAGTTAGCTTTAGCGGTGCGGAGCGCCTCCGTGATACAGAGAAGAGCAGTCTCAGTTGAATGACTAGTCTTGAAACCTGACTGATTTGGATCAAGAAGGTCATTCTGAGAGAGATAGCGGGAGAGCTGACCAAGGACGGCATGTTCAAGAGTTTTGGAGAGAAAAGAAAGAAGGGATACTGGTCTGTAGTTGTTGACATCGGAGGGATCGAGTGTAGGTTTTTTCAGAAGGGGTGCAACTCTCGCTCTCTTGAAGATGGAAGGGACATAGCCAGCGGTCAGGGATAAGTTGATGAGCGAGGTGAGATAAGGGAGAAGGTCTCCGGAAATGGTCTGGAGAAGAGAGGAGGGGATAGGGTCGAGCGGGCAGGTTGTTGGGCGGCCGGCCGTCACAAGACGCGAGATTTCATCTGGAGAGAGAGGGGAGAAAGAGGTCAGAGCACAGGGTAGGGCAGTGTGAGCAGAACCAGCGGTGTCGTTTGACTTAGCAAACGAGGATCGGATGTCGTCGACCTTCTTTTCAAAATGGTTGACGAAGTCATCTGCAGAGAGGGAGGAGGGGGGAGGGGGAGGAGGATTCAGGAGGGAGGAGAAGGTGGCAAAGAGCTTCCTAGGCTTAGAGGCAGATGCTTGGAATTTAGAGTGGTAGAAAGTGGCTTTAGCAGCAGAGACAGAGGAGGAAAATGTAGAGAGGAGGGAGTGAAAGGATGCCAGGTCCGCAGGGAGGCGAGTTTTCCTCCATTTCCGCTCGGCTGCCCGGAGCCCTGTTCTGTGAGCTCGCAATGAGTCGTCAAGCCACGGAGCGGGAGGGGAGGACCGAGCCGGCCTGGAAGATAGGGGACATAGAGAGTCAAAGGATGCAGAAAGGGAGGAGAGGAGGGTTGAGGAGGCAGAATCAGGAGATAGGTTGGAGAAGGTTTGAGCAGAGGGAAGAGATGATAGGATGGAAGAGGAGAGAGTAGCGGGGGAGAGAGAGCGAAGGTTGGGACGGCGCGATACCATCCGAGTAGGGGCAGTGTGGGAGGTGTTGGATGAGAGCGAGAGGGAAAAGGATACAAGGTAGTGGTCGGAGACTTGGAGGGGAGTTGCAATGAGGTTAGTGGAAGAACAGCATCTAGTAAAGATGAGGTCGAGCGTATTGCCTGCCTTGTGAGTAGGGGGGGGAATGTGAGAGGGTGAGGTCAAAAGAGGAGAGGAGTGGAAAGAAGGAGGCAGAGAGGAAAGAGTCAAAGGTAGACGTGGGGAGGTTAAAGTCGCCCAGAACTGTGAGAGGTGAGCCGTCCTCAGGAAAGGAGCTTATCAAGGCATCAAGCTCATTGATGAACTCTCGGAGGGGACCTGGAGGGCGATAAATGATAAGGATGTTAAGCTTGAAAGGGCTGGTAACTGTGACAGCATGAAATTCAAAGGAGGCGATAGACAGATGGGTAAGGGGAGAAAGAGAGAATGACCACTTGGGAGAGATAAGGATCCCGATGCCACCACCCCGCTGACCAGAAGCTCTCGGGGTGTGCGAGAACACGTGGGCGGACGAAGAGAGAGCAGTAGGAGTAGCAGTGTTGTCTGTGGTGATCCATGTTTCTGTCAGTGCCAAGAAGTCGAGGGACTGGAGGGAGGCATAGGCTGAGATGAACTCTGCCTTGTTGGCTGCAGATCGGCACTTCCAGAGGCTACCGGAGACCTGGAACTCCACGTGGGTCGTGCGCGCTGGGACCACCAGATTAGGGTGGATATGTAGTGGTGTGGTGGTGTAATGTAGATATGTAGTGGTGTGGTGAGGTACTGTGGATATATAGTGGTGTGGTGATGTACTGTGGATATGTAGTGGTGTGGTGATGTACTGAGGATATATAGTGGTGTGGTGGTGTAATGTAGATATGTAGTGGTGTGGTGAGGTACTGTGGATATGTAGTGGTGTGGTGATGTACTGAGGATATATAGTGGTGTGGTGGTGTAATGTAGATATGTAGTGGTGTGGTGAGGTACTGTGGATATATAGTGGTGTGGTGAGGTACTATGGATATGTAGTGGTGTGGTGATGTACTGTGGATATATAGTGGTGTGGTGATGTGGATTTGTAGTGGTGTGGATATGTAGTGGTGTGGTGATGTGGATATGTAGTGGTGTGGTGATGTGGATATGTAGTGGTGTGGTGATGTGGATATGTAGTGGTGAGGTACTGTGGATATGTAGTGGTGTGGATATATAGTGGCGTGGTACTGTGGATATGTAGTGGTGTGGTGATGTGGATATGTAGTGGTGAGGTACTGTGGATATGTAGTGGTGTGGTGGTGTGGATATGTAGTGGTGTGGTACTGTGGATATGTAGTGGTGTGGTGGTGTGCTGTGGATATGTAGTGGTGTGGTGGTGTGCTGTGGATATGTAGTGGTGTGGTGGTATACTGTGGATATGTAGTGGTGTGGTGTGGTACTGTGGATATGTAGTGGTGTGGTGATGTGGATATGTAGTGATGTGCATATGTAGTGGTGAGGTACTGTGGATATGTAGTGGTGTGGTGATGTAGATATGTAGTGGTGTGGATATGTAGTGGTGTGGTGAGGTACTGTGGATATGTAGTGGTGTGGTGATGTACTGTGGATATGTAGTGGTGCGGTGATGTACTGTGGATATGTAGTGGTGTGGTGAGGTACTATGGATATGTAGTGGTGTGGTGATGTACTGTGGATATATAGTGGTGTGGTGATGTGGATTTGTAGTGGTGTGGATATGTAGTGGTGTGGTGATGTGGATATGTAGTGGTGTGGTGATGTGGATATGTAGTGGTGTGGTGATGTGGATATGTAGTGGTGAGGTACTGTGGATATGTAGTGGTGTAGATATGTAGTGGTGTGGTGTGGTGCTGTGGATATGTAGTGGTGTGGTAAGGTACTGTGGATATATAGTGGTGTGGTGATGTACTGTGGATATGTAGTGGTGTGGTGCTGTGGATATGTAGTGGTGTGGATATGTAGTGGTGTGGTGTGGTACTGTGGATATGTAGTGGTGAGGTTCTGTGGATATGTAGTGGTGTGCCGATGTATATATGTAGTGGTGTGGTGAGGTACTGTGGATATGTAGTGGTGAGGTTCTGTGGATATGTAGTGGTGTGCCGATGTATATATGTAGTGGTGTGGTACTGTGGATATGTAGTGGTGTGGTGATGTAGATATGTAGTGACGTGGTGATGTTGATATGTAGTGGTGAGGTACTGTGGATATGTAGTGGTGTGGTGATGTTGATATGTAGTGACGTGGTGATGTTGATATGTAGTGGTGAGGTACTGTGGATATGTAGTGGTGTGGTGATGTGGTGATGTACTGTGGATATGTAGTGGCGTGGTGATGTTGATATGTAGATGTTGATATGTAGTGGTGAGGTACTGTGGATATGTAGTGGTGTGGTGATGTGGATATGTAGTGATGTGGTGATGTACTGTGGATATGTAGTGGTGTGGTGATGTACTGTGGATATATAGTGGTGTGGTGATGTAGATATGTAGTGGTGAGGTACTGTGGATATATAGTGGTGTGGTGATGTACTGTGGATATGTAGTGATGTGGTGGTGTACTGTGGATATGTAGTGGTGTGGTGATGTACTGTGGATATGTAGTGGTGTGGTGATGTACTGTGGATATGTAGTGGTGTGGTGAGGTACTGTGGATATGTAGTGGTGTGGTGAGGTACTGTGGACATATAGTGGTGTGGTGCTGTACTGTGGATATGTAATGGTGTGGTGATGTGGATATGTAGTGGTGAGGTACTGTGGATATGTAGTGGTGTGGATATATAGTGGCGTGGTACTGTGGATATGTAGTGGTGTGGTGATGTGGATATGTAGTGGTGAGGTACTGTGGATATGTAGTGGTGTGGTGGTGTGGATATGTAGTGGTGTGGTACTGTGGATATGTAGTGGTGTGGTGGTGTGCTGTGGATATGTAGTGGTGTGGTGGTGTGCTGTGGATATGTAGTGGTGTGGTGGTATACTGTGGATATGTAGTGGTGTGGTGTGGTACTGTGGATATGTAGTGGTGTGGTGATGTGGATATGTAGTGATGTGCATATGTAGTGGTGAGGTACTGTGGATATGTAGTGGTGTGGTGATGTAGATATGTAGTGGTGTGGATATGTAGTGGTGTGGTGAGGTACTGTGGATATGTAGTGGTGTGGTGATGTACTGTGGATATGTAGTGGTGTGGTGATGTACTGTGGATATGTAGTGGTGTGGTGAGGTACTATGGATATGTAGTGGTGTGGTGATGTACTGTGGATATATAGTGGTGTGGTGATGTGGATTTGTAGTGGTGTGGATATGTAGTGGTGTGGTGATGTGGATATGTAGTGGTGTGGTGATGTGGATATGTAGTGGTGTGGTGATGTGGATATGTAGTGGTGAGGTACTGTGGATATGTAGTGGTGTAGATATGTAGTGGTGTGGTGTGGTGCTGTGGATATGTAGTGGTGTGGTAAGGTACTGTGGATATATAGTGGTGTGGTGATGTACTGTGGATATGTAGTGGTGTGGTGCTGTGGATATGTAGTGGTGTGGATATGTAGTGGTGTGGTGTGGTACTGTGGATATGTAGTGGTGAGGTTCTGTGGATATGTAGTGGTGTGCCGATGTATATATGTAGTGGTGTGGTGAGGTACTGTGGATATGTAGTGGTGAGGTTCTGTGGATATGTAGTGGTGTGCCGATGTATATATGTAGTGGTGTGGTACTGTGGATATGTAGTGGTGTGGTGATGTAGATATGTAGTGACGTGGTGATGTTGATATGTAGTGGTGAGGTACTGTGGATATGTAGTGGTGTGTTGATGTTGATATGTAGTGACGTGGTGATGTTGATATGTAGTGGTGAGGTACTGTGGATATGTAGTGGTGTGGTGATGTGGTGATGTACTGTGGATATGTAGTGGCGTGGTGATGTTGATATGTAGTGACGTGGTGATGTTGATATGTAGTGGTGAGGTACTGTGGATATGTAGTGGTGTGGTGATGTGGATATGTAGTGATGTGGTGATGTACTGTGGATATGTAGTGGTGTGGTGATGTACTGTGGATATATAGTGGTGTGGTGATGTAGATATGTAGTGGTGAGGTACTGTGGATATATAGTGGTGTGGTGCTGTGGATATGTAGTGATGTGGTGGTGTACTGTGGATATGTAGTGGTGTGGTGATGTACTGTGGATATGTAGTGGTGTGGTGATGTACTGTGGATATGTAGTGGTGTGGTGAGGTACTGTGGATATGTAGTGGTGTGGTGAGGTACTGTGGACATATAGTGGTGTGGTGCTGTACTGTGGATATGTAATGGTGTGGTGATGTGGATATGTAGTGGTGTGGTGATGTACTGTGGATATGTAGTGGTGTGGTGATGTACTGTGGATATGTAGTGGTGTGGTGAGGTACTGTGGATATATAGTGGTGTGGTGATGTAGATATGTAGTGGTGAGGTACTGTGGATATGTAGTGGTGTGGTGATGTGGATATTTAGTGGTGAGGTACTGTGGATATGTAGTGGTGTGGTGATGTAGATATGTAGTGTTGAGGTACTGTGGATATGTAGTGGTGTGGTGAGTTACTGTGGATATGTAGTGGTGAGGTTCTGTGGATATGTAGTGGTGTGGTGATGTAGATATGTAGTGGTGTGGTACTGTGGATATGTAGTGGTGTGGTGATGTAGATATGTAGTGTTGGGGTACTGTGGATATGTAGTGGTGTGGTAAGTTACTGTGGATATGTAGTGGTGAGGTTCTGTGGATATGTAGTGGTGTGGTGATGTAGATATGTCGTGGTGAGGTACTGTGGATATGTAGTGGTGTGGTGATGTGCATATGTAGTGGTGTGGTACTGTGGATATGTAGTGGTGTGGTACTGTGGATATGTAGTGGTGTGGTGGTGTACTGTGGATATGTAGTGGTGTGGTGGTGTGCTGTGGATATGTAGTGGTGTTGTGGTGTACTGTGGATATGTAGTGGTGTGGTGATGTGGATATGTAGTGATGTGCATATGTAGTGGTGAGGTACTGTGGATATGTAGTGGTGTGGATATGTAGTGGTGTGGATATGTAGTGGTGTGGTGCAGTGGATATATAGTGGTGTGGATATGTAGTGGTGTGGTGCTGTGGATATGTAGTGGTGTGGATATGTAGTGGTGTGGTGAGGTACTGTGGATATGTAGTGGTGTGGTGCTGTGGATATGTAGTGGTGTAGATATGTAGTGGTGTGGTGTGGTGCTGTGGATATGTAGTGGTGTGGTAAGGTACTGTGGATATATAGTGGTGTGGTGATGTACTGTGGATATGTAGTGGTGTGGTGCTGTGGATATGTAGTGGTGTGGATATGTAGTGGTGTGGTGAGGTACTGTGGATATGTAGTGGTGAGGTTCTGTGGATATGTAGTGGTGTGGTGCTGTGGATATGTAGTGGTGTGGTGAGGTACTGTGGATATGTAGTGGTGTGGTGATGTGGATATGTAGTGGTGGCGTGGTGATGTTGATATGTAGTGGTGAGTTACTGTGGATATATAGTGGTGTGTTGCTGTGGATATGTAGTGATGTGGTGATGTACTGTGGATATGTAGTGGTGTGGATATATAGTGGTGTGTTGCTGTGGATATGTAGTGATGTGGTGAGGTACTGTGGATATGTAGTGGTGTGGTGATGTGGATATTTAGTGGTGAGGTACTGTGGAGATGTAGTAGTGTGGTGATGTAGATATGTAGTGTTGAGGTACTGTGGATATGTAGTGGTGTGGTGAGTTACTGTGGATATGTAGTGGTGAGGTTCTGTGGATATGTAGTGGTGTGGTGATGTAGATATGTAGTGGTGAGGTACTGTGGCTATGTAGTGGTGTGGTGATGTAGATATGTAGTGGTGTGGTGGTGTACTGTGGATATGTAGTGGTGTGGTGCTGTGGATATATAGTGGTGTGGTGGTGTACTGTGGATATGTAGTGGTGTGGTGATGTGGATATGTAGTGGTGTGGATATGTAGTGGTGTGGTGATGTAGATATGTAGTGGTGTGGTACTGTGGATATGTAGTGGTGTGGTGATGTAGATATGTAGTGGTGAGGTACTGTGGATATGTAGTGGTGTGGTACTGTGGATATATAGTGGTGTGGTGATGTAGATATGTAGTGGTGAGGTACTGTGGATATGTAATGGTGTGGTGATGTAGATATGTTGTGGTGAGGTACTGTGGATATGTAGTGGTGTGGTGATGTAGATATGTCGTGGTGAGGTCCTGTGTATATGTAGTGGTGTGGTGAGGTGCTGCCTGCCTCCTTCTTGCCTACATGCTACCACCATCCACCTAATCGTGCTCTGCTCTTATCTGGACACACTGTTCTCAGAGCAACTCCTGCAGGGACACAAAGAGAAACAACATAATTCTACTAATACAAATTATAACGTTGTGTTAATTGCTCGATCATTCTGGCTTTTATATAGTTTCTATATTTTGAGGAATTGTTGAGTCAGGGTGGCTGATGTTGGTCAGGGTGGAATGTGTGTGTGTGTGTATATATATCAGTGGATCTTAACTGAGAGACAAGTGCTCCCCTGGGAAAGAGGACGGATGTTAGTTCTTAATAATCCTCAAGTGTGTGAAACAGAGTGAGATAGAGGGGAAACCATTCTTATCAAAACACTGACAAACAGACACAAAGCCACTGGGGCTTCGTGGCTAATGTGGGAATTGGGATGATGCTGGTTATACAACTGGGATGATGCTGGTTTCTCCACTGTGCAATCCGGTTTCTGAGCTGATCATGGTTGCACCTCAGCCACGCTCAAGGTACTAAACGATATCATAACCGCCATCGATAACAGACAGTACTGTGCAGCTGTCTTCATCGACCTGGCCAAGGCTTTCGACTCTGTCAATCACCGTATTCTTATAGGCAGACTCAATAGCCTTGGTTTCTCAAATTACTGCCTCGCCTGGTTCACCAACTACTTCACAGATAAAGCTCAGTGTGTAAAATCGGAGGGTATGTTGTCCAGACCTCTGGCAGTCTCTTTAGGGGTTATACCCTGATGAAGACAGCAGGGCTGTCGAAACGTTGGTATTACATTTTTGCATCTGAGCTCCTAGAGTGTGCGGCTCTCTTTTATTTTCAAGTTTCTACTCCGCTAGCCAGCACCTCGTCTTAAAAGGTGAGCGTTTCTTTTTCTTCTAGATCAGTCTCTATGGGGGTATTGTTCAATTCTTGGGCCGACTTATTTCTTTGTATATATCAACGATGTCGCTCTTGCTGCGGGTGATTCCCTGATCCACCTCTACGCAGACGACACCATTCTGTATACTTCCAGCCCTTCTTTGGACACTGTGTAAATAAACCTCCAAACGAGCTTCAATGCCATACAACACTCCTTCCATTGCCTCCAACTGCTCTTAAATGCTAGCAAAACCAAATGCATGCTTTTCAACCGTTCGCTGCCTGCAGCTGCCCACCCGACTAGCATCACTACTCTGGACGGCTCTGACCTAGAATACGTGGACAACTACAAATACCTAGGTGTCTGGCTAGACTGTAAACTCTCCTTCCCAATCCAAAATCCCCAATCCAAAATCAAATCTAAAATCGGCTTTCTATTTCGCAACAAAGCCTCCTTCTCTCACGCCGCCAAACTTACCCGAGTAAATCTGACTATCCTACCGATCCTCAACTTCTGTGATGTCATATACAAAATAGCTTCCAATACTCTACTCAGCAAATTGGATGCAGTCTATCACAGTGCCATCCGTTTTGTTACCAAAGCGCCTTATACCACCCACCACTGTGACCTGTATGCTCTCGTCGGCTGGCCCTCGCTACATATTCGTCGCCAGACCCACTGGCTCCAGGTCATCTACAAGTCTATGTTAGGTAAAGCTCCGCCTTATCTCAGCTCACTGGTCACGATAACAACACCCACCCGTAGCACGCGCACCAGCAGGTATATCTGTCACGTTCTGACCTTAGCTCCTTTGTTTTGTCTTTGTTTAGTATGGTTAGCGCGTGAGTTGGGGTGGGCAGTCTGTTTGTTTTTCTATGTTGGTTTCTGTGTTCGGCCTAGTATGGTTCTCAATCAGAGGCAGGTGTCGTTAGTTTTCCACCTGTGTTTCGTGGGTGTTTGTCTTTTGTGTCAGTGTTTGTCGCCACAAGGGACTGTTTCGTTGGTGCACGTTATTTTGTTTTGTTCCAGTGTTCTGTTGTTTTTATTAAACATTATGGACACTTACCACGCTGTGTTTTGGTCCTCCGATCCTTCTCGCTACTCCTCTTCAGAAGGACATGGGAGGAGATTCTGGAGGGCAAGGGACCCTGGGCACAGGCTGGAGAATATTGTCGCCCCAAGGCTGAGCTGGAGGCAGCGAAAGCCGAAAGGCGGTGGTATGAGGAGGCAGCACGGCAGCGCGGCTGGAAGCCCGAGAGGCAGCCCCAAAAATGTATTGGGGGTTGGCACACGGGGAGTGTGGCAAAGGCAGGTAGGAGACCTGCGCCAACTTCCCGTGCTTACCGGAGAGAGAGAGGGACCGGGGTGGCACCGTGTTATGCCGTGAGGCGCACGGTGTCCCGGGGCGTGTGCATAGCCCGGTGCGGTACATCCCAGCTTCTCGTATCGGCCGGGCTAGAGTGGGCATCGAGCCAGGTGCCATGAAGCCGGCTCAGCGCATCTGGTCTCCAGTGCGTCTCCTCGGGCCGGTGTACATGGCACCAGCCTTACACATGGTGTCCCCGGTTCGCCAGCACAGCCCAGTGCGGGCTATTCCACCTCACCGCACTGGCCTGGCTACTGGGGGCATTCAATCAGGTAAGGTTGGGCAGGCTCGGTGCTCGAGACCTCCTATGCGCCTTCACGGTCCGGGCTATCCGGTGCCACTTCCACGTACCAGCCCTCCGGTGGCAGCCCCCCCACACCAGACTGTCTCTCAGTCTTCTCCCTACAGGTGCTCCCGCCTGTCCAGTGCTGTCAGAGCCTTCCTCCTCTCAGCGCTGCCAGTGTCTCCCGTCTGTCCTGAGCTGCCAGAGCCGCCAGTCTGTCCGCCAGTCTGTCCTGAGCTGCCAGAGCTGCCAGTCTGTCCTGAGCTGCCAGAGCCGCCAGTCTGTCCTGAGCTGCCAGAGCCGCCAGTCTGTCCTGAGCTGCCAGAGCCGCCAGTCTGTCCTGAGCTGCCAGATCCGTCAGTCAGCCAGGAGCTGCCAGATCCATCAGTCAGCCAGGAGCTGCCAGAGCCGTCAGTCAGCATGGAGCTGCCAGAGCAGTCAGCCAGGAGCTGCCAGAGCCGTCAGTCAGGCAGGAGCTGCCAGAGCCGTCAGTCAGCCAGGAGCTGCCAGAGCTGCCTGTCACGCCGGCGATGCCAGAATCGCCCTTCACTCCGGAGCTACAGGAGTCTCCCGCCTGTCCGGCGCTGCCGGAATCTCCCGTCCATTCGGGACCCATTGCTAGGGTACCCCAGTCGGAGGTCGGCGGCGAGGGTCTCCTCTCGTAAAAGGCCACGGGGGCGGTTGAGGAAGCGGACAAAAAAGTGGGGTCCACGTCCCGCGCCAGAGCCGCCACCGCGGACAGACGCCCATCCAGACCCTCCCCTTTAGGTTTAGGTTTTGCGGCCGGAGTCCGCACCTTTGGGGGGGTACTGTCAATTTCTGACCTTAGTTCCTTTGTTTTGTCTTTGTTTAGTATGGTCAGGGCGTGAGTTGGGGTGGGCAGTCTATGTTTGTTTTTCTATGCTGGTTTCTGTGTTCGGCCTAGTATGGTTCTCAATCAGAGGCAGGTGTCGTTAGTTGTCTCTGATTAAGAATCATACTTAGGTAGCCTTTTTTCCACCTGTGTTTCGTGGGTGTTTGTCTTCCGTGTCAGTGTTTGTCGCCACACGGGACTGTTTCGTTGATGCACGTTATTTTGTTTTGTTTCAGTGTTCTGTTGTTTTATTAAACATTATGGACACTTACAATGCTGCGTTTTGGTCCTCCGATCCTTCTCGCTACCCCTCCTCAGAAGAAGAGGACGATGTTCTTTACAATATCTCACTGGTCATCCCCAAAGCCAACACCTACTTTGGCCGCCTTTCCTTCCAGTTCTCTGCTGCCAGTGACTGGAACTAATTGGAAAAATCGCTGGAGCTGGAGACTTACATTTCCCTCCCTAACTTTAAACATCAGCTATCTGAGCAGCTAACCGATCGCTGCAGCTGTACATAGTCCATCTGTAAATAGCCCACCCAATCTACCTACCTCATCCCCATATTGTTTTTATTTACTTTGCTGCTCTTTTGCACACCAGTATCACTTCTTACACACCATCATCTGCTCATCTATCACTCCAGTGTTAATCTGCTAAATTGTAATTACTTTGCTATAGCCTATTTATTGCCATACCTCCTCATGCCATTTGCACACACTGTATATAGACTTTATTTTTTTCTATTGTGTTACTGACTGCACGCTTGTTTATTCCATGTGTAACTCTGTGTTGTTGTTTCTGTTGCACTGCTTTGCATTATCTTGGCTGGGTCACAGTTGTAAATGAGAACTTGTTCTCAGCTAGCTTACCTGGTTAAATAAAGGTGAAATAATAATAAAAAATATATATAAATCTGTGATGATGCTGGTTTATAAATCTGGGATGATGCTGGTTTATAAGGCTGGGATGATGCTGGTTTATAAGGCTGGGATGATGCTGGTTTATAAGCCTGGGATGATGCTGGTTTATAAAGCTGGGATGATGCTGGTTTATAAGGCTGGGATGATGCTGGTTTATAAGGCTAGGATGATGCTGGTTTATAAGGCTGGGATGATGCTGGTTTATAAGGCTGGGATGATGCTGGTTTATAAAGCTGGGATGATGCTGGTTTATAAAGCTAGGATGATGCTGGTTTATAAAGCTGGGATGATGCTGGTTTATAAGGCTGGGATGATGCTGGTTTATAAAGCTGGGATGATGCTGGTTTATAAAGCTGGGATGATGCTGGTTTATGAAGCTGGGATGATGCTGGTTTATAAAGCTGGGATGATGCTGGTTTATAAGGCTGGGATGATGCTGGTTTATAAAGCTGGGATGATGCTGGTTTATAAAGCTGGGATGATGCTGGTTTATAAAGCTGGGATGATGCTGGTTTATAAAGCTGGGATGATGCTGGTTTATAAGGCTGGGATGATGCTGGTTTATAAAGCTAGGATGATGCTGGTTTATAAAGCTGGGATGATGCTGGTTTATAAAGCTAGGATGATGCTGGTTTATAAAGCTGTAAAACATTGTTTAGTATTATGCTCTGAGAATGCTCTATTATTCTTTGCAGTGCAGGTTAGAGGTTAGGGTGGGTCTGTCTGTGTCTGGTTGGGTCTGTCTGGGTCCGTTTGCATCTGTCTGGGTCTGTTTGGGTCTGTTTGGGGTTGTCTGGGTCTGTTTGCATCCGTTTGGGTCTGTCTGGGTCTGTTTGGGTCTGTTTGGGGTTGTCTGGGTCTGTTTGGGTCTGTTTGGGGTTGTCTGGGTCTGTTTGGGGTTGTCTGGGTCTGTTTGGGGTTGTCTGGGTCTGTTTGGGGTTGTCTGGGTCTGTTTGGGGTTGTCTGGGGCTGTCTCGGTCTGTTTGGGTCTGTTTGGGGTTGTCTGGGTCTGTTTGGGGTTGTCTGGGTCTGTTTGGGTCTGTTTGGGTCTGTCTGGGTCTGTTTGGGTCTGTTTGGGGTTGTCTGGGTCTGTTTGGGGTTGTCTGGGTCTGTTTGGGTCTGTTTGGGTCTGTCTGGGTCTGTTTGGGTCTGTTTGGGGTTGTCTGGGTCTGTTTGGGTCTGTCTGGGTCTGTTTGGGTCTGTCTGGGTCTGTCTGGGTCTGTTTGCATCCGTTTGGGGCTGTTTGCTTTTGGTTGTGCAGATCAGGACCAGATCTTGCCGTTTTGCTGGGATGCCATATGCATGGATGGTTTGTGTGTGACAACACCTGAAATGTAAAAAGTAAATTAATCCAAACTAAAAATAAATCCAAACTAAAAAACAACAACTGAAATGTAAAGAACGGTTGTACCGTATTTGTCACATGGTTTGTCCAATGCCTTTCTCAGAAGTGTCAATGATCCTCCTTGTGCTCTAGATCCAGCCAGGGTTCGGTCTGCTGTTTGACATTGATGGGGTGCTGGTCCGGGGGAAGACTCCTATTCCAGCTGCTAAAAAGGCCTTCCAGAAGTTGGTGGACTCCAGAGGACAGTTCTTGGTTCCTGTGGTGTTCGTCACCAACGCTGGAAACTGTCTCCGTCAGAAGAAGGCTGATCAACTGTCTCAAATACTGGGAGTGCCTGTGAGTCCAAACCTAGCTCTACCCTCTGACCCCTAACCCTAACCTTGGGAGTGCCTGTGAGTCCAAACCTAGCTCTACCCTCTGACCCCTAACCCTAACCTTGGGAGTGCCTGTGAGTCCAACGCTAACCCAAACCTCTGACCCCTAACCCTAACCTCTGACTACTAACCTTGGGAGTCCAACCCTAACCTTAACCCTAACCTTTGACTACTAACCCTGGGAGTCCAACCCTAACCTTAACCTTTGACTACTAACCCTGGGAGTCCAACCCTAGGAGTCCAACCTCTAACCCTGGGAGTCTAACCCTGAACCTAGAAGTCCAATCCTGGAGTCCAACCTCTAACCCTGGGTGTCTAACCTCTAACCTTGGGAGTCTAACCCTGAGAGTCCAACACTGGGAGTTTAACCCCCAACCCTGGGAGTCCAACCTCTAACCCTGGGATTCTAACCCCTAACTCTGGGAGTCTAACCTTATAAATCTAACCCCTAACCCTGGGAGTCTAACCCCTAACCCCTGGGAGTCTAACCCCTAACCCCTGGGAGTTTAACCTTATAAATCTAACCCCTAACCCCTGGGAGTCTAACCCTAACCCTGGGAGTCTAACCCAAACCCCTGGGAGTCTAACCCCTAACCCCTGGGAGTCTAACCCCTAACCCTAGGAGTCTAACCCTGGGAGTCTAACCCCTAACCCCTGGGAGTCTAACCCTAACCCTGGAAGTCTAACCCAAACCCCTGGGAGTCTAACCACTAACCCCTGGGAGTCTAACCCCTAACCCTGGGAGTCTAACCCTGGGAGTCTAACCCTGGGAGTCTAACCCTAACCCTGGGAGTCTAACCCTGGGAGTCCAACCTCTAACCCTGGGATTCTAACCCCTAACTCTGGGAGTCTAACCTTATAAATCTAACCCCTAACCCTGGGAGTCTAACCCCTAACCCCTGGGAGTCTAACCCCTAACCCTGGGAGTCTAACCCCTGGGAGTCTAACCCTGGGAGTCTAACCCTAACCCTGGGAGTCTAACCCTGGGAGTCTAACTCTAACCCTGGGAGTCTAAACCCGTAACCCTGCGATTCTAACCCTGACCTTGGGAGTCTAACCTTAAACCTGGCCCTGGGAGTATCTGCAAGCCAGGCTCATGTTTCATGTCTCTTACAGCAAGCTAATTCACCTGGAGGTCGGAACTGAGAAGTGCAAATAACATTCATGTAAAACTGTCTGGATGTTGTCATAGTGTCTGTCACCTGACCTAAAATCATTATCATTTACATGCAATTATGTCACCTGACCTAAAATCATTATCATTTACATGCAATTATGTTATCTGATCTACAATCATTATCATTCTCACTTTATACTGAAGGTGGTTTCAGGCTGTGGTTTCAGGCAACAGCCACTCCAGTAGACTGCAACAGTCACTGTGTTTGATTACTTTGTATCTGTGTTATGTCTTTCTCTTGTAGATCTCCCAGGACCAGGTGATGCTGTCTCACAGTCCTCTCAGGATGTTCACGAAGTACCATGAGAAATGTGTTCTGGTGTCAGGACAAGGACCTGTACTGGATATCGCTAACAAGTATCTGTCTAATCACTTCTAACTCTGCTTGCTGTTTCACTGTGCTATCATCACCAGATGTATATAGTTACTCAGCCAATGTGAGTAGCTTTGACATTTAAAACATCAATCAAAGCATTTAGTCTTTCTTAGAGGGGTAGTTCTATGTTGATCAGTGAGATCACATGGCTGTACAGCTGGTTGTGTTTTGTAACCCTGGTTCATCTGCTCCCCATACATTCAAGGTCTCTGTGATTACTGGGTGACAGCCTGGCAGGTCCAGGGACAGTAATGAGAGCTTATACAATAATAGTGCTCTGAACTTTTAGGTGAAGCCAACGAAATTTCGTGCACCGATGATGATGATAAGAGCAGATGATGTTGTGGTTCAGTTAAAGGTTTGGCCTACTGCTTCAGCCTGGGGGCTAGCAAACCTAAACACAGCATCGTCAGCCATGCTGATGATCAGACCATTTCTAGCACAGAGAATACATAACGGTCTTTGATATCGTATAAACTGTGGAAATTCCACTGAGTATACAAAACATTAAGAGTATTCCATGACATAGACTGACCAGGCGAATCGAAGTGAAAGCTATGATCCCTTATTGATGTCAATTGTTAAATCCACTTCAATCAGCGTCGTCCGGGGTAGGCTGACAATGTAAATAAGAATTTGTTTCTTAACTGACTTGCCTACTTAAATAAAGGTTAAATGTATGTTTTAGTGTTATAGATGTTACCATGTTGATCCTTAACGTTCCTCCAGTCTAGGCTTCCAGAATGTGGTGAGCATCGACATGTTGAGAGAATACTTCCCCCTGCTGGATATGGTGGACCACAACAGACGACCCAAACTACCAGTAGGAACACGCACGCACGCACGCACGCATGCACAGTGGTGCTGTTGGACAGGAAAAACCATTCATGCAACCTCATTGGATCATGGTGGCCATATCGTTTGAGCTAGAGTCCTGGAAGATGTTGTGTTTAAAAACATGGGTACATGCACTACAGTTCAATAGTTTGGGTCACTTAGAAATGTCTTTGTTTTCCATGAAAATATACATGAAATTAGTTGCAAAATTAATAGGAAATATAGTCAAGAACATCACATTGCCTCCCTCCGCCTCCACCAGACCATCACATTGCCTCCCTCCACCTCCACCAGACCATCACATTGCCTCCGCCTCCGCCTCCACCAGACCATCACATTGCCTCCCTCCACCTCCACCAGACCATCACATTGCCTCCGCCTCCGCCTCCACCAGACCATCACATTGCCTCCCTCCACCTCCACCAGACCATCACATTGCCTCCACCTCCGCCTCCACCAGACCATCACATTGCCCCCCTCCACCTCCCCCAGACCATCACATTGCCTCCGCCTCCGCCTCCACCAGACCATCACATTGCCTCCCTCCACCTCCACCAGACCATCACATTGCCTCCGCCTCCGCCTCCACCAGACCATCACATTGCCTCCCTCCACCTCCACCAGACCATCACATTGCCTCCCTTCACCTCCACCAGACCATCACATTGCCTCCGCCTCCGCCTCCACCAGACCATCACATTGCCTCCCTCCACCTCCACCAGACCATCACATTGCCTCCGCCTCCGCCTCCGCCAGACCATCACATTGCCTCCACCTCCACATCACATTGCCTCCGCCTCCACCAGACCATCACATTGCCTCCCTCCACCTCCACCAGACCATCACATTGCCTCCGCCTCCACCAGACCATCACATTGCCTCCCTCCACCTCCACCAGACCATCACATTGCCTCCGCCTCCGCCTCCACCTCCACCAGACCATCACATTTCCTCCGCCTCCACCTCCTCCAGACCATCACACTGCCTCCACCATGCTTGACAGATGGCATCAAGCACTCCTCCAGCATCTTAATTTTTTCTGCGTCTCTCGACGCAGTTCTTCTTTGTGATCCGAACACCTCAAATTTAGATTTGTTTGTACATAACACTTTTTTACAATCTTCCTCTGTTCAGTGTCTGTGTTCTTTTTCCCATCTTTAATCTTTTTGTACTTTTATTGGCCAGTCTGGCTTTTTCTTTGCAACTCTGCCTGTACTTGTCCTCTTGCTCAGTTGTGCACTGTGCCTCCCTCTTTCTATTCTGGTTAGAGCCAGTTTGCGCTGTTCTGTGAAGGGAGAGATCTTCAGTTTCTCTCTTGGAATAGCTTTCATTTCTCAGAACAAGAATAGACTGACGAGTTTCAGAAGAAAGTACTTTGTTTCTGGCCATTTTGAGCCTATAATCGAACCCACAGATGCTGATGCTCCAGATACTAAGCTAGTCTAAAGAAGGCCAGTTTTATTGCTTCTTTAATCAGGACAACAGTTTTCAGCTGTGCTAACATAATTGAAAAATGGTTTTCTAATGATCAATTACCCTTTTAAAATGATAAACTTGGATTAGCTAACACAACGTGCCATTGGAACACAGGAGTGATGGTTGCTGATAATGGTCCTCTGTACACCTATGTAGATATTCCATTAAAAGATCAGCCGTTTCCAGCTACAATAGTCATTTACAACATTAACAATGTCTACACTGTATTTCTGATCACTTTGATGTTATTTCAATGGACAAAAAATATGCTTTTCTTTCAAAAATAAGGACATTTCTAAGTGACCCCAAACTTTTGAACTGTAGCATACATTTTTTCAACAACAGGTTCTGGTCAATAATATCAAAGGCTGCACTGAAATCTAACAGGACAGCTCCCACAATCTTCTTCTTCTTAAGTTATTTCAACCAATCATCAGTCATTTGTGTCAGTGTAGTACATGTTGTGTGCCTTTCTCTACAAGCATGCTGACAGTCTGTTGTTAATTTGTTTATAGAGAAATAGCATTGTATTTGATCAAACACCATTTTTTCAACAGTTTGCTAAGATCTGGAAGCAAGCTGATTGGTCTGCTGTTAGAACCAGTAAAGGCTGCTTTACCACTCTTGGGTTGCGGACTTACTTTGTCTTCCCTCCAGGCCTGAGGACAAAGACTTTCCTCTAGACTCAGATTAAAGATATGACAGATAGGAGTGGCTATAGTCAGCTACCATCCTCAGTGGCTTTCCATCTAAGTTGTTAATGCCAGGATGTTTGTCATTATTGATCGATAACAATCATTTTTCCACCTCTCCCACACTAACTTTACAAAATTCAAACTTGCAATGCTTTTATTTATTTTTACGCATGAGTACAATGGCTCACTTCGTTGTTGGGATTTCCTGCCTAAGTTTGCCCACTTTGCCAATTAAGTAATCATTAAAATAATTGGCAACATCAAATGGTTTCATGATGAATACTCCATCTGATTTGATGAAAAATTGAGTTGTATGTGTCTTTCTGCTCACAATTTAATTTAAAGTAAAAATCTTAAAATCTTGGCATCAAAATACAGTTTCCTCTTTTTTTTGTTTAGTAACATAATTTCTCAAATTGCAAAAAGTCAGCCAGTCAAATGTGCAGCCAGACTTATTAGCCACTCCTTTTGCTCCATCTCTTTCAACAATTCCTCATCAAACCATGGATTTTTAACAGGTCTTAGTCCGTTTCTTAGCAGGTGCATGTTTATCAATAATTGGAAGAAGCAACTGGATGCTCCTTATTAAATCACATCACACCAACAAATATTTTGAACATCATTCACGTAAGAGTCATAGCAAAGTATTTTGTATGATCTCTCATACACAATTTTAGTCCCATCTTTTGGAACTTTGGCTTTCCTGCTTTATTGTGATCACTGCATTCAATGGGTATGGATACAGCACACACATCCTTGGGTCGCTCATATTTTCAGTTCGCTGCAGCTAGCAACTGGAATGAGCTGCAACAAAGTGGACAGTTTTATCTCAATCTCTTCATTCAAAGACTCAATCATGGACACTCTTACTGATAGGTGTTCGTGTTATATTGTTGTCTCTAGCTTCTTGCCCTTTGTGCTGTTGTCTGTGCCCAATAATCTTGTACCCTGTTTTATGTTGCTACCATGTTGTGCTGCTGCCATGTGGTGTTGCTATCATGCTGTGTTGTCATGTGTTGCTGCCATGCTATGTTGTTGTCTTAGGTCTCTCTTTATGCAGTGTTGTTTCTCTTGTCGTGATGTGTGTTTTGTCCTTTATTTTAATCTTAATTTCAGTCCCTGCCCCTGCAGGAGGTCTTTCGCCTTTGGGTAGGCCGCCATTGTAAATAAGAATTTGTTCTTAACTGACTCGCCTAGTTAAATAAAGGTTAAATGAATAACAAATACAGCTTTAGAAAAAAGTTCTACAGTATTAGTAGAAATGTGATCAATACATGTGGATGATCTTGTTCCTGTAGTGTTTGAAAACACCCTGGTAGGTTGATTAATAACCTGAACCAGATTACAGGCACTGGATACAGTGAGAAGCTTCCTCTTGAGCGGACAGCTTGATGAAAACCAGTCAACATTCAGGTCCCCAAGAAAGTAGACTTCTCTGTTTACATCACATACACTATCAAACATTTCACACATATTATTTAGATACTGACTGTTAGCACCTGGTGGCCTGTAGCAGCACCCCAAAAGAAAAGGTGAACCTGCAACCACAACACTTCAATAACACTTGACATAAGATCTTCTCTAAACATTACAGGGATATGGCTCTGAATATATACAGCAACACCTCCCCCATAAGCATTTGTGTCTCTTCTATAGATGTTATATCCTTGTAATGCTACTGCTGTATCATACAATTAAATATCTAAGTGAGTCAGAAATGGCTAATATATGAATGTTATCTGATGATAGCAAGTTATTGATTTCATGAATCCTATTTCTAAGGCTACATATGTTAATATGGGCTATTTTCAGCCCTTTCCTGTTTAGCTTATCAGAGATAAACATAATATGGAAAAGAGGAAACAAAGCAAAAGGAAAAAAGATGCAGTCCATGAATCAGTTGGTGTGTGTAAGTGTGTGTGTGCTGCGGGGTTGAAGCTACGAACCCATAGGTTTTCTTACCCCTAACATGCTTTTCGGAGGGAGGGTGGAAAATAAGCATTTCACTGTAAGGTCTTCACCTGTTGTATTTGGTACTAAACTAAAACACTAAGCTATTTTCTTGTTGTTGTAAGAACTGCTTGTAGAACTATTTTTGTTTGTTTAAAAGATCCTTACGCTGTGATAGAGAGACAATCAAATCAAATCAAATTTATTTATATAGCCCTTCGTACATCAGCTGATATCTCAAAGTGCTGTACAGAAACCCAGCCTAAAACCCCAAACAGCAAACAATGCAGGTGTAAAAGCACGGTGGCTAGGAAAAACTCCCTAGAAAGGCCAAAACCTAGGAAGAAACCTAGAGAGGAACCGGGCTATGTGGGGTGGCCAGTCCTCTTCTGGCTGTGCCGGGTAGAGATTATAACAGAACATGACCAAGATGTTCAAATGTTCATAAATGACCAGCATGGTCAAATAATAATAAGGCAGAACAGTTGAAACTGGAGCAGCAGCACAGTCAGATGGACTGGGGACAGCAAGGAGCCATCATGTCAGGTAGTCCTGGGGCACGGTCCTAGGGCTCAGGTCCTCCGAGAGAGAGAAAGAAAGAGAGAATTAGAGAGAGCATATGTGGGGTGGCCAGTCCTCTTCTGGCTGTGCCAGGTGGAGATTATAACAGAACGTGGCCAAGATGTTCAAATGTTCATAAATGACCAGCATGGTTGAATAATAGTAAGGCAGAACAGTTGAAACTGGAGCAGGAGCATGGCCAGGTGGACTGGGGACAGCAAGGAGTCCTCATGTCAGGTAGTCCTGGGACATGGTCCTAGGGCCCAGGCCAGTTGAAACTGGAGCAGCAGCATGGCCAGGTGGACTGGGGACAGCAAGGAGTCATCATGTCAGGTAGTCCTGGGGCATGGTTCTAGGGCTCAGGTCCTCCGAGAGAGAGAAAGAAAGAGAGAAGGAGAGAATTAGAGAACGCACACTTAGATTTACACAGGACACCGAATAGGACAGGAGAAGTACTCCAGATAAACAAACTGACCCTAGCCCCCCGACACATAAACTACTGCAGCATAAATACTGGAGGCTGAGACAGGAGGGGTCAGGAGACACTGTGGCCCCATCCGAGGACACCCCGGACAGGGCCAAACAGGAAGGATATAACCCCACCCACTTTGCCAAAGCACAGCCCCCACACCACTAGAGGGAAATCTTCAACCACCAACTTACCATCCTGAGACAAGGCCGAGTATAGCCCACAAAGATCTCCGACACGGTACAACCCAAGGGGTGGGGGGGAACCCAGACAGGCCGACCACAACAGTGAATCAACCCACCCAGGTGACGCATCCCCCCCAGGGACGGCACGAGAGAGCCCCAGCAAGCCAGTGACTCAGCCCCCGTAACAGGGTTAGAGGCAGAGAATCCCAGTGGAAAACGGGGAACCGGCCAGGCAGAGACAGCAAGGGCGGTCACATGTATTGATAAAGCCATTTTTACATCAGCAGATGTCACAAAGTGCTGTACAGAAACCCAGCCTAAAACCCCAAACAGCACCTCCTACCCCCATCTCTACTCCTCTAAGCCCTTCTTACATCAGCAGATGTCACAAAGTGCTGTACAGAAACCTAGCCTAAAACCCCAAACAGCACCTCCTACCCCCATCTCTACTCCTCTAAGCCCTTTGTACATCAGCAGATGTCAAAGTGCTATACAGAAACCCAGCCTAAAACCCCAAACAGCACCTCCTACCCCCATCTCTACTCCTCTAAGCCCTTCTTACATCAGCAGATGTCACAAAGTGCTGTACAGAAACCTAGCCTAAAACCCCAAACAGCACCTCCTACCCCCATCTCTACTCCTCTAAGCCCTTTTTACATCAGCAGATGTCACAAAGTGCTGTACAAAAACCCAGCCTAAAACCCCAAACAGCAAGCAATGCAGGTGTAGAAGCACGGTGACTAGGAAAAACTCCCTAGAAAGGCAGGAACCCTGGAAGAACCCTAGAGAGGAACCAGACTCTGAGGGGTGGCCATTCCTCATCTGGCTCTGCCGGGTGGAGATTATAAGAGTACATGGCCATTTAAGGCCATATTGTTCTTGATGATGTTCAAACAGTACCTCAACAGTACTCCCGCCTGCTTTGGTCTTGGTTATGCCAACAACGTAGGTTACGCTGTCACTTCCAGACAGGGCAGGTTGCAGGGATCTAGAAAGCCACAAGTCGGGACAATCTGCGGTCCCAGCCACAATGGCTAACCGCATCACGGGCTGCGTTCAAGCACTCAAGAAAACCCAGCTAGCTTAATAGGCAGCTAGCTAGCAGCTATACAACAGATGTAGGTAGACCTTACAATGAAATGCTTACTTACAAGCCTTTAACCAACAATGCAGTTTTAAGAAAATACCCCCCAAAAAGTAAGAGATAAGAATAACAAATAATTAACGAGCAGCAGTAAATAACAATAGCTATATACAGGGGGTACCGGTACAGAGTCAATGTGCGGGGGGGCACTGGGGCCCCCAAACAGCTCCTCAGATCCGGCCTTGGGGTCTGTCCTAGACTGGACAGATAGTAACAGTCCCAGCAACTGATGCCAACCATGTCACAGGATCCAAAATCAAAAGGTAGCTAGCTAGAAACCAAACTTTTTCAATAGACTTTCAAAACTTTCCAAAACAACAAATCGAGTTCTCCCTCGTTCCGTGTTCAACAGGAAGTCAAGAAGACATTTAAAGTAGTCAACATCATTACAAATGGTCCAAAATAGATCAAAGGACTATTGTATGATCGGTTGATGTTGAGTTGTGATATTTGGCAAGTGTGGTAAGGAGTACAGAAGTAGCTCATCCTAGGGTGATGTGTCCAATTTGTCCAGATGGTGACATTATGATGCGAGTGTGTGTGTGTGTGTTTGACTATGTGCATTTACAGTATGTATGTGAAAGTTTTCATAGTGAAACACTATCAAAACTCCTGATGCACCTGTTCAGGTAGTACTAACACTTTTGCCATCATACAACAACTTCTCAACTCACTTCAACATTTACCAACAATAAACAACAGTACCTAGCTTGAACCCTGACAACACTGCTCGCTGCTTTAATTATTGTGGGGTTTGCAAGGCAAAAGCCCCCACTTAAATCTTCAACATAGTTCTCACTTTTCATTGTTATTAATGGGACGTACGAAGCAAACGTCACATTCTAAAACTTTGTTGTACTTCTTTTTATTCTTCTTCTGCACGCTACTCCTCTTACTTACACTGCTACAAACACCATTCACACTTTAAAACGTCTTTCTTTTTGGCCATCTCCATTCACTTTAATGTGGCTAATTATTGTGACGTCATCACTTCCAACTTCCATCCGCTGTAAATGCAACAATGCAACTTTTGACATAAATCAGCTACTTTGACCACTTACACAAAGAGTCAAAGGTTGTGACATCTTCCTCTACTTCTATGCTGTTCAAATCTGGAATAATAACAGAATGATCTGGTACCAACCAAACGTTACAGCTGTTTAAGTGACCTCAACATTTTCTGTCACTTTTTCTGAGTGTAGTTATTTGTGTTGAAATATGTGATCTAACAAAATTCAAAGTAATAAGGTTGATAGTGTAGTCTATCAAAGTAATCATACTGATTATTTTACAACATTTAAGTTTGACTAAATTTAACTCTTGGCTTAAGTAAAACATTTTAAACTTCTTCAACTACCACATAAATACATGTAAAGAGTTGAAGCAAGTCCCATCAAATGTTTCATATTGGAAAATGACCATCAAGTTATTGTTAGGTGGGACTTGCGAAGCAAAAGTTCATACTTTAAATCTTCATCTTATTTTTCTGCATGCTACTCCTCTTACACCGTTTAAGCTAGAAACACCATTCAAACTATAAAATAGTGTGTTTGTATACAACTTTAAAAAATATATATTTATACTTTTTAAACTATAAATGTTTTTGGTCTTTCTTTTTGTCCATCATCGTTCATTTTGTATATAATGTATATAGACTCCCCTTTTTCCTACTGTGTTATTGACTTGTTAATTGTTTACTCCATGTGTAACTCTGTGTTGTCTGTTCACACTGCTATGCTTTATCTTGGCAAGGTCGCAGTTGCAAATGAGAACTTGTTCTCAACTAGCCTACCTGGTTAAATAAAGGTAAAATAAAAAATAAAATACATTTTTTTAATGGAACTTTTTTCAACATTCTAAAGCTCCCCGTTGTGACATCAACGTTTCCAACATTCACTGTAACTTTCACTGTAACTTTCACTGTAACTTTCACTGTAACATTCACTGTAACATTCAAAACATCAGATACTTCTCTGCTTTTCATACCTGAAATAATAACAGAATTATCTGGTACCGATCAAATGCTACAGCTGTTTAAGTAACTGCATCAACAACATTTTCTCTAACTTTTTATAAACAACTTAACATTTGACCACTTACCCAACAAGTTAGACAAAAAGTTAGAGAGTGTGGCATCTTCGTCTACTGCTATGCTATTCAAATGTTTGCAGAACAAAAATATCCGGATCTAACTATACAGCAGTTTTAGTAAATATATTAACACTTTTTTCCCAACTTGTTCCAAACTACACTCCCCCCAAAAGTCAGCCAGAAACTTAGAGCGTATGGAATCTTCCTCTACTTCTCTGCTTTCCAAATCTGGCTTTGAACAAAAATATCTTCTACCAATAAAAAGTTACAGTTGTTTGTAGGAGTTTAGAGTGATGAAAAAAGAAGCTAGCTAACGTCAGCTCTCTCATAACATGTCATTGAGCAGCTCAAACAAAGTCATTGCTATGCATACCGATGCATTTAAATGGAAAAAATAATTCACAAACAATAATTATTGAACTGTTCAAGCTAGGGACACCAAACAAACGTTCACATTTTCAGGCTATCTCAAAAACTTTGATCAACTATAACTATATAAATGAGCATAAAATAACCCACCAACAGTAACTCTTGAACCATTCAAGCAAGAGACACCAGACCAACTTTCACTTGCTCAGGCTATCATATCCTATCAATTAATTGAGCTAACGAGCTTCACAAGCTAGCAAGCACACCACATTTTCTACAGGAAATGTACTTTTCTAGTTATTGGTGAAGAAAAAAAAATCCCATGAGATGAAAATGTCAGGAATGTTCAGATTAGCAACATAATAAAGGCCCAATGGCCACACCCTCTCGTGCAATACCATGCAAGACTCAATTTATCTAAATTGAGTCGCTATAATGGGCACATGTTTATCTCTCTTGATCTGTTTGACTCAAGGAGGTGAGTCAAGCTAACCTGAAGAAAATTGTTGAGTTTGGTCGCATGGTGGCGCTGTTGGACAGGAAGAAACATTCATGCAAGCTCATTGGTTCATAGTGGCTATGTCGTTTAAAGACGTGCATCCATAAATGCTATATACCAAATGTGGTTCCAATCGGTTAAGCAGTTCAGGAGAAGTAGACATTTAAAAATAGTCATATTATATTGCATGATCTGGTTGATTTAGAGTTCTGATATTTGCCAAGTGTGGTCAGGAGTACAGAAGCATCTCATCCTAAGGCGATGTGTCCTGATGGTGGCACAGTGGACCCACAGCTTGAACCATGATAAGGCTGCTTGCAGGTATGTTTAGGGGTTCAAGCAGCTGGTGAAATCCTGTTGTGTTTGTTCCACTTCATTATTGTTATTATATTCCTCTTTCTACCATGTTGGTGAAGAATAGTTTTTTCTTCCATGAGATGAAAAGGCCCTGGACTGTGCAACTTAACAACATGGTAAAGGCCCTAGGGCCACACCCTGTCACGCAATACCATGGCAATTGGCCACATGGTGGCTCTATAACAAGAGATTGAAAAGTCTAAATCATGTAATTTAGTTCATAGGTCCCTCCCCTCACAAGGAACAAATTTGCCTCAAGAACCCATAAAGTCCACCTCTGCTATGACTGTGTTCTCCCTATGTATGTCATGTTGTGTTACTGTATATTATTGTATATACTGGTAGTTCAGAATATTATATATATTTAGCAGACACTTTTATCCAGGAGCCCAAAATATATTCCTACCACCTGAAGCTGAGGATACCCTACCCATGGTGTATCACCATGTTACCTCTGCTAGAGCAGGATCACATGCACAGCGATGTGAAAGGTCAGGGAGGAGATGGTGATTGAGAGTGACTGTGCCCACTTCAGGGTGTATGTACTCTGGTGTCCTAGGGACACTTCAGGGTGTATGTACTCTGGTGTCCTAGGGACACGTTAGGGTGTATGTACTCTTGTGTCCTAGGGACACTTCAGGGTGTATGTACTCTGGTGTCCTAGGGACACTTAAGGGTGTATGTACACTGGTGTCCTAGGGACACTTCAGGGTGTATGTACTCTGGTGTCCTAGGGACACTTCAGGGTGTATGTACTCTGGTGTCCTAGGGACACGTTAGGGTGTATGTACTCTGGTGTCCTAGGGACACTTCAGGGTGTATGTACACTGGTGTCCTAGGGGCACTTCAGGGTGTATGTACTCTGGTGTCCTTGGGACACTTCAGGGTGTATGTACTCTGGTGTCCTAGGGACACTTCAGGGTGTATGTACTCTGGTGTCCTAGGGACACGTTAGGGTGTATGTACTCTGGTGTCCTAGGGACACTTAAGGGTGTATGTACACTGGTGTCCTAGGGACACTTCAGGGTGTATGTACTCTGGTGTCCTTGGGACACTTCAGGGTGTATGTACTCTGGAGTCCTAGGGACACTTCAGGGTGTATGTACTCTGGTGTCCTAGGGACACTTCAGGGTGTATGTACTCTGGTGTCCTAGGGACACTTCAGGGTGTATGTACTCTGGTGTCCTAGGGACACTTTAGGGTGTATGTACTCTGGAGTCCTAGGGACACTTCAGGGTGTATGTACTCTGGTGTCCTAGGGACACTTCAGGGTGTATGTACTCTGGTGTCCTAGGGACACTTCAGGGTGTATGTACTCTGGTGTCCTAGGGACACTTCAGGGTGTATGTACTCTGGTGTCCTAGGGACACTTTAGGGTGTATGTACTCTGGAGCCCTGAATGTTATTCTTCTCTTGTTGCAGTCTTCACCTATTGTGAATCTCCCTATAGTTCAAGGTAAGAAGCATATTGTTCATATCATAGTACATTTTCTCCAAATAATGGTTCTACATGTAGAATAACCTTTCAGATTTTAAGAAAGTATAAACTCACAATTTAATGATTTTGTTTCTCTTTTTTCCTGGTCGCAGCGGTCATCCTGTTCGGCGAGCCAATCCGATGGGAGAGCAACCTGCAGCTAATCATTGATGTGTTGCTGACCAATGGGAGCCTGGGTAACGCCCATGAGATGCGTCACTCCTCCCACCTGCCGCTGCTGGCCTGTAACATGGACCTGATGTGGATGGCCGAGGCCCAGTCTCCACGGTAACAAGTCACTGAGAAAGATTACACTAAGTGACATGGAACATAGGTTGACAAAGGTTTTAGTCACACTGTCAGTCATTGTGTAGTCATTGTGTGTGTGTGTGTGTGTGTGTGTGTGTGTGTGTGTGTGTGTGTGTGTGTGTGTGTGTGTGTGTGTGTGTGTGTGTGTGTGTGTGTGTGTGTGTGTGTGTGTGTGTGTGTGTGTGTGTGTGTGTGTGTGTGTGTGTGTGTGTGCTTGCGTAGGTTTGGCCACGGGATGTTCCTTGTGTGTCTGGAGAACATCTACAGGAAGATAACGGGTCAGGAGCTGAAGTACGAAGCTCTGATGGGGAAACCTTCTGAACTAACATATCACTTCGCTGAGTACCTCATCAGGGAGCAGGCTGCAGAGAGAGGCTGGAGGACACCTATAAGAACACTCTACGCTATCGGGTAATAACCTCATCAGAACACTATAAGGTTATAACCTCATCAGAACACTATACACTATAAGGTTATAACCTACACCCATCAGAACACACTACACTATCAGGTAATAACCTACACCCATCAGAACACACTACACTATCAGGTAATAACCTACACCCATCAGAACACTATACACTATAAGGTTATAACCTACACCCATCAGAACACACTACACTATCAGGTAATAACCCCATCAGAACACTATATACTATAAGGTAATAACCCCATCAGAACACTATATACTATAAGGTAATAACCCCATCAGAACACTATATACTATCAGGTAATAACCCCATCAGAACACTATATACTATCAGGTAATAACCCCATCAGAACACTATACACTATCAGGTAATAACCCCATCAGAACACTATATACTATCAGGTAATAACCCCATCAGAACACTATACACTATCAGGTAACAGCCCCATCAGAACACACTACACTATCAGGTAATAACCCCATCAGAACACTATATACTATCAGGTAATAACCCCATCAGAACACTATACACTATCAGGTAATAACCCCATCAGAACACTATACACTATCAGGTAACAGCCCCATCACTACACTATCAGGTAATAACCCCATCAGAACACTATATACTATCAGGTAATAACCCCATCAGAACACTATACACTATCAGGTAACAGCCCCATCAGAACACACTACACTATCAGGTAATAACCCCATCAGAACACTATATACTATAAGGTTATAACCTACACCCATCAGAACACACTACACTATCAGGTAATAACCTACACCCATCAGAACACTATACACTATAAGGTTATAACCTACACCCATCAGAACACACTACACTATCAGGTAATAACCCCATCAGAACACTATATACTATAAGGTTATAACCTACACCCATCAGAACACACTACACTATCAGGTAATAACCCCATCAGAACACTATATACTATAAGGTTATAACCTACACCCATCAGAACACACTACACTATCAGGTAATAACCTCATCAGAACACTATACACTATAAGGTTATAACCTACACCCATCAGAACACACTACACTATCAGGTAATAACCTACACCCATCAGAACACACTACACTATCAGGTAATAACCTCATCAGAACACTATACACTATAAGGTTATAACCTACACCCATCAGAACACACTACACTATCAGGTAATAACCTACACCCATCAGAACACACTACACTATCAGGTAATAACCCCATCAGAACACTATACACTATAAGGTTATAACCTACACCCATCAGAACACACTACACTATAAGGTTATAACCTACACCCATCAGAACACTATACACTATAAGGTTATAACCTCATCAGAACACTATACACTATAAGGTTATAACCTACACCCATCAGAACACACTACACTATCAGGTAATAACCCCATCAGAACACACTACACTATCAGGTAATAACCCCATCAGAACACACTACACTATCAGGTAATAACCTCATCAGAACACTATACACTATCAGGTTAGAACCTACACCCATCAGAACACACTACACTATCAGGTAATAACCTCATCAGAACACTATACACTATAAGGTTATAACCTACACCCATCAGAACACACTACACTATCAGGTAATAACCCCATCAGAACACACTACACTATCAGGTAATAACCCCATCAGAACACACTACACTATCAGGTAATAACCTCATCAGAACACTATACACTATCAGGTAATAACCTCATCAGAACACTATACACTATCGGGTTAGAACCTACACCCATCAGAACACTATACGCTATCGAGTAATAACCCCATCAGATCACAATACACTATTGGGTAATAACCCCATCAGATCACAATACACTATTGGGTAATAACCCCATCAGAACACAATACACTATTGGGTAATAACCCCATCAGAACACAATACACTATCAGGTAACAGCCCCATCAGAACACAATACACTATTGGGTAATAACCCCATCAGAACACAATACACTATTGGGTAATAACCCCATCAGAACACAATACACTATTGGGTAATAGCCTCATCAGAACACAATACACTATTGGGTAATATCCCCATCAGATCACAATACACTATTGGGTAATAACCCCATCAGATCACAATACACTATCAGGTTAGAACCTACACCCATCAGAACACAATACACTATTGGGTAATAACCTCATCAGAACACAATACACTATTGGGTAATAACCCCATCAGATCACAATACACTATTGGGTAATAACCCCATCAGATCACAATACACTATTGGGTAATAACCCCATCAGAACACAATACACTATTGGGTAATAACCCCATCAGATCACAATACATTATTGGGTAATAACCCCATCAGATCACAATACACTATTGGGTAATAACCCCATCAGAACACAATACACTATTGGGTAATAACCCCATCAGAACACAATACACTATTGGGTAATAACCCCATCAGAACACAATACACTATTGGGTAATAGACCCATCAGAACACAATACACTATTGGGTAATAACCCCATCAGAACACAATACACTATCAGGTAATAACCCCATCAGAACACAATACACTATTGGGTAATAGACCCATCAGAAGACTCAACGCTATCAGGTTAGAACCTGCACTCATCAGAACACTATACACTATCGGGTTAGAACCTACACCCATCAGAACACTATACATTATCGAGTAATAACCCCATCAGAACCCTCAACGCTATCAGGTTAGAACCTACACCCATCAGAACACAATACACTATTGGGTAATAGCCCCATCAGAACACTAAACACTATCAGGTAATAACCCCATCAAGAACACAATACACTATCAGCTTAGAACCTACACCCATCAGAACACTATCGAGTAATAACCCCATCAGAACCCTCAACGCTATCAGGTTAGAACCTACACCCATCAGAACACAATACACTATTGGGTAATAGCCCCATCAGAACACTAAACACTATCAGGTAATAACCCCATCAAGAACACAATACACTATCAGCTTAGAACCTACACCCATCAGAACACTATCGAGTAATAACCCCATCAGAACCCTCAACGCTATCAGGTTAGAACCTACACCCATCAGAACACACTACACTATCAGGTAACAGCCCCATCAGAACACAATACACTATCAGGTAACAGCCCCATCAGAACACAATACACTATCAGGTAACAGCCCCATTAGAACACAATACACTATCAGGTAACAGCCCCATCAGAACACAATACACTATCAGGTAACAGCCCCATCAGAACACAATACACTATCAGGTAACAGCCCCATCAGAACACAATACACTATCAGGTAACAGCCCCATCAGAACACAATACACTATCAGGTAACAGCCCCATCAGAACACAATACACTATCAGGTAACAGCCCCATCAGAACACAATACACTATCAGGTAACAGCCCCATCAGAACACAATACACTATCAGGTAACAGCCCCATCAGAACACAATACACTATCAGGTAACAGCCCCATCAGAACACAATACACTATCAGATAACAGCCCCATCAGATCACAATACACTATTGGGTAATAACCCCATCAGAACACAATACACTATTGGGTAATAACCCCATCAGATCACAATACATTATTGGGTAATAACCACATCAGATCAGGTAACCCCATCAGAACACAATACACTATTGGGTAATAACCCCATCAGAACACAATACACTATCAGGTAACAGCCCCATCAGAACACAGCCCCATCAGATCACAATACACTATTGGGTAATAACCCCATCAGAACACAATAACAGCCCCATCAGAACACAATACACTATTGGGTAATAACCCCATCAGATCACAATACACTATTGGGTAATAACCCCATCAGATCACAATACACTATCAGGTTAGAACCTACACCCATCAGAACACAATACACTATTGGGTAATAGACCCATCAGAACACTATACACTATCAGGTAAACCTACACCCATCAGAACACAATACACTATTGGGTAATAGACCCATCAGAACACTATACACTATCAGGTTAGAACCTACACCCATCAGAACACAATACACTATTGGGTAATAGACCCATCAGAACACTATACACTATCAGGTTAAACCTACACATCAGAACACAATACACTATCAGGTAACAGCCCCATCAGAACACAATACACTATCAGGTAACAGCCCCATCAGAACACAATACACTATCAGGTAACAGCCCCATCAGAACACAATACACTATCAGGTAACAGCCCCATCAGAACACAATACACTATCAGGTAACAGCCCCATCAGAACACAATACACTATCAGGTAACAGCCCCATCAGAACACAATACACTATCAGGTAACAGCCCCATCAGAACACTAATAACAGCCCCATCAGAACACAATACACTATCAGGTAACAGCCCCATCAGAACACAATACACTATCAGATAACAGCCCCATCAGATCACAATACACTATTGGGTAATAACCCCATCAGAACACAATACACTATTGGGTAATAACCCCATCAGATCACAATACATTATTGGGTAATAACCACATCAGATCACAATACACTATTGGGTAATAACCCCATCAGAACACAATACACTATTGGGTAATAACCCCATCAGATCACAATACACTATTGGGTAATAACCCCATCAGAACACAATACACTATCAGGTAACAGCCCCATCAGAACACAATACACTATCAGGTAACAGCCCCATCAGAACACAATACACTATCAGGTAACAGCCCCATCAGAACACAATACACTATCAGGTAACAGCCCCATCAGAACACAATACACTATCAGGTAACAGCCCCATAGAACCCATCAGATAACACCCCATCAGATCACAATACACTATTGGGTAATAACCCCATCAGAACACAATACACTATTGGGTAATAACCCCATCAGAACAATACACACATCAGATCATACACTATTGGGTAATAACCCCATCAGAACACAATACACTATTGGGTAATAACCCCATCAGAACACAATACACTATCAGGTAACATCATCAGATCACAATACACTATTGGGTAATAACCCCATCAGAACACAATACACTATTGGGTAATAACCCCATCAGAACACAATACACTATTGGGTAATAACCCCATCAGATCACAATACACTATTGGGTAATAACCCCATCAGATCACAATACACTATCAGGTTAGAACCTACACCCATCAGAACACAATACACTATTGGGTAATAGACCCATCAGAACACTATACACTATCAGGTTAGAACCTACACCCATCAGAACACAATACACTATTGGGTAATAGACCCATCAGAACACTATACACTATCAGGTTAGAACCTACACCCATCAGAACACAATACACTATTGGGTAATAGACCCATCAGAACACTATACACTATCAGGTTAGAACCTACACCCATCAGAACACAATACACTATCAGGTAACAGCCCCATCAGAACACAATACACTATCAGGTAACAGCCCCATCAGAACACAATACACTATCAGGTAACAGCCCCATCAGAACACAATACACTATCAGGTAACAGCCCCATCAGAACACAATACACTATCAGGTAACAGCCCCATCAGAACACAATACACTATCAGGTAACAGCCCCATCAGAACACAATACACTATCAGGTAACAGCCCCATCAGAACACAATACACTATCAGGTAACAGCCCCATCAGAACACAATACACTATCAGGTAACAGCCCCATCAGAACACAATACACTATCAGATAACAGCCCCATCAGATCACAATACACTATTGGGTAATAACCCCATCAGAACACAATACACTATTGGGTAATAACCCCATCAGATCACAATACATTATTGGGTAATAACCACATCAGATCACAATACACTATTGGGTAATAACCCCATCAGAACACAATACACTATTGGGTAATAACCCCATCAGATCACAATACACTATTGGGTAATAACCCCATCAGAACACAATACACTATTGGGTAATAACCCCATCAGAACACAATACACTATTGGGTAATAACCCCATCAGATCACAATACACTATTGGGTAATAACCCCATCAGATCACAATACACTATCAGGTTAGAACCTACACCCATCAGAACACAATACACTATTGGGTAATAGACCCATCAGAACACTATACACTATCAGGTTAGAACCTACACCCATCAGAACACAATACACTATTGGGTAATAGACCCATCAGAACACTATACACTATCAGGTTAGAACCTACACCCATCAGAACACAATACACTATTGGGTAATAGACCCATCAGAACACTATACACTATCAGGTTAGAACCTACACCCATCAGAACACAATACACTATTGGGTAATAGACCCATCAGAACACTATACACTATCAGGTTAGAACCTACACCCATCAGAACACAATACACTATCGAGTAATAACCCCATCAGAACACAATACACTATTGGGTAATAGACCCATCAGAACACAATACACTATTGGGTAATAGACCCATCAGAACACAATACACTATTGGGTAATAACCCCATCAGAACACAATACACTATTGGGTAATAACCCCATCAGAACACACTACACTATCAGGTAACAGCCCCATCAGAACACAATACACTATCAGGTAACAGCCCCATCAGAACACACTACACTATCAGGTAATAACCCCATCAAGAACACACTACACTATCAGGTAACAGCCCCATCAGAACACTATACACTATCAGGTAACAGCCCCATCAGAACACAATACACTATCAGGTAACAGCCCCATCAGAACACAATACACTATCAGGTAACAGCCCCATCAGAACACAATACACTATCAGGTAACAGCCCCATCAGAACACAATACACTATCAGGTAACAGCCCCATCAGAACACAATACACTATCAGGTAACAGCCCCATCAGAACACACTACACTATCAGGTAACAGCCCCATCAGACCACACTACACTATCAGGTAGCAGCCCCATCAGAACACAATACACTATCAGGTAACAGCCCCATCAGAACACAATACACTATCAGGTAACAGCCCCATCAGAACACAATACACTATCAGGTAACAGCCCCATCAGAACACAATACACTATCAGGTAACAGCCCCATCAGAACACTATACACTATCAGGTAACAGCCCCATCAGAACACTATACACTATCAGGTAACAGCCCCATCAGAACACTATACACTATCAGGTAACAGCCCCATCAGAACACTATACACTATCAGGTAACAGCCCCATCAGAACACAATACACTGTTGGGCAATAACTCCATCAGAACACTCTACGCTATCAGGTTAGAATCTTCACCCATCAGAACACAATCAGGTTCAAACCTACACCCATCAGAACACTATGCGCTATCGGTTAATAGCCACATTAGAACATCCTACGCTGTCGGGCTAGAACCTACACCCATCAGAACAATATACACTTTCGGGTAATAGTCCCTTTAGAACACTCTACGCTATCGGGTGAGAACCTACCCCTATCAGAACACTATACGCTATCAGGTAAGTACCCTAAACCCATCAGAACACTCTACACTATTGGGTAACAACCCCATCAGAACACGATACACAATCAGGTTAGAACCTACATTCATCAGAACACTATAGGGATAGAACCTACACCCATCAGAACACTATACACTATTTGGTAAGTACCCTAAACCCATCAGAACACTATTGTTGTGTCTTCACTATCATTAACTGAAGACTTTTCGTTTTTATCAAATGACTCTGTAATTATTATTACGCGATTAAACTGATTAATCATGTAACTGTAATTAACTAGGAAGTCGGGGCACCAAGGAAAATTTTCCATATATAACTTTTCAGATATTTTCATATCTGATCAATAGTCTTCTGATGAATTAATTCTTTATTTTACCTCACGTTAGTCTCATTCCAAACGTCGTAAATTGTTGGTTATCTGCATGAACCCAGTCTTCACTGTGAGTCATCCATACATCAATTGTCTTAAATAATTTAATTACTAACTAAGTAATTCACAGAAATGCATAAACAAACAGTAGATATTTACAAGGAAATGATAACGGAGATTCCCTAGTGGGATAAACCGGCATCGCGGCATGGTGTACAAAAGGGAAGTGGGGGTCGACTGAGATAAGACAACACACTGTTGATAATTATAACAATTGAAATGCTAATCCTTTGCACATGAACTCTCACTCATTCGTAAACAATTGCACTCAATAAATATATTTACACTCAGTGTGTCGTCAGGATCTCTGTTGAAAAGTTTGTTTCTGTTGGAGAGTTTGTCCGCCCTCTCTGTCGTGGTTAGAATGGGTAGTTCAGAGTGACATTCATTCATGTCGTTATGGATAGATGTTTCGGCGGTTGTAGGTCTTCACGTTCGATGATACCGAATTCCTAGCTGCAGACTAGTAATTAATATCAAAGACTTGTTCTTATTCTGTCGTTATCGATAGTCTAAGAGTTAACCACGTGGGATGGTTAAAAGATTCAGCAGTCTGGTCTCAAACCTTGGCCCTCTCGTTATCGAGGTAAGCTGGTCTGCAACCTTTGTCCTCTTGTAATTGAGAGAAACATGGTCTGTTGAGAAATTCGGAATTGCAGAAAAGGGCCTGTCCCAGGATGCCCGACCATAACTGTGCTCATGGGCGGTCCTCTGATTTAGTTAAACTCCAAAGGGAATTGCAATCAGGTTAGGACCTACACCCATCAGAACACTATACACAATCAGGTTAGGACCTACACCCATCAGAACACTATACACAATCAGGTTAGGACTACACCCATCAGAACACTATACACAATCAGGTTAGGACCTACACCCATCAGAACACTATACACAATCAGGTTAGGACTACACCCACCAGAACACTCTACCCTATCAGGATAGAACCTACACCCATCAGAACACTATACACTATCGGGATAGAACCTACACCCATCAGAACACTATACACAATCAGGTTAAGACTACACCCATCAGAACACTATACACAATCAGGTTAGGGCCTACACCCATCAGAACACTATACACAATCAGGTTAAGACCTACACCCATCAGAACACTATACACAATAAGGTTAAGACTACACCCATCAGAACACTATACACAATCAGGTTAAGACTACACCCATCAGAACACTATACACAATCAGGTTAAGACTACACCCATCAGAACACTATACACAATCAGGTTAGGACCTACACCCATCAGAACACTATACACAATAAGGTTAAGACTACACCCATCAGAACACTATACACAATCAGGTTAAGACTACACCCATCAGAACACTATACACAATCAGGTTAGGGCCTACACCCATCAGAACACTATACACAATCAGGTTAAGACCTACACCCATCAGAACACTATACACAATAAGGTTAAGACTACACCCATCAGAACACTATACACAATCAGGTTAGGACCTACACCCATCAGAACACTATACTTCTACGCTGTCGGTAAGGAACCACAGGAGGCAGTAAAACACTACAGCACAAACCGATCTGAGACAGAGCTGTAAGAAACCCTATGCTTCACTCTAATTATTGTTCCTTACACATATGTAGTAATGCTGTAAAATATACTGTATTGACATGTTACATCTATGCAGTAATTATGTAATGATACTGTATTAACATGTTACATCTATGTAGTAATGCTGTAATGATCCTATTGACATGTTAAACCTATGTAGTATTGGTTTAATGATACTACTGACATGTTATTAGATACCCTGTTCCCTTCTAACTAGTGTATAACCTTTATTCCATCTAACAAAGAGACAACCTGATGACAGATATCTATGGAGCCAACCTGTATAACCGCTATCTGGAGGAAAGGGTCCGGACCAGGCAGACTGCTGCCCAAGTCGTGCAGGCCACGGTGGAGGGTACAGGGGGCGGAGGGTCCCCTAAAGCCCTTCTCCAGGACCAGGACATGGAGAGTGCCTTGGAGAGCGAGCTGGCCTCCCCCTCCGCCACCTCCTGTAAATCCCTGCTGGTATGTACCGGTGTCTATAACCCCCACAGCGAGGTGCCGGCTGATGCCAGCCACAGCATCACCGAGACTGTGTTCCATGGTCACCGGGACTTCCGCTTCGACCCGGCCCTGATGGAACCAGGACACATCGTAGAGGACGTACACAACGCTGTGGAACTCATCTGTCAACAGGAGAACTTTGTTTCTACTAGGCATTGACCTGTAGAATAGCATTAGAGTTGTATAACTTTGTACGTCCAAAATTACCCTATTCCCTGTGTAGTTCAAAAGATAGGGAATATGGTGCCATTTCATATTTGTATATCACATCCCAGTGAGGATGGTTTCAGGGTTAAAAACTGAGGAAGTAGAAACAGTAGAAATAGTAGAGTCTGAGACTGTAGAAACAGTAGTCTGAGACTGTAGAAACAGTAGTCTGAGACTGTAGAAACAGTAGAGTCTGAGACTGTAGAAACAGTAGTCAGACTGTAGAAACAGTAGTCTGAGACTGTAGAAACAGTAGAGTCTGAGACTGTAGAAACAGTAGTCTGAGACTGTAGAAACAGTAGTCAGACTGTAGAAACAGTAGAGTCTGAGACTGTAGAAACAGTAGAGTCTGAGACTGTAGAAACAGTAGTCAGACTGTAGAAACAGTAGTCTGAGACTGTAGAAACAGTAGAGTCTGAGACTGTAGAAACAGTAGAGTCTGAGACTGTAGAAACAGTAGAGTCTGAGACTGTAGAAACAGTAGAGTCTGAGACTGTAGAAACAGTAGTCTGAGACTGTAGAAACAGTAGTCTGAGACTGTAGAAACAGAATAAACAGTAGTCTGAGACTGTAGAAACAGTAGTCTGAGACTGTAGAAACAGAATAAACAGTAGTCTAAGACTGTAGAAACAGTAGTCTGAGACTGTAGAAAAAGTAGTCTGAGACTGTAGAAACAGTAGAGTCTGAGACTGTAGAAACAGAATAAACAGTAGTCTGAGACTGTAGAAACAGAATAAACAGTAGTCTGAGACTGTAGAAACAGTAGTCGGAGACTGTAGAAACAGTAGAAACAGTAGTCTAAGACTGTAGATACAGTAGAGTCTGAGACTGTAGAAACAGTAGTCAGACTGTAGAAACAGTAGTCTGAGACTGTAGAAACAGTAGAGTCTGAGACTGTAGAAACAGTAGAGTCTGAGACTGTAGAAACAGTAGAGTCTGAGACTGTAGAAACAGTAGAAACAGTAGTTTGAGACTGTAGATCAGAAGAAACAGTAGTCTAAGACTGTAGATACAGTAGAGTCTGAGACTGTAGAAACAGTAGAGTCTGAGACTGTAGAAACAGTAGTCTGAGACTGTAGAAAAAGAATAAACAGTAGTCTGAGACTGTAGAAACAGTTGAGTCTGAGACTGTAGAAACAGAAGAAACAGTAGTCTAAGACTGTAGAAACAGTAGTCTGAGACTGTAGAAACAGTAGAGTCTGAGACTGTAGAAACAGTAGAGTCTGAGACTGTAGAAACAGTAGTCTGAGACTGTAGAAACAGTAGTCTGAGACTGTAGAAACAGTAGTCTGAGACTGTAGAAACAGAATAAACAGTAGTCTGAGACTGTAGAAACAGTAGTCTGAGACTGTAGAAACAGTAGAGTCTGAGACTGTAGAAACAGAATAAACAGTAGTCTGAGACTGTAGAAACAGAATAAACAGTAGTCTGAGACTGTAGAAACAGAATAAACAGTAGTCTGAGACTGTAGAAACAGTAGTCTAAGACTGTAGATCAGAAGAAACAGTAGTCTAAGACTGTAGATACAGTAGAGTCTGAGACTGTAGAAACAGTAGAGTCTGAGACTGTAGAAACAGTAGTCTGAGAATGTAGAAACAGTAGAGTCTGAGACTGTAGAAACAGTAGAGTCTGAGACTGTAGAAACAGTAGAAACAGTAGTTTGAGACTGTAGATCAGAAGAAACAGTAGTCTAAGACTGTAGATACAGTAGAGTCTGAGACTGTAGAAACAGTAGAGTCTGAGACTGTAGAAACAGTAGAGTCTGAGACTGTAGAAACAGAAGAAACAGTAGTCTAAGACTGTAGAAACAGTAGAGTCTGAGACTGTAGAAACAGTAGAGTCTGAGAATGTAGAAACAGAATAAACAGTAGTCTGAGACTGTAGAAACAGTTGAGTCTGAGACTGTAGAAAGAGAAGAAACAGTAGTCTAAGACTGTAGAAACAGTAGAGTCTGAGACTGTAGAAACAGCAGTCTGAGACTGTAGAAACAGAAGAAACAGTAGCCTAAGACTGTAGAAACAGTAGAGTCTGAGACTGTAGAAACAGTAGAGTCTGAGACTGTAGAAACAGTAGAGTCTGAGACTGTAGAAACAGTAGTCTGAGACTGTAGAAACAGTAGTCTGAGACTGTAGAAACAGTAGAGTCTGAGACTGTAGAAACAGTAGTCAGACTGTAGAAACAGTAGTCTGAGACTGTAGAAACAGTAGAGTCTGAGACTGTAGAAACAGTAGTCTGAGACTGTAGAAACAGTAGTCAGACTGTAGAAACAGTAGTCTGAGACTGTAGAAACAGTAGTCAGACTGTAGAAACAGTAGTCTGAGACTGTAGAAACAGTAGAGTCTGAGACCGTAGAAACAGTAGAGTCTGAGACTGTAGAAACAGTAGAGTCTGAGACTGTAGAAACAGTAGAGTCTGAGACTGTAGAAACAGTAGAGTCTGAGACTGTAGAAACAGTAGTCTGAGACTGTAGAAACAGAATAAACAGTAGTCTGAGACTGTAGATACAGTAGAGTCTGAGACTGTAGAAACAGTAGAGTCTGAGACTGTAGAAACAATAGTCTGAGACTGTAGAAACAGTAGAGTCTGAGACTGTAGAAACAGTAGTCTGAGACTGTAGAAACAGTAGAGTCTGAGACTGTAGAAACAGTTGAGTCTGAGACTGTAGAAATAGTAGAGTCAGACTGTAGAAACAGTTGAGTCTGAGACTGTAGAAATAGTAGAGTCTGAGACTGTAGAAACAGTAGAGTCTGAGACTGTAGAAACAGTAGAGTCTGAGACTGTAGAAACAGTAGTCTGAGACTGTAGAAACAGAATAAACAGTAGTCTGAGACTGTAGAAACAGAACAAACAGTAGTCTGAGACAGTAGAAACAGTAGTCTGAGACTGTAGAAACAGTAGAGTCTGAGACTGTAGAAACAGTAGTCTGAGACTGTAGAAACAGTAGAGTCTGAGACTGTAGAAACAGTAGAGTCTGAGACTGTAGAAACAGTTTAATCTGAGACTGTAGAAACAGTAGAGTCTGAGACTGTAGAAACAGTAGAGTCTGAGACTGTAGAAACAGTAGTCTGAGACTGTAGAAACAGTTGAGTCTGAGACTGTAGAAACAGTAGAGTCTGAGACTGTAGAAACAATAGAGTCTGAGACTGTAGAAACAGTTTAATCTGAGACTGTAGAAACAGTTTAATCTGAGACTGTAGAAACAGTTTAGTGTGAGACTGTAGAGAGTAGAAACATAGTTCTTGAAATTTTCCAGATTGACTGACCTTCATGTCTTAAAGTAATGATGGACTGTCGTTTCTCTTTGCTTATTTGAGCTGTTCTTGCCATAATGTGGACTTGGGTCTTTTACCAAATAGGGCTATCTTCTTTATACCCCCCCCTACGTTGTCACAACACAACTGATTGGCTCAAACGCATTAAGAAGGAAAGATATTCCACAAATTAACAAGGCACACATGTTAATTGAAATGTTTTCCAGGTGACTACCTCATGAAGCTGGTTGAGAGAATGTCAAGATTGTGCAAAGCTGTAATCAAGTCAAAGGGTGGCTACTTTGAAGAATCTCAAATATAAAATATATTATGATTTGTTTAACACTTTTTTTTGGTTAGTACATGATTCCATATCTGTCATTTCATAGTTTTTATGTCTTCACTATTATTCTACAATGTAGAAAATAGTAAAAAATAAAGAAAAACCCTGGAGTGAGTAGTTGTGTCCAAACCTTCGACGTGTACTAGATTTAATCAGGTTACTTTTCAAAACGATAGAAAAGCAGGTAGACTTTGCGTTGAGGGCAGGTAGATACCAGATATGTGATCGCATGATCAGTTGAAGGCATTCAGTTGTACAACTGACTAGGTATCCCCCTTTCCCTTAATTGTAAATAACTGCATCGACTGTACTGAAAACAAAAGCAACAATGCACTATTAGAGAGTAGTAAGTCTTTGTCCTGTATATCTGAACGGGTCTGACTGATCGTGAACAGTACAGCGTGGCTGCCTGTACTAGCTGTTGTACCATGACCAGATAGGTCCTGTCCCTGGTCAGATAATGTTTTCATATGCACTTATGTCAGGTCATGCCATCAGAAATGAAAGCATAAGAGTAGAATAGTGCATTAGTCTTCTAGAACAGTCCTGTACTGTATGCAGTAAAACATCCAATCATTGGGTATGGTTTTCTTTTATAGTGCCTTAAGCTGAAAGATATTTTATACTTACACTAAGTACATATGTTCACATATTTGTGCATGTCATAGGATCTGCAATGTATGCATTTATATTACTTTATGTCATTGTATGAAATAATCTTTTCCATGTATAAAATGTTAAGTTAAATTAAATGTCAAGGTATTTAAACGGATTACAGATATTGTAACTTTATTGAAGACAGATACTGTGATTATGGCACATCAGCCACGTTTATACCTGGTTCTAATTTGCGTCCTTTTGTCCTTATCTTGTCCACATTCTGATTGTGCCCACATTTTTAGATGAATAAAAGACGCATTGTGAACAGATTTTGATCAGATGTTATAAGTGTAAACAGGCAAGATCCGGATGAAGGACACGTTAGCAGCAGGTATAAACGGGGCTAGAGAAGGTGACCACTGTATAGTAACTGCATGTATAGGCTATGATATTCATTTTATTAACAAGTTAAGATGAACAATATTTATCTAATTTGCTATTGTTGATAAAAGACAAATAACCTGAACTGGTTTCCCTCAGTCCCTCAATAGTTCTGCAACCCTCAAACCAAAGAAAAGGTTTACCTAAGAAAATGACATGAACAGATCAGGTTCAGAATACAAAGATGAAAAACAAACATTCACTGACAACACCTCACTCTTATAAAGATGTGGAATAACTGAATAGTTACACATTATGATTCCATTGTCTATTCTCACTTCTGTCATATCTCTCCACAACTCAATAACAGAGAAAGGCACTCTGTTCATCTAGAACAGGGGTTCTCAAATACTATTTGAGCAGGTCCTGTCACACAAATGTCCTAGGTGGCAAAGGTCTGGATTGATAGTCATTTATCGACGTAGCAAACCCCCACCTCACAAACCATGCAACCTCAAACTGTTAAAAAAAACTATTGTTGGCAGAGAGAGTTAGCAGTTCTTAAAGTACATTTCATGCATTCTACACATAATGTCACAGAGCAAAGGGAAAAGGTTGGCTTTTTAAAGCTAATTTATGCAATTCTACACATATGCCACAAAGCAAAGGGAAAAGGTTGCCTTTTTAAAGCTCATTTAACATTTTCCACGTCTTATTTGTGTTCATATGATACCAGTAGTCGACCCCCGACCAAATTCCTAATTGGTATTTTTTTGGAACCACAGTCCGTATTGTGTGGTCGGTCATGTGCGTCAAAAGACAAAGGTAAATTGCAGTTGGTCCAGAACAAAGCAGCCCGTATCGCACTTAGATGTAAACGGAGGGAAAGTGTCAGTAACATGTATGCGTCTGCTAAATGACTTAAATGTAAATGTATGTCAGTCTCTCCTGGCTAAAAGTTCAGGAGAAATTGACTGCATCACTATTGGTCTTTGTGCGAGGTGTTGATGGTACCAAACTGTCTGTTCAAGCAGTTCACACACAGTCCGGACACCCATTGGTACAACACAAGACATGCAACCAGAGGTCTCTTCACAGTCCCCAGGTCCAGAACAGGCTGGGAAACACAGTATTAAATAGAGCCATGACTACCATTTCAACCAAGTTATTAAAATGTGACATAATTCCTGAAACTGATTTTGTATTATAAAACTGGATGTATACTTTAACTAGCACATTTCAAAAAGCTATTTGACATGTGTGATCGAAATCCATCTCCTTCAGAATGTACAGATCCATAAAAAGTACATAGTAAATGGTACTATACAGAAACTTGATTCACAACCCTTGCATTCCACCTACAAGCCCGAGACAGATATGAAACAGCCTAATACTCCCTTCCCGCAGTACAACACATACAGTGCATTCGGAAAGTATTCAGACCCCTTGACTTTTTCCACAGTTTGTTACGTTACGGCCTTATCCTAGGATTGCTTCCCCCCCTCATCAATCTACATACAATGCCCCATAATTGCAAAGTAAAAACCGGTTTTTAGAAAAATTGGCTAATTTGTATATATTAAATTAATATATAAAAGCTGAACTATAACATTTACATAAGTATTCAGATCATTTATTCAATTGTAGAAACACCTTTGGCAGTGATTACAGCCTGGAGTCTTCTTGGGTATGACACTACAAGCTTGGCACACCTGTATTTGGGGAAATTCTGCCATTCTTCTCTGCAGATCCTGTCAAGCTCTGTCAGGTTGGATGGGGAGCGTCGCTGCACAGATATTCAAATCAAATCAAATGTATTTGTCACATACACATGGTTAGCAGATGTTAATGCGAGTGTGGCGAAATGCTTGTAAGATGACCTGGGGTACTAATGTAAGAATGTCTCCAGAGATGTTCGATCGGATTCAAGTCCGGGTTCTGGCTGGGCAACTCAAGGACATTCAGTGACTTGTCCCAAAACCACTCCAGAGTTGTCTTGGCTGTGTGCTTAGGGTCGTTGTCCTGTTGGATGGTGAACCTTCACCCCAGCCTGAGGTCTTAAAAACTCTGGAGCAGATTTTCATTAAGGATCTCCCTGTACTTTGCTTAGTTCATCTTTCCCTTGATCCTGACTAGTCCCTACTGCTGAAAAACATCCCCACAGCATGCTGCTGCCACCACCATGCTTCACCGTAGGGATGGTGCCAGGTTTACACCAGACGTGACGCTTGGCATTCAGGCCAAAGAGTTCAATCATCAGACCAGAAAATCTTGTTTCTCATGGTCTGAGAGTCCTTTAGGTTATTTTTGGCAAACTCCTTGTGGGCTGTCATGCCTTTTACTGAGGAGTGGCATGTTTGGCCACTACCATAAAGGCCTGATGGGTGGAGTACTGCAGAGACCTCCCATCTCCACAGAGGTCCTCTGGAGCTCTGTCAGAGAGACCATCGGGTTCTTGGTCACCTCCCTGACCAAGGCCCTTCACCCGATTGGTCAGTTTAGCTGGGCGGCCAGCTCTAAGAAAAGTCTTGGTGGTTCCAAACTTCTTAAATTTGAGAATGATGGAGGCCACTGTGTTCTTGGGGACCTTCAATGCTGAAGAAATGTTTTGGTACCCTTCCCAAGATCTGTGCCTTGACACAGCTCCCGTAGAGCTCCTGTCTCAGAGCTCTACGGATAATTCCTTTGACCTCACAGATTGATTTTTGCTCTGACATGCCCTGTAAACTGTGGGACCTTATATAGACAGGTGTGTGCCTTTCCAATCAAGTGTAGAAACATCTCAAGGATGGTCAATGGAAACAGGATGCACCGGAGCTGAATTTTGAGTCTCATAGCAAAGGGTCTGAGTACTTATGCAAGGTATGTTTTTATTTGTAATACATTTTCAAAAATATCTAAAAAACTGTTTTTGCTTTGTCATTATGGGGTATTGTGTGTACATTGATGAGACATTATTTTTTATTTAATCCATTCTAGAATAAAGCTAACAAAATGTGGACAAAGTCAAGGGGTCTGAATACTTTCCAAATGCACTGTATGCTCCTGTAGTCTTCACAGGAAGAGACTGATTGTGCCAGTCATGATTCAACAAGCATTCAGAATCAAGATTACACACTGATGTGCAACACTGATGTGCAACACTAGGCACACTTGACATATCGCACAACTTCAAACATGGCAGGTCAATTTCTAACAATAATCACTGTGCAAAAATATCAAAGTCTATGGTACGTGTATGTACTCTGTCCTCCCCATAAAAACATCATCATCAATCCTGTCATGACTTGCTGGGCAGGTTTATATATCTTCTACACTGTAATACTGTCTACAGAACAAGGTTCAATAACATCTGTGATGTCAGGCCGCCCCACCATATGAAGTGATAGATTTAACATTTCCTGTCAGGCCTGTCTGTCTCCGTTAAAAGGGCAGGGAGGGACAGCACAGCTACATGCTCTGGGAAGTAAAAGTCAGGGTTTGACTCCAATAGTGGATCAGATCAACTCTCTGGATCAGAGATTGTATTTACGTCCAATAACATCCACTTTTCTCTCTGCGAAATATTTCTGTGCAGGTCATGCCCCCTTCCCCCTTAAAAAACAGGTATTGCTACATCAGAAAGTTTCTCAACTGGTCCCTGAAACAGAATAAAACAAATATATGTTTTTCACAACACATGTCAACAAACCACCTGTTGGTCACTATCCACAGTCCCAGCTGGTGCAAAACCTTTGAATTATCAACATGTACAGTCCTCTCTCCACCTCCTATCAGCAGCCACAGCCCCAGCCTTCTCCACCCATGTCTTTGCTGTTGAGTTTGAAGCTTTCCGTCACATTCTCATTGAACATGGGTCCCCCGTGGCGCAGGATGAGCTCGGCGGCCATCTTGTTAAAGGCCTCATCCACGTTGGAGGCGTCTTTAGCCGATGTCTCAATGGCCGTCAGGAACTCCAGCTGGTGGGCCATGGTCTGGGCATCTTCTAACGACACCTCACGCTGATCCACCAGGTCAGACTTATTCCCTGAGGATAGAGAGGAGAGAGAGAAGATAGGAGGACAGGTGAGGGGGGAGAAGGGAGAGGACAGGTGATATGAGGTGAGGGGGGAGAGGACAGGTGGGATGAGGTGAGGGTGGAAGAGGGGAGAGGACAGGTGGGATGAGGTGAGGGTGGAAGAGGGGAGAGGACAGGTGGGATGAGGGGAGGGTGGAAGAGGGGAGAGGACAGGTGGGATGAGGTGAGGGTGGAAGAGGGGAGAGGACAGGTGAGGGGGAAGAAGGGAGGAGGAGAGGGGAAGAGGACAGGTGGGACAGTAGGGGAGAGGACAGGTAAAGAGGGGAGGTGGAAGAGAGGTTAGGAGATATGAGGAAGAGGAGCAGAGATGAGGAAGAGGAGCAGGGATGGTAAGGTGAAGAGGAGGAGGGGGTGAGGTGAAGAGGAGGAGGGGGTGAGGTGAAGAGGTGAGAAATAGAGGTGAGGAAGAGAGTGAGGAAGAGAGGAGAGGACAGGTATAGATAGGGGAGAAGTGAGGAGAGGTGAAGGGGACAGGAGAGGGAAGAGGAGGAGAGGTGAAGGGGACAGGTAAGGGGAGAGGAGGAGAGGTGAGGAGGAGAGGTGAGAGAAGATGAGGAGACGTGAAGAGGTGAGGTGGAGAGTTGAGGAAAAGGAGGAGGAGAGGTAAAGATGAGAGGACAGGAGGAGAGAGAGGTGAGAGTTGAGGTGGTGGCACAATGGGGTATTTGGTATTTCTTCTATTTTATTAGGATCCCCATTAGCTGTTGTAGAGTCAATCAGTCCATAGGGGCCAGTCAGCCAGCCAGTCAGTCCATATGGGCCACTATGTCAGTTAGTCCAAAAGGGCCAGTCAGTCAGACAGCCCATAGAGGCCATTCACTCAGTCAACTTGTCAGTCCATAGGGGCCACTATGTCAGTTAGTCCATAGGGGCCAGTCCATACATAGGGGCCAGTCAGCCAGTCCATAGGGACCAGTCAGCCAGTCCATAGGGGCCAGTCAGCCAGTCCATAGGGGCCAGTCAGCCAGTCCATAGGGGCCAGTCAGCCAGTCCATAGGGGCCAGTCAGCCAGTCCATAGGGGCCAGTCAGCCAGTCCATAGGGGCCAGTCAGCCAGTCCATAGGGACCAGTCAGCCAGTCAGTCCATAGGTACCAGTCAGTCAGTCAGTCCATAGGGGCCAGTCAGTCCATACATAGGGACCAGTCAGTCCATGCATAGGGGCCAGTCAGTCCATGCATAGGGGCCAGTCAGTCCATGCATAGGGGCCAGTCAGTCCATGCATAGGGGCCAGTCAGTCAGTCCATAGGGGCCAGTCAGTCAGTCCATAGGGGTCAGTCAGTCAGTCCATAGGGGCCAGTCAATTAGCCAGCCAGTCAGTGAGTCCATAGGGGCCAGTCAGCCTGTCAATACATAGGGACCAGTCAGCCAGTCAGTCCATGCATAGGGGCCAGTCAGCCAGTCAGTCCATGCATAGGGGCCAGTCAGCCAGCCAGTCCATAGGGGCCAGTCAGCCAGCCAGTCCATAGGGGCCAGTCAGCCAGTACATAGGGACCAGTCAGCCAGTACATAGGGACCAGTCAGCCAGTCAGTCCATGCATAGGGGCCAGTCAGCCAGTCAGTCCATGCATAGGGGCCAGTCGGCCAGCCAGTCCATAGGGGCCAGTCAGCCAGCCAGTCCATAGGGGCCAGTCAGCCAGTACATAGGGACCAGTCAGCCAGTCAGTCCATGCATAGGGGCCAGTCAGCCAGTCAGTCCATGCATAGGGGCCAGTCGGCCAGCCAGTCCATAGGGGCCAGTCAGCCAGCCAGTCCATAGGGGCCAGTCAGCCAGCCAGTCCATATGGGCCAGTCCATAGGGGCCAGTCAGCCAGTACATAGGGACCAGTCAGCCAGTCAGTCCATGCATAGGGGCCAGTCAGCCAGTCAGTCCATGCATAGGGGCCAGTCGGCCAGCCAGTCCATAGGGGCCAGTCAGCCAGCCAGTCCATAGGGGCCAGTCAGCCAGCCAGTCCATAGGGGCCAGTCAGCCAGCCAGTCCATAGGGGCCAGTCAGCCAGCCAGTCCATAGGGGCCAGTCAGCCAGTCAGTCCATAGGGGCCAGTCAGCCAGTCAGTCCATAGGGGCCAGTCAGCCAGTCAATACATAGGGGCCAGTCAGCCAGTCAATACATAGGGGCCAGTCCGTCCATAGGGGCCAGTCAGCCAGCTAGTCATTCAGTCCATAGGGGCCAGTCAGCCAGCTAGTCATTCAGTCCATAGGGGCCAGTCAGCCAGCCAGTCCATAGGGGCCAGTCAGCCAGCCAGTCCATAGGGGCCAGTCAGCCAGCCAGTCCATAGGGGCCAGTCAGTCCATAGGGGCCAGTCAGCCAGTCAATACATAGGGGCCAGTCAGCCAGTCAATACATAGGGGCCAGTCCGTCCATAGGGGCCAGTCAGTCAGTCAGTCCATAGGGGCCAGTCAATACATAGGGTATTTGGGACTTTATTAGGATCCCCATTAGCGGTTGCAAAATCAGCAGCTACTCTTCCTGGTATCCACACAAAACATAATACAGAACATTAATAGACAAGAACAGCTCAAGGACAGAACTACACATGTAAAAAAGGCATACGTAGACAACATATCAATACATACACACAAACTATCTAGGTCAAATAGAGGAGAGGCGTTGTGCCTTGAGATGTTGCTTTATCTGTTTTTAAAACAGAGTGATTTAAAATAGGATGATTTATGAAGACCAGGGATAAACATTATCAAGCATGTTACTGATGTAAGGTAAGTAATAAACTAACTAGCAACCCTTTATTAGGATAGTCCATCTGTTGATGCTCTACAGACCATCAGTAACATTTCAACTATCTACTAACCCTAACCCTCATTCTAACCCTAACTTTATCCCTTACCCTAAACCTTACCCTTATTCTAACCCTTACCCTTATTCTAACTCTAACCCTTATTCTAACCCTTATGCTAACCCTAACCCTTATGCTAACCCTAACCCTTATGCTAACCCTAACCCTTATTCTAACCGTTATTCTAACCCTCACCCTTATTCTAACCCTAACCCTTATTCTAACCCTAACCCTTATTCTAACCCTTATTCTAACCCTAACCATAATGCTAACCCTAACCCTAATTCTAACCCTTATGCTAACCCTAACCCTTATGCTAACCCTAACCCTTATGCTAACCCTAACCCTTATTCTAACCGTTATTCTAACCCTCACCCTTATTCTAACCCTCACCCTTATTCTAACCCCTAACCCTTATTCTAACCCTTATTCTAACCCTAACCATAATGCTAACCATAACCCTAATTCTAACCCTTATGCTAACCCTAACTGTAACCCTTATTCTAACTCTAACCCTTATTCTAACCCTTATGCTAACCCTAACCCTTATGCTAACCCTAACCCTTATTCTAACCCTCACCCTTATTCTAACCGTTATTCTAACCCTCACCCTTATTCTAACCCTCACCCTTATTCTAACCCCTAACCCTTATTCTAACCCTTATTCTAACCCTAACCATAATGCTAACCCTAACCCTAATTCTAACCCTTATGCTAACCCTAACTGTAACCCTTATTCTAACTCTAACCCTTATTCTAACCCTTATGCTAACCCTAACCTTTATGCTAACCCTAACCCTTATGCTAACCCTAACCCTTATTCTAACCCTAACCCTTATGCTAACCCTAACTGTAACCCTTATTGTAACCCCTAACTGTTACCTAACTGGAAACCAATCATTCAGCTATCCATCTATAGATGGACTATCCAGATAAAGTCTGACCCTAGTAACTAACCGATGAGCAGGGGTACAATGTTTGACCCTCCGTATTTCTTGACGTCCTCCATCCACTTGGGCACAGCCATGAAGGTTCCTCTCTTAGTGATGTCATAGGCAATGACGGCTCCGTTGGTGCTGCGGTAATAACTCTGGGTGATCGTCCTGAAACGTTCCTGGCCCGCCGTGTCCCAGATCTGCAGCTGGACAACATATTCAACCCAGGGTAATCTCACAGAGTTAGCCCTAACCCAGGGTAATCTTACAGAGTTAGCCCTAACCCAGGGTAATCTCACAGAGTTAGCCCTAACCCAGGGTAATCTCACAGAGTTAGCCCTAACCCAGGGTAATCTCACAGAGTTAGCCCTAACCCAGGGTAATCTCACAGAGTTAGCCCTAACCCAGGGTAATCTCACAGAGTTAGCCCTAACCCAGGGTAATCTCACAGAGTTAGCCCTAACCCAGGGTAATCTCACAGAGTTAGCCCTAACCCAGGGTAATCTCACAGAGTTAGCCCTAACCCAGGGTAATCTCACAGAGTTAGCCCTAACCCAGGGTAATCTCACAGAGTTAGCCCTAACCAAGGGTAATCTCACAGAGTTAGCCCTAACCAAGGGTAATCTCAGAGCTAGTTAACTACACATATTATCATTGGCAGTGGGCTTCCCCAGTGATTTTCCCCACACACTGCAAGCCAGGGGAAAACAAATACATATTACAACCTATGTGTTGTGATAATTGCGTTGTTTGCTCTATAACCTGTTAGTTCATATGCCTTGACACTGTGATATATTGGCCTAAGGATGAGACAAGACACAGTGGCAGAATAAATTCAACCACACCTTTGTTTCATCACCAAACCAGAGAGCAACATCTGTCTAGTGAAGCCCACAAAGCATATTGCATGTAACAGTTACATGACCTACAGCAAGGTCAATCAAGTTAATGTTTCAGACATTTGAGACCACTAAACAGCTACTAATTTAGAAACCAGGAGAGTCAGGCTACCGCAAGTCACAAATAACCCAGGAGAGTCAGGCTACCGCAAGTCACAAAGAACCCAGGAGAGTCAGGCTACCGCAAGTCACAAAGAACCCAGGAGAGTCAGGCTACCGCAAGTCACAAAGAACCCAGGAGAGTCAGGCTACCGCAAGTCACAAAGAACCCAGGAGAGTCAGGCTACCGCAAGTCACAAAGAACCCAGGAGAGTCAGGCTACCGCAAGTCACAAAGAACCCAGGAGCTGCTTCCACTATTCCAGCACCATTTCAACATCATCAAATCACCTATGCTTAGTCTAATACAGTGACAACTAAAAGATACCAAAAACAATATAGTTCAATCAAAGTAAGGTAAATATGATGAGGCTCTCCATGGTTCTAATTTCTGTGTATGTGTGTGTTCGCGCAAGTAGAAAAAACATGTTGACTCACCCTACTTATTGAGAAACGCCGATGCCATCCTCCCATGTTGACTGTCATACAGTAGAAGCTTTTAGTTTTTGTCCTAGCCTACCTGGCTAAAACGCAGTGGTGGAAAAAGTACCCAATTGTCATACTTGAGTAAAAGTATAGATACCTTAATAGAAAGTTACTCAAGTAAAAGTGAAAGTCACCCAGTAAAATACTACTTGAGTAAAATTCTAAAAGTATGAGCATTAATATGGAGTTGGTCCCCCCTTTGCTGCTATAACAGCCTCCACTCTTCTGGGAAGGCTTTCCACTAGATGTTGGAACATTGCTGCAGGGACTTGCTTCCATTCAGCAACAAGAGCATTAGTGAGGTCGGGCACTGATGTTGGGTGATTAGGCCTGGCTAGCAGTCGGCGTTCCCATTCATCCCAAAGCTGTTCAAATGGGGTTGAGGTCAGGTCTCCGTGTAGGCTAGTCAAGTTCTTCCACATCGATCTCGACAAACCATTTCTGTATGGACCTCGCTTTGTGCATGGGGCCTTCCCCAAACGGTTAGCACAAAGCTGGAAGCACAGAATAGCCTAGATTGTCATTGTATGCTGTAGCGTTAAGCTTTCCCTTCACTGGAACTAAGGGGCCTGAACCATGAAAAACAGCCGCAGACCATCATTCCTCCTCCACCAAACTTTACAGTCGGCGCTATGCATTGGGACAGGTAGCGTTCTCCTGGCATCCTCCAAATCCAGACTCGTCCGTTGGACTGCCAGATGGTAAAGCATGATTCATCACTCCTGAGAACACATTTCCATTTTTTTGAAATATGTTTTATTTCACCTTTATTTAACCAGGTAGGCCAGTTGAGAACACCTTTATTTAACCAGGTAGGCTAGTTGAGAACACCTTTATTTAACCAGGTAGGCTAGTTGAGAACACCTTGATTTAACCAGGTAGGCTAGTTGAGAACACCTTGATTTAACCAGGTAGGCTAGTTGAGAACACCTTGATTTAACCAGGTAGGCTAGTTGAGAACACCTTGATTTAACCAGGTAGGCTAGTTGAGAACACCTTGATTTAACCAGGTAGGCTAGTTGAGAACACCTTGATTTAACTAGGTAGGCCAGTTGAGAACAAGTTATCATTCACAACAGAGACCTTGCCAAGAATAAAGCAAAGCGACACAAACACAGAGTTACACATGGGATAAACAAACGCCAAGTCAATAACACAATAGAAAAATCTATATACAGTGTGTGCAAATGAAGCAAGGTTAGGGAGGTAAGGCAATAAATAGGCCATAGTGGTGAAATAATTACAATTTAGCATTAACACTGGAATAGATGTGCAGAAGATGATGTGCAAGTAGAGATTCTGTTGTGCAATTGCTCCTGAGTCCAATGGCAGCGAGCTTTACACCACTCCAGCCGACACTTGGCTGCTCAGCCATGGAAACCCATGTCATGAAGCTCCCGACAAACAGTTCTTGTGCTGACGTTGCTTCCAGAGGCAGTTTGGACCTCGGTAGTGAGTGTTGCAACCGAGGACAGATGATTTTTTACACGTTTCAGCAGTCTTGTTCTGAGTTTGTGGCCTACCACTTCGCTGGCTGAGACGTAGTTGCTCCTAGATGTTTCCACTTCATAATAACATCACTTACAGTTGACCGGGGGCAGCTCTAGAAGGGCAGAAATTTGATGAACTGACTTGTTGGAAAGGTGGCATCCTATGGCGGTGCCACGTTGAAAGTCACTGAGCTCTTCAGTACGGGCCATTCTACTGCCAATGTTTGTCTATGTTGATTGCATGGCTGTGTGCTCGATTTTATACACCTGTCAGCAACAGGTGTGGCTGAAGAAGCAGAATCAACTCATTTGAAGGGGTGTCCACATACTGCTGTATATACAGTGAGTAGTGGCAGCGTAGAGACCCTGAGGGATGACTGCTCTGATATATAGCGGCAGAGCTGGACCCTTTGCAAATGCTCGCTGGCTTCCCTTGGATTCAATGCTATGGGTGTCAATAATGTCATACAGCATCACTACACACAGAGCTGGTTCGCTTTCTCGGGTGGTTTCTCTGGTGAGAGTGTCCATTCAGCCTCTTGCGAATCGAAGGAAAATTATGAAACACAGAGTAACGAAATAAAATATTTGATGTATTTATTTTAGTGGGGGATCAATTTTGGGGGGAAGCCTGGCTTCCCTTGGCATCCATGAATACGCGCTACTGTCTATTGTTGACTTTGGTTAACAGTCAGTCACATAGGCTAGGCTATGGGAATTGATCAATTCACATCAGGTTACTTTAGCTACTAACCTTCACTCTCTTCCCTTGAATATCCATTGTCTTCATGGTAAAGTCCACTCCGATGGTATTTCCTTGTCTTTCCATGAAATTGCCGGACTTGAACCGTTGAACCACACACGTTTTGCCAACACCTACATCGCCCACTAAAACTATTTTAAAAACAAAGTCATAGCTGTCATCCGTCTCCAGTAACGTTAATGACATTGTCGATGCGACTGGTGGCTGTTTCTTAGATAACTAACTACAAAGTTATCGTCGATGTTACATGAGTGTTTTATAACAACGCCAGAATATTATCTGTCTACAATGCAAAACTGACGTGGAGAAAAGTCGGCACCAGAGGAATTGCCAACGCGGAAGGCAAAAGTACAGTTTTAGGTATCCTTCAACCGCGCCTGAATGTTTCGACACGGACTAGATAAACGCTATTCTCATAGGAGTCCATAGAAAACAAAGTGGAGGACCGTCACTAGGGTCCTAATAACAGCTGTTATTTCAGATTGATTTGCTACGCATTCAAACCATTTACAATTGTAAAATGCAATCCATGCAAATGGTACAAGATTAGGGTCAGATAATATTATAAAACAATCTAGAATAAGGCAAATCTGGGTGTTTTAAAAGCATTTAAAATATAAAAGTAATTTAACATGTTTGGAGTTAAATTTAAAAATAATTTGAATTATGAAACCCCTAATCCAACACAATCATTATCGTGGCATGTATTTTATGTTATTGGACATGTGATGTTGGTAACATTAGGCCTATAGATGACAATTTAATTTAGAGAACTTTTCAATTATAACATTGTGAGGCTTCTCCCACTGCTGACTTTGCAATGACAGCTGGGGTGTATTCATTCCGCCAATTTTGTTTCAAAGCATTTCTTAAACAGAAGCAAACATGGACAAAATGGGGAGGGACTAACCTGAATTTGCCAAACACTTCTGGGGTGTATTCATTAGTCAGATTCCGTTGCAAAATGTTTATTAGTCTGTTGCGAAACCGTTTATTGTTGACGTTTACTATCTAGGAACCAAATTGAAGGAAACAGGATCTAACAAGGAAGGACCTACATGAATTTGTCCAATAGAAAGTCTTGTTTTTGTTTGAAACACATTTTGTAACAGACTAACAGACTAAATATTTTGCAACGGAAACCCGACTAATGAATACACCCCTGGGGTTTAAGAACCAAACAGAAGTAAAAAGAGGAAAAGGAATGAAACGCGGCGGGATTAACCTGAATTTGTCCAATAGAAAACTCTTGTTTGCATTTTCCTTTGAAGTAAATGGTTTCTGTTGTAAAAAAAACACTTTGCAACAGAATCAGGGTAATAATTACACCCCTGCGCCACAGAGAACAACGAGCCTGATGTTTCACCAGATGTGTAAATCTAAAGCATCCGGTTGGCGTTTCCACTCACTGCTAAATATGGTGAAGAGAGGAAGCCCAGTGGTGGCGATAGTCTGATACACTGGTGGCAGAATCTGCGTAGCTTATTCTACAGGCTAAACCCAATGAGGTAGGCTGACGGTGAGTCGGAAATGGCGGGGAGTAGTGCGAATGAAATGGAGGAAATGGAGAACAAGTTGGTGAAGCAACAGCTGTGATGGAATGTGAACAATATGGGTCTCAGTTCTGATGGAGAAAAGGTTGAAGAGCAACATCTGTGATGGAATGTGACACGAGCCTACCAGACAAGCTAAATAACTTCTATACTCGGTTTGAGGCAAGCAACACTGAAGCGTGCATGAGAGCATCAGCTCTTCCTGACGACTGTGTGATCACGCTCTCTGTAGCCAATCTGAGTAAGACCTGGGCCTGCTTTCAGACTGATGGAGCTGTAGTAAGTGGGCCTGCTGTCAGACTGATGGAGCTGTAGTAAGTGGGCCTGCTGTCAGACTGATGGAGCTGTAGTAAGTGGGCCTGCTGTCAGACTGATGGAGCTGACAGGGATGTACCTGTAGTAAGTGGGCCTGCTGTCAGACTGATGGAGCTGACAGGGATGTACCTGTAGTAAGTGGGCCTGCTGTCAGACTGATGGAGCTGACAGGGATGTACCTGTAGTAAGTGGACCTGCTGTCAGACTGATGGAGCTGACATGGATGTACCTGTAGTAAGTGGGCCTGTTGTCAGACTGATGGAGCTGACATGGATATACCTGTAGTAAGTGGGCCTACTGTCAGACTGATGGAGCTGACAGGGATGTACCTGTAGTAAGTGGACCTGCTGATGGAGCTGACATGGATGTACCTGTAGTAAGTGGGCCTGCTGTCAGACTGATGGAGCTGACAGGGATGTACCTGTAGTAAGTGGACCTACTGTCAGACTGATGGAGCTGACAGGGATGTACCTGTAGTAAGTGGACCTACTGTCAGACTGATGGAGCTGACAGGGATGTACCTGTAGTAAGTGGGCCTGTTGTCAGACTGATGGAGCTGACATGGATGTACCTGCAGTAAGTGGGCCTACTGTCAGACTGATGGAGCTGACATGGATGTACCTGCAGTAAGTGGGCCTGCTGTCAGACTGATGGATCTGACATGGATGTACCTGTAGTAAGTGGGCCTGCTGTCAGACTGATGGATCTGACATGGATGTACCTGTAGTAAGTGGACCTGCTGATGGAGCTGACATGGATGTACCTGTAGTAAGTGGACCTACTGATGGAGCTGACAGGGATGTACCTGTAGTAAGTGGGCCTGCTGTCAGACTGATGGAGCTGACATGGATGTACCTGTAGTAAGTGGACCTGCTGATGGAGCTGACATGGATGTACCTGTAGTAAGTGGACCTACTGATGGAGCTGACAGGGATGTACCTGTAGTAAGTGGGCCTGCTGTCAGACTGATGGAGCTGACATGGATGTACCTGTAGTAAGTGGGCCTGTTGTCAGACTGATGGAGCTGACATGGATGTACCTGTAGTAAGTGGACCTGCTGTCAGACTGATGGAGCTGACAGGGATGTACCTGTAGTAAGTGGACCTGCTGATGGAGCTGACATGGATGTACCTGTAGTAAGTGGGCCTACTGTCAGACTGATGGACCTGACAGGGATGTACCTGTAGTAAGTGGACCTACTGTCAGACTGATGGAGCTGACAGGGATGTACCTGTAGTAAGTGGACCTACTGTCAGACTGATGGAGCTGACAGGGATGTACCTGTAGTAAGTGGACCTACTGTCAGACTGATGGAGCTGACAGGGATGTACCTGTAGTAAGTGGGCCTGCTGTCAGACTGATGGATCTGACATGGATGTACCTGTAGTAAGTGGGCCTGCTGTCAGGACTGGTGCTTCTGATGGCCCTGGCATGGTTTGGAGACCTGTTCAGAAATCTGGTGCTCATGAATGTAGACTGTCAAAGGACACTTTGATAATGAATAAAGTTGACTTCATAGCCTTTATTGGTAAGGTTATCAATACGAGTCGGGTTGTGGAAAGCAGAAATGCCAGGTCGAAGGTTATTGTGGAGAAGGCAAAAGAGATATTGGGGGTAACAGATGTTACTGTTGAAATGGTTGTTGACATGCTGAATAATCCTAAGGGTGGAGTTATTTACAATGACGGCCTACCAAAGGGCAAAGGCCTCCAGCAGGGCCGGGGGCTGGGATAATTAAACAAAATATATAAATATAGGACATAACAGACATCACGACAAGAGAGACAACACAACACTACATAAAGAGAGACTTAAGACAACAACATAGCAAGGTAACAACACATGGCAACACAACAACAACATGGTAGTGTAACGGATGTGAAACGGCTAGCTTAGTTAGCGGTGTACGCTAAATAGCGTTTCAATCGGTTACATCACTTGCTCTGAGACCTTGAAGTAGTGTTTCCCCTTGCTCTGCAAGGGCCGCGGCTCTTGTGGAGCGATGGGTAACGATGCTTCGAGGGTGAATGTTGTCGTTGTGTGCAGAAGGTCCCTGGTTCGGGCAAGGGGACGGTTTAAAATTATACTGTTACATTGATGCTGTTGACCCGGATTACTGGTTGCTGCGGGAAAAAAAAGGAGGAAGGTCAAAAGGGGGGTGAGTGTAACGGATGTGAAACGGCTAGCTTAGTTAGCGGTGTACGCTAAATAGCGTTTCAATCGGTTATGTCACTTGCTCTGAGACCTTGAAGTAGTGTTTCCCCTTGCTCTGCAAGGGCCGCGGCTTTTGTGGAGCGATGGGTAACGATGCTTCGAGGGTGACTGTTGTTGATGTGTGCAGAAGGTCCCTGGTTCGCGCCCGGGTATGGGCGAGGGGACGGTTTAAAATTATACTGTTACAGTAGCAACACAACATGGTACAAACATATTGGGCACAGACAACAGCATTACAGTACCTTTTTTGCTCATGTTTTGGTTCCCCGTGTTGATTACCTGAAATGTAGGAGAATGTGAGATATATGGTAGCCTACTCTTTGGCATTTTGTAATAATTTACAATATTGATAGTCAAGGGTTGTTGCGCATGTTTCGGCCTGCAGGGGGAGCCGCTCGCTCCAGTGGTTGCCCTCACGCGTCTCCCTCTACAGTGGCTCGTGCTAACCTGACTAGTCAGTGAGTCAGTTTGAACAGGAGTGCCAAACCATCTAAAAACAAAACATTTTAAACGTTGTCATTACGGTGAGCGAGTTAGAAAGCATAGGATATGACACCAAGTTAGGCGGAGTGTAATGATATGGTTGTTGTTATTTCTTAATAATGTTTTCATAGTTCAATTCATTTATAAAAGTATGTTAGCATAAAAGCTAACGTCGGCTAAAATTAGCTCCAGTCAAGCTAGCCTGTCGTAGTCGTGGCGACAGAACCAACGAACGTTCTCACAGTGTAAACAAAGGGAAGCGTTGTAGCTTGCTGTTTTTAGGGATATGTTGAGAATTACATGATGAACATGTATCTATTAGATACGATAGTAAATCGTAAAAAAAGAATAGTATAAAAAGATTATGTTGGCTATTTACAATTGTACAAGAGTAGTCAAGTCAGTTGAATGAGAGAGAACCAACTGAGAACTATATTGAAGAGAGAAGCACCAGATGAACTATTTTAAATCGTCATGGTTTCAGACTTCCTTCATTCTTCTCACCATACCCTATCCAGGTCCCAAGGTTTAAGAGGGTACACTGCACTACTAGGCTGTGTGTTGTGCTTTTTGACTAAGCGATAAAGGGGTTTAAGAGGGTACTAGACCTACGCTTTGCCATTGCAGGGCTAGTAGTCAATGTTGCATTATGTGAGTAACGTAAACTCACCCCATTCCGTACAAATGTGCGCAACCGCAACATTCAAATGAGGCTACAAAGAAAACTAATGGGACTGTGTTGACTTCAAAATCGGGGGCGTGAACTAGGTTTCTATTCAAGCGTTGATCGACATGATAATGGCTCTATAGTATTGGAGAAAAGTTGAAAAAAACGAACCCTCCGTTACTTCGGGACGTGTCATGTGTAAAGTACAGCACGCATAAAGCAACTATTTATGTCTTACAATCTCTCTCCACCAGGTGTAGCACTACTCCCATCCTTTAAAAACAATAAATGGACAGTAAGGGGAGGATACCTCGTCATTTTTTGCATCATCATTGCATGCGATCATCATTCTCAAAGCCGCTGTTTATTTCTAAGATCACTTTAGCACCGCCCTAAATACCCGATTCAAATTCGACACATACCTTCAAATAGGTATGTGATGAAACATTATATAAACTCTTTATAGTGTTCATTTACATATTAGAGGCGATAAGGTGATAAGTTGGACAGATCGAGTGAAAAAAAAGCTATTTTCCCACACATCTCTCAGTTTCACTATCACGCATTAGTTTGGCTTCCCCACCTGCCATTTTTTTAAAGACCCGACGGGACTCATTGCCTGCTTGAATTATGCAGAAACGGGCAGTGTTTAGGTCATGAAATTGATTCTGTTGGAGAGGGGAGAAATTGTGCTTTACAATGGTATTGACATTACAGTTGATCTGGAAGTATTGTTTTGGGGGCGCTAAAATAAGGGCAATTGTACGGACCAAGGCGATGTACGAGTTTACGTGAGTTGACGTTACCATAAATTACTACGTTTTTGGTTACTTTATCTGAAAAACGGTGGGACACAGACCATCATAATACATTGTAAACAAATACCATGCTTTCATGTTTCACTACATGCTGGTAGGACAAAACAATGGTATATAATTTTTTGGTCAGTACCATGGCAGGAAAATAACATGGTACAGTGGGGCAAAAAAGTATTTAGTCAGCCACCAATTGTGCAAGTTCTCCCCCTTAAAAAGATGAGAGAGGCCTGTAATTTTCATCATAGGTACACTTCAACTATGACAGACAAAATGACCCCAAAAAATCCAGAAAATCACATTGTAGGATTTTTAATTAATTTATTTGCAAATTATGGTGGAAAATAAGTATTTGGTCAATAACAAAAGTTTATCTCAATACTTTGTTATACAGTGGGGCAAAAAAGTATTTAGTCAGCCACCAATTGTGCAAGTTCTCCCACTTAAAAAGATGAGAGAGGCCTGTAATTTCCATCATATGTACACTTCAACTATGACAGACAAAATGAGTAAAACATTTAAACGTGTTAACCCTCGCAAGGCTACAGGCCCAGACGGAATCCCCAGCCGCGTCCTCAGAGCATGCGCAGACCAGCTGGCTGGTGTGTTTACAGACATATTCAATCAATCCTTATCCCAGTCTGCTGTTCCCACATGCTTCAAGAGGGCCACCATTGTCCCTGTTCCCAAGATATCTAAGGTAACTGAGCTAAACAACTACCGCCTCGTAGCACTCACTTCCGTCATCATGAAGTGCTTTGAGAGCCTAGTCAAGGACCATATCACCTCCACCCTACCTGAAACCCTAGACCCACCCCAATTTGCTTACCGCCCAAATAGGTCCACAGGCGACGCAATCGCAACCACACTGCACACTGCCCTAACCCATCTGGACAAGAGGAATACCTATGTGAGAATGCTGTTCATCGACTACAGCTCAGCATTTAACACCATAGTACCCTCTAAACTCGTCATCAAGCTCGAGACCCTGGGTCTCGACCCCGCCCTGTGCAACTGGGTACAGGACTTCCTGACGGGCCGCCCCCAGGTGGTGAGGGTAGGTAACAACATCTGCACCCCTTTGATCCTCAACACTGGGGCCCCACAGGGGTGCGTTCTGAGCCCTCTCCTGTACTCCCTGTTCACCCACGACTGCGTGTCCATGCACGCCTCCATCAAGTTTGCAGACGACACAACATTGGTAGGCTTGATTACCAACAACGACGAGACGGCCTACAGGGAGGAGGTGAGGGCCCTCGGAGTGTGGTGTCAGGAAAATAACCTCACACTCAACGTCAACAAAACAAAAGAGATGATTGTGGACTTCAGGAAACAGCAGAGGGAGCACCCCCCTATCCACATCGATGGGACAGTAGTGGAGAGGGTAGTAAGTTTTAAGTTCCTCGGTGTACACATCACGGACAAACCGAATTAGTCCACCCATACAGACAGCATCGTGAAGAAGGCGCAGCAGCACCTCTTTAACCTCAGGAGGATGAAGAAATTCGGCTTGTCACCAAAAGCACTCCCAAATTTCTACAGATGCACAATCGAGAGCATCCTGTCGGGCTGTATCACCGCCTGGTACGGCAACTGCTCCACCCACAACTGTAAGGCTCTCCAGAGGGTAGTGAGGTCTGCATAACGCATCACTGGGGGCAAACTACCTGCCCTCCAGGATACCAACACCACCCGATGTCACAGGAAGGCCATAAAGATCATCAAGGACAACAACCACCCGAGCCACTGCCTGTTCACCCCGCTATCATCCAGAAGGCAAGGTCAGTACAGGTGCATCAAAGCTGGGACCAAGAGACTGAAAAACAGCTTCTATCTTAAGGCCATCAGACTGTTAAACAGCCACCACTAACATTGAGTGGCTGCTGCCAACACACTGACTCAACTCCAGCCACTTCAATAATGGGAATTGATGGGAATTGATGTAAAATATATCACTAGCCACTTTAAACTATGCTACTTAATATAATGTTTACATACCATACATTACTTATCTCATATGTATATGTTTATACTGTACTCTATATCATCTACTGCATCTTTATGTAATACACTTTAAACTATGGCACTTTGTTTACATACCCTACATTACTCATCTCATATGTATGTACTGTACTCGATAGCATCTACTGCATCTTGCCTATACCGTTCTGTACCATCACTCATTCATATATCTTTATGTACATATTCTTTATCTCTTTACATTTGTGTGTATAAGGTAGTAGTTTTGAAATTGTTAGGTTAGATTACTCGTTGGTTACCACTGCATTGTTGGAACCAGAAGCACAAGCATTTCACTACACTCGCATTAACATCTGCTAACCATGTGTATGTGACAAATACACTTGATTTGATTTAAAGTAGGTGGCGATGTATGCACCTAAAAGTTGGATGCAATCCATTCCGAAAGAAGAAGAAGAAGCCCAGGGGCCAGCAGTGGGAGAAGATGGAGCGAGATACTGCACATTTTCTTATTAATGAAACATTTGATTTCCATACAGTTGTCTGTTCCCAAAAACTAGAATCTGTTACGAACAGTGGACTGCGTTTTGTAGACTTGACCTTTTCCCAAAGTTTCTAAAAAGTGAGATGTTTAGAATGTGTGCATGGGCGAATTGAGTTATTGCACACACACATTTCACAGAGTAGGTGTTCCCTAACAGAAATATGCAAATACATAATAGAACGCGTCAATACGATCTCGCTAGCACGTGCTTGGCTCTCCCCATTTCCTTGTTTGTTCTGCCCAGTCTACATTGGGTTAGTTATAAAAAATCTTTGCCTGTACTCCTGCCTTGTCTTCTCTGGGTTTTCTCCTCCAACCCAAAGGGTTGCCAAAGGCAGTTTAACAAAGTACTGAGTAAAGGGTCTGAATACTTATGTACATGTGATATTTCTGTTTTTTATTTCTTATTTGCAAAAAGAAATCCTAAAACTTGTTTTTGCTCTTTCATTATGGGGTATTGTATGTATTTCTGCTGTTTCCCTGTCAATGTTTATTTAAATATCACCAGCTTTTCTGCTGTTTCCCTGTCAATGTTTATTT